>NW_003852620.1:638228-654594 GCF_000181295.1 Otolemur garnettii
TCTCCTGCCTCAGCCTCCCAAGTAGCTGGGACCACAGGCGCCCACCACAACGCCCGGCTATTTTTTGGTTGCAGCCATTATTGTTGTTTGGCAGGCCCGGGCTGGATCCGAACCCGCCAGCTTAGGTGTACGTGGCTGGCGCCTTAGCTGCTTGAGCCACAGGCGCCGAACCTGTTTGTTTGCTTTTTTGAGACAGGGTCTCACTCTGTTGCCCAAGCCAGAGTACAGTGTCATCATCATAGCTCGCAGCAACCTTCAACTCCTGGGCTCCAGTGATCCTGCGGCCTCAGCCTCCCAAGTAGCTGGGACTATCAGCGAATGCCACCATGCCTAGCTAATTTTCCTATTTTTTGTAGAGACAGGGTTTTGCTCTTGCTCAGGCTGGTCTCGCGTTCCTGGCCTCAAGCAATCCTCCTACCTCAGCCTCCCAAGTGTTAAGATGACAGCCACCATGCCTAACCTATTCCCTTCTGTATAGGTACACCCTGAAAGACCTCATTCAACTGGCTTAATATGCATAGAAGTAGCTCTTTCTCTATATCCTTTTTCACTGAGGACAGTCTCTAGTATCATTATAAATGGAATCTTACCATTTTCATAACCTTGGGAGCTCCAGGAAGACAGTTAAGTCTCTAAGGAGTAAGGCAGAGAGAACCATCATCAGCTTTATTCTTTTTCTTTTTTTTTGTGACAGAGTTTTACTCTGTTACCCAGGCTGCAGTGCTATGGCATCAGCCTAACTCACAGCAACCTCAAACTTGCATTCAAGTGATCCTCCAAACCTCAGCCTCCCAAGTAGCTGGAAGGCCAGCCACAACACCTGGCTAGTTTCTCTACTTTAATTTTATTTTAATTTTGATACAGTCTTACTTTGTTGCCCCCAGTAGAGTGCCATGGCGTCACAACTAACAACCACCTCACACTTTTGGGCTCAAGAGATTCTCTTGTCTCAGCCTTCTAAGTAGCTGGGACAACAGGCACCTGCTGCAATGCCCAGCTATTCTATTTTTAGACATGAGGTCTCACTCTGGCTCAGCCGGTCTCAAACTCACGAGTTCAGGCAATCTACCTGACTCAGCCTCACAGAGTACAAGGATTACAGGCTCACGCAGGATCACTTCAGCCTGGCAGTTGTTTTTTTTTGGGGGCGGGGGGAAGTTTAGAGACAGAGTCTCACTTTGTTACCCTTGGTACTCACAGCTCACAGCAACCTCCAGCTCTGGGCTTAGTTGATTCTCTTGCCTCAGCCTCCCAAGTAGCTAGGACTACAGGCACCCGCCACAATGCCCAGCTATTTTTTTGCTGTAGTTTGGCTGGGGCCGAGTTTGACTCACCACCCTCAGTATACGGGGCTGGCCCCCTACTCACTGAGCCATAGGAGCTGCCCAGAGCCTGGCAGTGTTTCTATTTTTAGTAGAGACGGGGTCTTGCTCTTGCTCAGGCTGGTCTCAAACTGCTGAGCTCAAGTGATCCATCTTCCTGCCTCAGCCTCCCAGAATGCTAGGTTTACAGGTGTGAGCCACTGTGCCTGCCAATCAGCATTATTATTGATAACTCTGTGGTGAACAGGGCAGCCAGAGCAAAGAGCTGAACTCTGTAATTAAAGCCTGGCCCTTGTGCTATGACTCTTATCTAGAGACACAGAATGGATTAATAATTCTTCCATTTTCCCCCTTTCCTCATCTCAGGACTAGTAGCTGTTAAAGAAAATTAGGTGGTATGTGGCCACACAAGGTCTATTTTTTGCCGTATGCTTGACAGCACCCCATGAATCTTTCATCATCAACTGTGAATATTAAATAGAAAATATTGAGGACAGGCACAGTGGCTTTATGCCAGCATGCCTGGCACTTAGGGAGGCCCAGGTAAGAAGACTGCTTGGGGCCAGGAATTTGAGACCTCCCTGGGAAACATAGCAAGATCTCATTTCTACAAAAAAAAAAAAAGAAAGAAAAAGAAAAGAAAGAAAGAAAGAAAGAAAAGAAAAGAAAAGAAAAGAAGACTGGGCATGGTAGCATCTGTAGTTCTGCCTACTTGGGAGGCTGAGATAGGAGGATCACTTGAGCCCAACTGCAGTGAGCTGTGATTGTGCCATTGCACTCTAACCCAGGTAAGAGAGCCAGACTCTGTTTCAAAAATAAAAAAAGGAAGAAGGGGCGGCGCCTGTGGCTCAGTGAGTAGGGTGCCAGCCCCATATACTGGAAGTGGTGGGTTCAAACCTGGCCTTTGCCAAACTGCAACAAAAAATAGCCAGGCGTTGTGGCAGGCTCCTGTAGTCCTAGCTACCTGGGAGGCTGAGGCAAGAGAATCGCCTAAACCCAGGAGTTGGAGGTTGCTGTGAGCTGTGACACCACGACACTCTACCAAGGGCTATAAAGTGAGACTCTGTCTCAAAAAGAAGAAGAAGAAGACGACGACAGAGTAGCTGGGCAGCGCCTGTGGCTCAAAGGAGTAGGGCACTGGCCCCATATGCGGGAAGTGGCGGGTTCAAACCGAACACCGGCAAAAAAAAAAAAAAAAAAGACAGAGTAGCTGCTGTAGCAGGATTAGAGTCTTTGGAATCTGTACTGGGACAGGGACAGATTAGTACAGCTCTAGAAAGGAAGGAGGCAGTCAGGACAAGAACAGGAAAGGGCCAAAATCAGAGTAAGAAATGATCAGAGTGACAGAGTGGACAAAATTCCCAGAGTAAAAGAACTTGAGGGGATGGATTTCCAAGGTCTGGAGCAGCCTGATGAGAAAATTGCCCAGTAACAGGGTCTTTGTATTCACTTATTTAATAATAATAGTCAGGAAGAAGTAATCTCAGCTGTAGAATAAGTAGTTAGTTTTATAAAATTTATCTCTCTGGGGGCAGTGCCTGTGGCTCAGTGGGTAGGGTGCCAGCCCCATATACCGAGAGTGGTGGGTTCAAAACCAGCCCTAGCCGGCTAAAACAGCAGTGGCAACTGCAACAAAAATAGCCGGGCATTGTGGTGGGTGCCTGTAGTCCCAGCTACTCCAGAGGAAGAGGCAAGAGAATCGTCTAAGCCCAAGAGTTGGAGATTGCTGTGAGCTATTATGCCACAGTATTTTACCAAGAGTTACAGAGTGAGACTCTGTCTCCAAAAAAAATTATCTCTCCAATAAAGTGCATTTCCCTCTCTGACAGTTGTGTGCATCTGAACTCATTCCCTCTCACTCAGAGACCCTGTCTTTGTAATTTCCAGGTTGGCTAGCAGTTATCTTAAAATCCCCAAATGTGGAATTTCTGTCCTCAAGAGTCATCACTTGCAGTGTGAAACTCACTGAATGACACAGAATGGAGACCAAGGCTCAAAGATTACCAGACTAATCTGCCTAAAACCAATTTACCTAGAGGTAATTAGTCTAAAATATTTATCAAATCTGCAGCATTTCAAAAGGACTTAGCAGATACATCCTTTTTTTTTTTTTTTTTTTTTGAGACAGTCTCAAGCTGTCGCCCTGGGTAGAGTGCTGTGACATCAGAGCTCACAGCAACCTCCAACTCCTGGGCTCAAGCGATTCTCCTGCCTCCACCTCCCAAGTAGCTGGAACTATAGGCACCCACCACAATGCCTGGCTAATTTTTTTTTTTCCAATTTTTGGCTGGGGCTGGGTTTGAACCCACCACCTCCAGCATATGGGGCCGGCGCCTTACCCTTTGAGCCACAGGAGCTGCCCGCTAATTTTTGATCGTAGCCATCATTGTTGTTTGGCAGGCCCGGGCTGGATTTGAACCCACCAGCTCTGGTGTATGTGGCTGGCACCTTAGCCACTTGAGCCACAGGTGCCAAGCCTCACCTTTCTTTTTTTTTTTTAATAGCTTTTGTCTACATAACCTTTAATTGTTAGTCAACTAAATATCCCTCATGCCTATTCATTTGTTCAAGAGATACTGACATTTTAACAGTAGGACTATGGAAGTTAGACCAAAGCATCAAAATCATATTGAGCTCCATCATATTTTTAAGTCATCTAATTTGTAAAGGAATGTTGGATTAAGCTCAAAAAATGATATACAAAGTGTCTGTACCAATTATATTTATTGCTAGAAACTTTAATTTTTAAAAAAAATGTTTGAAAAGTAAATAACAGAAAAAGACATCCATAAAGGCAGGAAGCAATCTCAACATTTACAAAGTGCTGCAAATTTGATAAATTTATGTTGCTTATAATAACTCTGAAGTACTCTTGGATGACTAGATATGCATCCTTGAAACACCCGAAGCATGACAAAAAAAGGACACCTACACAGATATAAAAATACCGAAAAGGGAATTGAGCTTTTGGCAAATTGGTCATTATGTGAACTGAACTTCAAGAAAACACGTTTTCTGTGAATTGGTTTTGAAAGATTTAGCTTTAGGTGAACTAGTTTCAGCCCAACTGACTGGAACTAAATCTAAGTGTTCTGCTCCCTCCAGCTACCCCAAACGCTGGAATTTTGTAGCAGTAGTTGATGTAATCTGGGATCCCTCTGAGAGATAGCAGGTCTGTAGTAGTAAGCTACTTACTGCTAGGGAACCGAATGTAAGCTCTTCACTCTTCTGTGCCCTACACAATGGTGTCAGGTTTGGGGTGAGCCAGGTGCTTACCATAGTATCCTATCTCTTTATCTGGATAAAGAAGTAGAAACTCTGGACCTTATTTTTTTCTTTGAGACAGTCTCACTATGTCACCCCTATGTAGAGTGCTGTGGTGTGGTGTCACAGCTCACAACAACCTCAAACTCTTGGGCTTAAGCAATTCTCTTGCCTCAGCCTCCTGAGTAGCTGGGACTACAGGCACCCACCACAACACCCAGCTATTTTTTGTTGTTGTTGTTGCAGTTGTCATTGTTTTAGCTGGTCCAGGCTGGGTTCAAACCTGCCACCCTCAGTGTATGTGGCCGGTGCCCTGCTGATTGAGTTAAGGGTGCCGCCTGGACCTTATTGATGAGTTGTTTCTTGGTGTTCTTCTAAGGACTAGGAGAGCTCCTCATCTCTCTGCCAGGAATGGGGACCAGCTGTGGATGAGCCTGCTTCCTATACTGTCTGGTTTCCAGGAACTCACATAGGCCTGAGAGGCTAGGTGGGTGCCTGTATTTGGTTTCTCCTCTTCTCAGCTGGGAGAAGTAGTAAGTGGGTATGGAATTTACTGGGTAGGATGTTTAGAAAGCTTCAGGCTGGCCACACTCCCAAGTTTAGGTGCACTGAGCCCTAGAGTCCAGTGTATGCACACAAGTGCATTCATAAATACACACAAACACTCTCTCTCTCTCTCTCTCTCTCACTTTCTTTTCAGGTCACTCTTAACACTTGTTTCCCTGGCAGTAGTTCAATACTGCCACCTCTCAGAGAGATCACAGATTATTCAACCTAAACCGTAAAACTCTGGGCTTGGGGTAGCTGGAGGGAGCAAAACACTCTGATTTAGTTCTAGTCAGTTCAGCTGAAACCATTTCACCTAAAGGTAGGTCATTTCCTCCTGTAATCTAAAACATTGCTTGACTTATGCACAAACATACACTGAAGATATAGACCAGAATCAGATGTGCAGAAAGTATTGGAACTGGCCTGTGTGTGTCTGAGCACAGGTTGCATACAAGGAAAGAACTCCAGTCACCCCACCCTGGCAATTAGACAGTTCCTTCTCTGCAATCCATTTGGAATGTCATGCATGATCTTTGGGTCTCTGGACCTTGGGGCCCTCCCCAGAGAACTCTTCTGCCAGGCCTATAGAGTGCATCCTTTGCCTCTGCTGGCCTCAGGGGGCCCACTGGCCAGAGAAGTTTGTCAATGGTTGTGATGGCAGCAGCTGTGACTGCAGTTCAGATATAGTTGGCGGGAGGCTGTCGGGCATTGAGCCGCTGCATGTGGCAGCCGTGGCAGAGCAAGTGCCCATCCAGAGGGAAGCAGCAGCAGCCTTCCTCATCACTCAGCTGCATCCGGCAGTCCTAGAGAAGAAGACACCTACTTCACCTCAGCCCAGGCACTTTGGAAACTGAGGACATCTTGGGAGTCTGCCCTGCTCAATACCAGACTCTTAATAACTGGAAGAAAAGGTTGTGGGGGAGGGAAGGATGGCAGGGATGGCAAAGAAACCTGAAAAAATATCCCAGTTGGACACCAGGTGTCGCTGCTGCAGTAGAAATAATGAGACAAGCTGTAGTTCCAGCAGTTACCAGGAATCCCTACTTTTAGGGAGTCTGGATTCTGGGGACATCATATTTAGAAAGGACTAAACTACTAGGACCAGAGAGAGTGGCTGGAGAAAAAGAAAGAGACTGGAGGGGGGTCATAGCACCTTTCTGGTTTCCCACACCCTATACCGCTCCCATAGACACCTGGCTATTCTAGGACTTCATTCCTCCCTTTTCCCTGGTTCTATTCCTTTTCTAGCAGCTCTGTACCCCAGTACTCACCTCACAGTGGTAGCACTCAAAGTGATAATCCCGGTCCATGGATATCACCCTCACAATGTCCTCACAGCCCTGAAACATGCAGACCCCCATGGGGATAAGAGAAGCACAATGCCCACAAATTCCATCCTCCCTCCATATAGGAGCCCTCTGGCCCCTAGGGGAAGATCACACAAAGTCCCCAGAGCTCTGGAGATCATCTGATCATCCGCAGCTTTGCAAATCCTACCAGAACTCTCCTCACGTTCTGCCTTGGGCTGTCCCAGGAGTCATTCCCCACATGGAACATTCCCTCTGAGGGGTCCCATAGACTCTTCACTCACCAGAAGCAGAGAGAAGGGAAAGGGGCAGGTGGCCAAAAAAAAGTAGGCTAGGCTGGGGACAAGGAGATCCAACAGGGTCTCCTTCCTCATTGGCTTTTGGCTTCTCTCCTCAGGCATACCCTTTGCACACACAGCTTAAATCATTTCTGACCCCTTTCTACCAGCCCTGAGGATTCTCCCCACCTTCTTCCAGGCCCTATATCTGAAATCTAGTGAGCCTGACCTCAAAGAAACTCTCCTCCTCTAGACTGGGACCGCAGAGATAGAGCCCGAGCCCAATGAGGCTGTCAAACATGTCCAGGCCCGGATGTTAGGGTCAGGGTAGTGACCCCAAGAGCAGAGTCACACGGGAATCTTTGCAGAGTACATTCCTCAGCACCACCACTTCCCACAGGAGGCCAAGCGGCATGTCTCCTTCCCTTCCCCAGAGGCAGTGGCACTGGTGGCCCTCCATACTACCCAGACATACTAACCTCTGAAGGGAGGATTGGTTGACCACAAGCTGCACACTTAGGGGCATAATTTCTGAAAGACAGAGGGCAGAGATGAGTTGAGGTTGGAGAATCCATAGGCCCAGTTCCACACCACATTCCAAAGGATAGACTCACTTGTGGTAGTCGGTAACACAGTACACTTGGTTGGAGAAGTCCACTGTGAAGGGGATGCCATCTAGGCACTTGTTGCAAACAATGCATCGGAAGCAGCCTGGGTGATAGGACTTCCCCATTGCCTGTAGGATCTGGCTCATAGGGTGGGAAGAGAATCAGTTTCCCTCCAGTTGCAGCTCTCTAGCTACCCATTATGTTCCTTGCTACTCCCATTAACCTCATCCAACCCCCTGCAAAACTATTAGAATAATCTATATAATTTGAGAAAACCAAAGTCTTAAAATGGAGGCAGAAACCATGAAAAAGGCCTTTAGACAGCATTCAGGCCAGTGGTCTTCAATCCTGGCTGCATATTAGGATCATCTAGAGAGGTTTTTGTGTGTGTGTGTGTGTGTGTGTGTTTTAGGCTGGGGCTGGGTTTGAACCCACCACCTCCAGCATATGGGGCCAGCCCCTTACTACTTTGAGCCACAGGCACTGTCCGCTTTTTTTTTTTTTTTTTTTTGAGACAGTCTCACTATGTAAACTGGGTAAAGTGCTGTGGCATCATAGCTCACAACAACCTCAAACTCTTGGGCTTAAGCAATTCTCTTGCCTCAGCCTCCCAAGTAGCTGGGACTACAGGCGCCCACCACAACACCTGGCTATTTTTTTTTGTTGTTGTTGCAGTTGTCAATGTTGTTTTAGCTGGCCCAGGCCGAGTTCAAACCTGCCGGCCTTGGTGTATGTGGCCGGCACCTTACCCTCTGAGCTATGGATGCTGCCATCTAAGGAGCTTTTAAAAAACATTAATGCCTGTGTAGTCCCAGCTACTTGGGAGGCTGAAGCAAAAGAATTGCTTAAGCCCAAAGTTTTGAGGTTGCTGTGAGCTATGACACTACCACACTCTACCCAGGGCAACAGCTTGAGACTCTGTCTCAAAAAACAAACAAAAAAAACATTAATGCCTGAGTCCCACCCAAGACCTATTATCACAATCTCTGGTGAACACACCCAGACACTATTTTTTTTTTAAGTTCTTTCCAGGTGATCTGTTATGCTGCTAGGATTGAGAATCACAGATTTAATCAAATCGCTCTTTTTTACAAGAAAGAAAACTGAGCTCTAACTAGTAGCAGAAAGGGGATTAAGATCTAGAACCCCACACACCTAGCTCAGCTAGAGGGCCTATGGAATTTGGGAGGGGCTGGGTCACAGAAGCCCAGGGATAGTAGGCTTAGGAGCCCACTCTTGATCCCAAAGGCAGAGGGAAGCCACTGTCAATAGTTCCTCTGGGGAGGAATAGGATTTAAATGATTCATCTGGTGATAGGTTCTTTTCCGTGACCTACCAGTGTCCATTATTCCACCCATCAGAGTCCCTAATTCCACCCCTCAGCTTGAATCTCTCAGAGAGTCTCAGCCAAAGCCACTTTTGTTACCTTCTCCAAAATCAAGTGACCACAGACACAGCATTTCTCAGCTGCCTCCTGAAACCCTGAAAACTAGGGAGAAAGGAAAGACAAAGGGAGGATGATATTAAGCTGAGAATGATAGGTAGAACCCCAATGGGCCACCAAGAAAGGGGGTCCCAGTGTGGGTGCCAACTCCAGGTCTAGGGGACCCTTCACTCACCAAATAATCTTCCTCACAGTACACAGAGCCGTTGACGCTGTAGAAAGCTTTGCAACGCAAAGTTCGTCCTAGAAGCAGCAGAGAAGAGGCTGGAATCTATCCCAGAGCCTAGGCACATGACTTCTATTCTGGGGTCACTGCTCCCCAATGTTGCAATATATATTTAAACCTGGACTTTGGTGCTTTTCCTCCTAATTGCTGTCTATCCTCCCTCCCCACACTAAAATCCCACCTAATGCAATTCCAATTTGCTCTGGCCTTTTTCCAGCCAACTTCCCCTCTCCTCTGCTCACTGCTCTTCTAGTTCCTGCCTCCTTAACAGTTTAGAAACACTGGCTTAGAAACTCATAAGATGAGGAAAGAGAGAAAGAGAGACATAGCTAGAAGAGGCCCTATAAACAGGACAGACAGACAGATGACCCTAAAGAGAACTAGGCAGAAACCGAGGGAGTGAGAGAAAAGCTGAGTGCTGGAGTCAGACAGGCAGAGATAGATTAAAGGTTTAGCAAAGGAATCAGAATGGGTAAGCAGTGGGGAGGGGTAATGAGGGAGGTAAAGGGGGACGTTAAGGCCATGAGCACCCCCCCCCCCAAAGCAGGCCTCCTGAGCTAACAGCAGCGGGCATTCCTGAAGCGTGATGTCATCAGCTTGGCATGGCCTGGTGGCCTGCACTCTAGGGAGGTGGCTGAACTCTGACCAGCCAAGAGAAAAACCCCCTCTTTACCCCCCACAGCTCTCCCCTCCTCCAGCCCACCCCCACCCTTCCCACATTCCAGTCTTTCACTATCACCCTGGGCAACTGGGCTACCCAAGACCAAGCCCCACCGAGGAGAGGCTGGAGGGCTGGGCAGGAGTCCAGGCTGGGCAAGCAGGGAGGCATAAGAAAAGAGGGAGGAACAGAGGAGAGGAAAGAGTTCTAAACGGAGGAAGGGAAGATGGTCTCCAAAAAGCAGACCTACCTCAGGGGAAGGAGAGCCACGTAGAGCAGAGAGGGGAAGCAAGAGAGAAGGTGGGCTTCCAGATACTTGTGGGGACCCAGCAGATGCTCTGTGAGCAAGTGAAGACACAGAAGATCTCCTCCTGTTCCCCACAGCACTTTTAAGTGTGTACGGGGGGTGCTTACGTGGCACCACTGCACTCACCACAGGAGCAGCAGACAAAGCACTGGGTGTGGTAAAGGCTGTCCAGGGCCTGGCAGGCATTGCTCTGCCCATAGATGCCTTTGTTGCACTTGATACAGGTGCCTGAGAAAAGAGAAAGATTGTCGGTGTCACACTCCACTCCCCTAGCTCAAATCAGGGATTCCCAAGCTTTTTTGACTGCTCCTTTCTAAGGTACCAGAGGACAAAGCCTCCTTCTGATGGGTTTCCTTCTGAGGGAGAGGATAACAAGCAATGGGATGCAGCAAGATCTTGTAGCACAGTACCCACTACTAAGGAAAATTGAAGAAAGTTGAAGATATGGTCCCACGCCTTCAGATGCCTAGGTTTTCTTAGGGAGAAAAGACTGTAAGAGCAAGGTATGATCCCTATTACAGCATGTAGGACAAATGGTCGGAGATGCTGATCCATAGAGGCTCAGCAGCAGATAAAACTTCCTAGAAATTTCAGTACTTTGGGAGGCCGAGGTAGGTGGATTGCCTGAGCTCACAAGTTCAAGACCAGCCTGAGCTAGAACAAGACCCCATGTCTAGATCCCATGTCTAGAAATAGCCGGGTGTTGTGGCAGGAGCCTGAAGTCCCAGCTACTTGGGAGGCTGAGGCAAGAGAATTGCTTGAGCCCAAGAGTTGGAGGTTGCTGTGAGCTATGATGCCAGGGCATTCTACTGGGGACAACAAAGTGAGACTCTGTCTCAAAATAAATAAATAAATAAATAAACTTCTTAGAGTAAGAAAGCCAGGCCCAGAAAGCCTCTCTGGGACTTCAGTTTTCCTATCATTAAAACAAGCTACTGTTCAGCTATAACATGATTTCTCTCTGCTGCAGGCTTCCAAGGATGTAGAGAAGAATCTGGCTCAGCAGAGGGCCCTGTGTAGAGGGGACCATGTGAGCATGACTCCTGCAGGGAGGTGGCTGCTGAAAATGTAGGGTGTGTTTCAGGAATCAGAGTTGCATAGGGAGGGGGGAGGATATCAGAACCCCTAAACCCTTTATCATGTGAGGGACACAAAACTGAACTGCTCCTCCCCAACACATACCACTCTCCCACCCCCCACTAAGATACATACACCTGGGTCTGGCACCAGCCTTTCTTGGGTGTGTTCTTCCTCCCTCCACTCCCCAATTCCAGGCCTATGAGTGAGGGCTAGGGCCTGTCTTTGGGGAGCAGATCCCAACGGGCCCGCCCCACCTCTTCCCCTCGGCAGGCTGCCACACTCCCTGCCTGTTGGGGCCCATCCCAGGCTTTGCCCAGGGGCTTGGGAGCCTGTGCAGCAGCTGCAGCAACTGATGGGCCCAGGCCTGTCCCTGCTCCCACCCTCTGGCAGCTGGGCAAGGCTGAAGCCAACGAAGAGGGCCCCTAGTAGGGGCAGGAGTAGGAGAGTACAGTCAGGCTAGGGCTAGGGGTAGAAGGCATTTGTAGGGGTACTGTCAAATTCAGAGGAGGCAACCACCACCTCTGAATTCACACTGTGACCTCATGGAAGTAGATGGAAATCTGCCTCAAGATTGCTATGCCAGGGGGTCCTGGCAGAGCCATTCTTGGGGAAACCTTGGACATTATGGGAAGACTTGAGAGGAAACTGCTCAGGCACGTCTGCCTCACCTCCTCTAACCCAGCATATTCACACCAATGTTCTTCCTGCCCTTTTATTACACTCTCTGAGCTCCTTTCTTCCTTTTGGCTTGGATGGTTCAGCTAAGAGACTTCTTTCCCAACCACCTCTACTGAGCCTCAAAAGGAAACTGCTAACAGGGCACTGTCACTCAGTCTCCCTTGATTAAAGTGGTGTAGCATCATCTGCTCTGGGCTTTCTTCTCTCAGGGTGGGTTTGGGGGTGGGGAAACAGAATGGGGAGGAGTTTGGGGTTGAACTATGCAGGGTCCTTCCAACCTGTAGCCTGCTACCTAACCCTGAACCTCCTTCCCAATCATCCCTTTCTGGCTGTATTCCTCGCCTATCCACATTTCTAGCCATAGAGTTCTACAGCATGGGATCCAGGGCATGGACATCGGTACTGGAAAGATGGGAAGGAGATGCTTGGAAAGCCCTGGTGGTGGTGGGGGGGTGACCCTGCCACTTCTCAGTCCCAGTCATAACAGTATTTCTTTATATAGTAAACTATGCCTGTGAGTTTGGGCGAAAAGAGTGTTCAAAACCTCAATAGCGCTGTAGCTGAAACGTATAATCAATAATTTCTTGAATAGAGTGGGGTAGGGAAACAGCAACCAGGTTACCTTAACAGTAGCAGGAAGTAAGGGGCTACTTCTACCCTGAATCCTGTGCAAGTATTGCCAGAACTAAAGGCCAAGTTATTTGGGTAGTTACCATCCATCCAGGAGTGATGGTGTTCCAATGGTCATGGCTTTTGCCCTAACTTCCGGAGGACGGGGAGAACAGAGGTTGGTACTACCCGGTCTCTGCCCAAATGCCCAGGCATGCACCTAACGAGCAAGGACTGGGACAGCAGTTGAGTCCCTGATTTCCATTCCTGGACGTTCCATCCTCCCCCCCCAAAACTCCATTACCACAGCGGCCACTCACTGCGCACACTAAGCAGCACCCCTCTAACCCTGTACTCCACCCCTTGGTAGCGCGGCTGAGGCCGGCCCCGCCCGCGGGCACCTGGAGCGCCCGGGCAGGAGTCGGCACGCACGCGGCCCGCCTGCCCAGCCCCCCCACCCGCGCATTCCCCGAATTCCTGCGGGCGGAGCCTGAGCCCGGGTGGGGAGCGGCGCGCACAATCTTGCAGGGACACCGTCGTGTAGGGGGGAACAAATGGGGGGATACCCTCACTGCTCCACTTGGTCCCTTCCCTACGAGGCTGCTTCTGCAGTAAAGCAAAACTCAAATGCTCGAGAAACTGGGACTCACGAGACAATCCGGGGGGTTGAAGTTACCAGGAATGAAGAGCCAGGTTCATTTGAAACCCAGTAAGAAGGGGAGAAAGCTCTATGGTCCGCCCCCATCCCATCCCTCTTGTTTCTGGTCCCGCATCTCCGGATAGGACCCCGGGACACCGGCACTTTGGCCGTCGGGGTGTATGCGATGACGGGTCCCTTCCCGTCCCTGAACAGTTCTCACTCACCGAAGTAGTCCTCTCTGGCCTCTGGCTCCCGTATCCGGGCCCGGGCAGCCTCTGGAACGAAAGGACCTGGCGGCTCCTCCAGACCCGACGGCTCAATCCCCAAGGGCTCTCCGCGGGCGCCTGCTTCTCGCCCACCAGTGCCCACGGTCAGGCGCAGTAATGCTGTTAGCTCATCCTGGTATCGAGCGCCCGCGGCGCAGTCCCCGTAGCCCGTCACCGAGTGTCGTCCGGGTTGCGCCCCCCGTCTCTCCAGAGGCCCAGCCGCTCCCCCTCCGGCCCCGGCTAGAGCTCCAGGACTGCCCAGGGCTGGGGGATACGAATGGCGACTTTCCTGACAGCCGAACCCCGAGGGCCGATGAGCACACAGTCGGTCCAGGGCGGCATGGAGCTCGGGGTAGGCAGACGGGACCCCTCCGGGGGAATAGCCTGCCGATACCCCAGCCAGGGGTGGGCCAAACAGACACGGTCCTGCGGGCAAGGGGCTCCCGTGGCGCTGGTCGTAGCCCATGCTGATGCCGCTGGTACGATTGCTGCAGGGCCGGCTACCTCCGGCTCCGCCGGCCCCTGCCCCGTCCAGCAGCAGGCTGCCCCGGGGGCTGGACGGCTTGCTCGCATCGCTGGCTGAGCTACTGGCGAAGCTGGAGCGGGGACTTAAGGCCGGGACTGTGGTCTCCAGCCGAAAATCAGGGGGCAATGACTGAGGTAGAGGCAGGGCCCGGGTGGGCGGCGGCCCCCCGGGAAAGGACCCTTCGTAGCGCTGCGCCTCAAAGGAGCCGCGCGGATTCCGCTCAGCGTCCAGGGGGCCTTGCTCCCGGGCTGGTTCCAGTGGCTCTTCCCCGGGTCCCCCAGTTGCTCCTCGGGGCCCTGATTTTCTAGGTCCCCCCAACCCACTCAGGCGCCCCTTCCCCGGCCCGGGGGTCCCATCAGTCCCAGACCGGCTAGATTCACCCTTTCTGCGGCCGAACTTCTCCAGCAGTCGACTGGCTTTCTCCCCTAACCGCTCCATGTCCTCGGGCCTGCAGCGTCCAGCCCCCTCCCCTCCAGGCACCCGGCAGCGTTTCGGCCGAGTCTCTTTCCCTGCGGCTGGACTCCTGCTCCCCAGGGGCACAGGGTAGGCACAGAAGCTTAGCGGGCGGCCCGGATGCCCGGCGCCAGGAATCCCACAGCATCCCCCAGCGGGAGAGGCTGCGTCCCCCCGCGCATCTGGGATTAAGCGGGTCTAGAAGAGCCTGCAGCCGTGGCTGTCCCGTCCGCAGGTTTATCTGTTCACGCGTCGACTCTCCAGACAGTCCCACTCTCCCCGGCCCCCGCCCCCCTCGCTCTCACGCTCGCCTCAGACCCAACTTCTCTCCCAAACTTTTGTCTGCCTGGCCGGATCTACTTTCCTGGAGGGGCGGAGCGCGGTGTGGAAGAGAGCGACTGGGGTGTCTGCGCAGGGATCTGTGGTGTGTGCGTGTTGGGGGGGGAGGGGTCACCAGTGCTAACTGCTGAGGAGGTGGAGATCCGCTAACTGGAAGTGAGAGGAGGGCAAGGGGCAGTTGGGCAGCTGGCAGTAAGACACTCGAAAATTGGAACAGGCAAACATGGGGAGAAAAGAGGGGGACTCTTTGCAGTTGGAATGCGCGGAGGAGCATGGTGGAATGTCACGATCCCGGACGGGGCGACAGGAGGCATGTTCTGCGCAATCACGGTGACTTTATTCCTAGTGTGGAGGTTGTGGGAGAGATGGAGAAAGACTGGTAAAAAAATGGTGAGGCAGGGAGAGACCCATAAAGAGTAAGACAGAAGGAAGAAAGGAAGGTTCCTAAAGAAGTTCAGAGACACGTACGTAAAGGTAGCCCACAGAGAGAGGTGGAAGACAGGTAGGGAAAGAAAGGGAGAGCCATAGCAAAGGAGAGTGTGGGTGATGCAGAGACCAAAGGACACATAGACAATGAAAACTGCAAGTTCGTCTGGAGAGCATATAAGCATATAAACTGAAAAGGAAAGACACCACTTTCTGGACCCAAAGTTTTGTGATGGTGGAGAGGGAGGGTAAGAGGAAGGGAAATATTGTGTTAGTAAAAGCAGTGAAAAAGAGTGAGGAAAAGGTTTGGGACTAATCTCTACTTTTACAGGGAGGTATGTAACAGCAGCGAAAAAGAGTGAGAAAAAGGTTTGGAACGAACTTCTACCTTAAGGGTAGGACTGATAGAAGGATAGACAGACACCCTCTGGTGTTGGGAAATGAGTTAGCAAATATAATATTTCAGGTAACTAAGGGGATTGAAGGCCTGGTTTCAGGGCTAGCGAATACCTTCCCCCGTTGGTTGGCCCACAGAGGATTGGTGATAAAGTACTAACTTAAGAGGAAGAAATATCATTATAGCAAGTGAAAATGGTAAAGCTGGAAAAGGAAAAGAGACTGATATTGACCATTATAGAATGATTAAGAGTAAGGAAAAGAGGCCGGGCAGAGGCCAAAGCAGGATTGCTTGAGCTCAGTAAATGAAGACTAGCCTAAGCAAGAATGAGACCCTAGGGCAGTGCCTGTGGCTCAGAGAAGTAGGGCGCTGGCCCCATATGCCAGAGGTGGCCAAAAAAAAAAAAAAGAGTGAGACCCCATCTCTACTAAAAATAGGAAAACTAGCCAGGTGTTGAGGGGGCACCTGTAGTACTGAGGAGGCTGAGGGAGGAGACCAGGAGTTTGAGGTTGCTGTGAGCTAGGCTGAGGCCATGGTACCCTAGCCAGGGCAAGAAAATGAGACTCTGTCTCAACAACAACAACAACAACAACAACAAAAACCTGGCTGAAACTAAACATACCTAATTAAATACCAGCCAACTGATTTTTTTTTTTTTTTTTTTGCCCAGACTAGCCCTTAAGGGGCAAGGGTTGTAGGAAGTAGAATGGAGAAGGAAAGTGACTCCTTTGTATTTATTTAGATGGTAAAAGAGAATGAAAATTATATGCAAATAAGATCTGGCAAGATGAATCATGCCTATAATCCTAGCACTTTGGGAGACTGAGGAGGGTGGATAGCCTGAGAGTTCCAGACCAGTCTGAGCAAAAACAAGACCCCATCTCTATAAAACATCCAGGCTCGGCGCCTATAGCTCAACTGGCTAAGGCGCCAGCCACATACACCTAAGGTGGCGGGTTCGAATCCCCAGCCCGGACCCGCCAAACAAC
>NW_003852620.1:655671-658253 GCF_000181295.1 Otolemur garnettii
TTTCTTTTCTTTTCTTTTCTTTTTTTTTTTTTTTTTTGAGACAGAGTCTTATCATGTTGCCCTCGGTAGAATGCTATGGCATCACATCTCATAGCCTCAAACTCTTGGGCTTAAGCTATCCTCTTGCCTCAGCCTCCCAAGTAGCTGGGACTACAGGCACCTGCCACAACGCCTCGTTATTTTTGTTGTTGTTGCAGTTGTCATTGTTTAGCAGGCCCTGGGCTGGGTTTGAACCCGCCTGCCTTGGTGTATGTGGCTGGTGCCCTAAACCTGAGCTTGCCAAGCCAAGCCTACGGCTTTTCTCTGATCTTGAGGAGAGTTTACTATCCTAGTGGAAGCAGGGAGGACTGAAAGCACTCATAACAGAGGGACCTGTCAGGTTGCATTTAGAATCTACTGTGACCAGCATCTTCAGAATTAACCATAATACCTTCCCTCCTTCCCTGTGACCAGATGGGAAAGAACCTAGATTCTTTCTTTTCATTACTCACATGCAGAATATCCACACAGCCCCTAATATTTGGAAGCTTTGTCTCTTTGGGGTGAGGATGAGAGAGTAAATCTTTTTTCAGCTGGGGCTGGGTTTGAACCTGCCACCTCTGGCATGTGGGGCTGGTGCCCTACTCCTTTGAGCCACAGGCGCCACCCGACAGAGTAAATCTTAAGAAAAGTTAAGAAGCCATTAAAGAAAGCCCATGCAAGAGTCAGTGATTGGCAACAAGTGACCCAGTTGGAATGAAAAGCCTGTATTTTCAGGCCATAACAGGAAGTAGGGAGGAATGAATGGGAGGAGATGTACAGTGACAGGGCATACTCCAGTAGTGTTCACAACCCCAAGGTAGCCACTCCACAATCTGAACTGTAGCTGGGAGCTCCACAGGGCCTCTTCATCCCCAATACTTTTAACAGATGACTGCTTTATCTGTATCTCTGGCCCAGACTTCTTGGACCTAAAAACTCAACTGACTACCAGCATCTCCAGTTGGTTGGCTCAGAGGCACCCAACAACACTCTAAACTGATCTCATCTTCTCTGCCTCCTGAAAATGGCTCTTCTAGCATTCCCCAAGTAAATGGTATCACTAACCACTTAGCTGCTTAAACCAGAAACTTGAGTTTATCAACCCTCTGTCCTTCTCCTTTAACTCTAAATCCAACCAAGTCCTATCAATCAGCAAGTTCTGTCAATTCTCCTTCCTAAATATCTTGCAAATCTGTTCCTCTCCTTGCCCCTATCATCACAATAGATATCTTTTCTCTCCTAAACCAATGCAAAAGTCTCCCAGCCATCACTTGCTCTCTTGCATCTATCTTATAACCTGAGGCTATGTGATTCTTCTAATACAGATGCTTCTCAAGTTATGATGGGGTTACATCTAGATAAAGTTTATCCAATAAACTCATTATAAGTTGAAAATAGGGTAAGGTGAAAGTGCATTTTCAACTTAGAATATTTTTTTCTTATTTTTTTGAGATAGAGTCTTACTATGTCACCCTCAGTAGAGTGCTGTGGTGGCAAAGCTCACAGCAACCTCAAACTCTTGGGCTCAAGTGATTCTCTTGCCTCAGCCTCCCAGATAGATGGGACTAAAGGCACCTGCCACAACACCTGGCTATTTTTTTGTTGTTGTCATTGTTGCTTATGGCTGGCGCCTTAACCCCTGAGCTATGGAAGCCAAGCCAGCTTAGAGTATTTTTAATTTACAACGGGTTTATCTGGATGTAACCTAACAGTAAAACAAGGAGCATACTGGGTGCACATTACTTTTGCACCATCATAAGTTGAACCATCATGAGTGGAGACTGTCTAACATCCACAAAACTGATCGTTTCATTTCCGAGCTTAAAACCTTTTAATGATTTCTCACTGCTCTTGAGCTAAAATCTATTTTATAAGATGTTTTAGCACATCTCTACCTATCCAGCCTCTCCTCTCAGCATTATCCCTTCCCCAAACTGGCCTGCAATCGAATTAGACCTTGGCTTACAATCTCTTGCCTCTGGACTTTTGTACCTGCTATTTCCTGTGTTTGGAACACTTTCAGCCTCTCCCTTCTCCTGGTTAAAATTCCTCTCATCTTAGGTACCAATTTAAACATTTCTTCCTCTGAGAAGCCTTTCTAGACTGCAAGAGTAAGTTAGGTACCCTTGCTGTATACTGCCAAAGCACCCTGAATGGCCCCATAGTCACCCTTCCCATAGTTTATTTCATTGCCTACTCAATTGCCTGGCTTCCTGACTAGCCAATAGAACCTCTGATCAGCATGTAACCTTTATCAACAGTGTATCCACAGCACCTAGCACAGTACCTTGACACTAGTAAGAATCAATATTTGTTGTATGACTGCATAAATGAATTAAAGTCATTTTTACTTCTCAATCCACTCAAAATGCATATATGAGTGAGCACGTGCAAGCACGCACACACACCCACACCTTCCCTAAAATGCAGCCTGGCTAAGAAATAGCTATGAAGACGACTAAGATAAGACTAAGAAATAGCTACGGCTCGGCGCCTATAGCTCAACCGGCTAAGGCGCCAGCCACGTACACCTAAGGTGGCGGGTTCGAATCCCCAGCCCG
>NW_003852620.1:658475-669443 GCF_000181295.1 Otolemur garnettii
ACTATACATTCAGCTTGGTCACACAATGTAAGAGAAGTTGCCAGTGAGATATGAAAATTCCTTAAGCCTTAATTTTCTCACCTGTGAGAAAGAAATAGTAAAATCTTCCTTATATAATTTAATAAAGAATAGCTATTATGTTTAGATCACAGTTCCCCAACAGTGAACCCATGTTCTCTTGCTCAGAGCAATCAATCCCGTGATTGAAACTGCCCACCAGGTGGCAGTATTTCCCTGGACTGGTCTGGTTCTGCTTCCACTGCAGAGCAAAACCAGTGGTCCTGGAGAAGCAAAAGGCACAACCTGGGCTGCTTCCCCACAGCTTTTAGACAGAGCGTATGTTAAGAAGGCCTCATGTTTCTTAGACTCATCCTCCTTTTCTCATCTCAGGCTCTTCCGAGGCACTGTTTTATGCTGAGTAATAACCATTTTCTGGCTTTCCATTCACAGTGGGGGGAGTTTCTCCCCTTCTAAATAAATTATTTTATCCCATAGAAGCTTCCTTCTCGCTTCCACTTCCAACAGAGACTGTGTTAAGAAGACAGAGGATATCTCATTCTGGGAAGCCCCATGGCTGCCCATTTTTTGGACATGTGGAGTGGCAGAAGCCAAAGTTATTTGCAGCTACAGATTTCATTCATCCTTTTCCACCTTGATTTCAATGAAGGAGTTCAAGTCAGGACAACAGGTTTTGTGGGGTTGGTCAAAAGATGGGGACACAGGTGCATTCTCCTCACCTCCCTCATCTTCCTCTTCTTGGAAATTAGGATTGTAAAGTTCTGGTGGAAGGAGCTGGACTTCAGCAGAAGGTAGTCTGTCTGAGGGAGGCCCATATACACGGTTGGCTTTGGTGCCATGCTTAGAGTTAGCATCCAGGTGATAGCAGAGCTCTGTGAGGCGCTGGGCCCGAAATCGGGGAGGGCGGGCCACCCAAACACCTGGCTCATTAAGGCTGTCCTCTTCATCTGACATCAGCTCTTCTGTCACATCCTTCCACAGGTGTTGGTCCTCGGGTCCAAAATGCCTCATGATGCTGGATCGGTTGGCAAAAAGCTAAGGGAGGAAGCCAGGACAGAGATTAGGAAGAGAAACAGACTATGGATTAGATTTGGAGAAAGGGTTTGAGAGAAGAAGGCTGTGCCATAAGATTAGTGCCTAAGAGAACCTAGTCCCCAAGTTATATCTTAGAACTGGCTCATCTTTTTCCCCTATCTGCTTATCTGCATCACTCTCAACCCTATTTGCAGATGCCATGTTGTCTGGCCCTTCCCACTGTGACTCATTAGGGGCTAGAGTTCAGCATCTTTTTTTTTTTTTTTTTTTGAGGCAGAGCCTCACTATGTCGCCCTGGGTAGACTGTCGTGGTGTCACAACTCATAGCAACCTCAAACTCTTGGGCATAAGCGATTCTCTTGCCTCAGCCTCCCAAGTAGCTGGGACTACAGGCGCCCACCATAATGTCCAGCTATTTTTTTGTTGTTATTGTCATTGTTGTTTGGCAGGCCTAGACCGGGTTTGAACCTGCCAGCCCCTGTGCATGTGGCTGGCGCCCTAGCCACTGAACTACAGCTGTGGAGCCTAGAATTTGGCATCTTGAAAGAAGGCCTAGAAACCTACCCGGTATCGGCGACTTCGAAGTTTCTTCTCCTCTTTTTCCTTCAGACCTTTAAAGGGGTTCAGGGAATTGCGGTACTCACGCCTCTTAGTAAGGAAGTATGCCACACAGGCTCCTGGGGGGAGGAGAAGAAAAAGCAAGAAGCAAGGTCCTCTAGAACAGTGGTCTTCAGCCTGTTTTTCTGCCTTAACACTACTAAATGGGATGTTGGGAACCACTATTTAGACGACAAGCTTTCTTTTTTTTTTTTTTGGCAGTTTTCGACTGGGGCTGGGTTTGAACCTGCCACCTCTGGTATATGGGGCTGGTGCCCTACTCCTCTGAGCCACAGGTGCTGCCCACGACAAGCTTTCTTGGCGTATGTGTCAGCATCTGTTCACTCCTCTTTGGTTTAGCTCTCCTTGTCCACCCCATCTCTAGCATTGACTCCTCTAGAATATCTCCCACTGGAAAAAGGCAAGTCCTATTGCTTCTGTATTCCTCTCCCCCATCCCCTACCAAGTGAACCTACACCTTGCTACTCTAATAGCAGATTACAAGTATTTTTTAGTAGAACCTTTCTTAATACTTCAGGTTAGGGTGGCACTTGTGGCTCAAAGTAGTAGGGCACCGGCCCCATATACCAGAGGTGGCGGGTTCAAACCCGGCCCCAGCCAAAAACTCCCCCCCCCAAAAAAAAACAAAAAAACAACCCTTCAGGTTAACTCTCTTCAGTTATTATTTTTTTTTCTGATGGAAACCTTTCCAGAGATCTCTTCAGTTATTTTAACAGAAGAGAGGAAAGAAAATAGAAAGCCAAAGATGTAATGTTTAAGCATAAAAGGGCAGGCCTGGCTTTTGACTTGTTCATAACATCTGAGATTCAGGCCTCACATAAACAGAATGCATGATGGTATTCTAGCCTTCCTTCTGATTTTCATTTCAGACTGAGCAGGGGAATAAAAAAGCAATTTGAAGTAATCCTATGAATGTATTATAGATGAGAGGAATAGCCCCCCAAAAGTTTGTAAATTCACTGTTTTCACAACCACCCAAATCATCTCTATTATGCTCTTCCCCTCTGACCAAGAATGTGGGAGTGGGGGAGGAGGAGAAAGGACCAGCTGAGAGTTAAATCCATTTTTCTCACCTTTAAGTTCCTTATCAGTGTAATTATGGGGACTGGTGACCAGCTCCTGCTTGAGCTTTTCCAGAAGGAACTTTACTACTGAAATATTCCAAGAGGACTTGATGCTGCCACGAAAAAGAAGAGTGTGAATAAGACAGTCAGCTTTTAAAGAACCAGACAACAGAAATACTGAGCCCTAACCAACTTTGTAGCATATCCCTCCATGGCCTAAGATAGAGTAAAAGGGATGATGGTGAAGCCAAAGCCTTAGTAAGTATATCATTGTGTATTGGAGCATCCCCCTCTACGTCCCTCTCCTTCACAAAGGACCCTGTGATTCTTCTTCCTCAAGGGGACCATACCTTTCAGACCCATTGAATCTCTTGTCATTGGTGATGTGGTTATGCACATTGTGGACCAATTTCTAGGGGGGAAAAAAAACAACAGAATCAAGCCAGGAGTGGATACTATGAAAACTCTCCTCTGGTCCCTAGAGTAAAAAGGCACTGTCCTTCTGGGGTTCTCTCCCTGAATACGTCCCATAGTCTAAGTACCATTTTTGTAGATGGCCTTTCTAAGCCACAGAGCCTATCCAAGTTAGCATTTCTAATGTTCTAATGGGGAATCTTCTTACAATTTGTGTGAAAGTTCCAGGATCATCTCTGGTCTTACTTCTGAGTACATGAGTAATGTTATCACTGAAGCACGGGGGCTCAAACATTTCTGTGAACATACCCCTAATGGCAAGAAGGGACTGGATATACATCAAAACTACCACAAATGGACATTTCCTGAAGTACTCTAACAATGGCAAATTTCAAATTTTGTGTCAAAAAAATCTATTATTTTCATATAAATTTTAATATCTGAAATCTTCTAGTAAAACTGATGACTCAAGCTGGGCACAGTGGCTCACATCTGTAATCCTAGCACTCTGGGAGGCTGAGGCAGGTAGATTGCCTAAGCTCAGGAACTTGAGATTACCTCGAGCAAGAGTGAAAGCCAATCTCTAAAAAATAGCCAGGCATTATGGTGGGGACCCATAGTCCAGCCACTTGGGAAACTGAATCAGGAGGATCGCTTGAGCCTAAGAGTTGGAGGTTGCTATGAACTATGAAGGCACAGCACTCTGCCAAGGGCAAATGAGACTCTGTCTCAATAAATAAATAAATAAATAAAAATAGGCCAGGCATGGTGGCTTACACCTGTAATCCTAGCACTCTGGGAGGCCAAAGTGGGTGGACTGCTTGAGCTCACAAGTTTGAAACCAGCCTGAGTAAGAGTGAGACCCCCGTCTCTCCTAAAAGTAGAAAAACTGAGGCAAGAGGATCATTTGAGCCTAAGTTGGAGGTTGCTGTGAGTTATGACACCATGGCACTTTACCCAGGGTGACAGCTCTAAAATAAAAATAAATAGATAAAATAGGGGGGCACCTGTGGCTCAATGAGTAGGGCGCTGGCCCCATATACTAAGGCTGGCGGGTTGAACCCAGCCCCGGCCAAACTGCAACAACAACAAAAAAAGCCGGGTGTTGTGGTGAGCGCCTCTAATACCAGCTACTTGGGAGGCTAAAGCAAGAGAATCACGTAAGCCCAGGAGCTAGAAGTTGCTGTGAGCTGTGACATCACAGCACTCTACTGAGGGTGACAAAGTGAGACTGTCTCTAAAATAATAATAATAATTAATTAATTAAGGCTTGGCACCTGCAGCTCAAGCGGCTAAGGCGCCAGCCACATACACCAGAGCTGATGTGTTCAAATCCAGCTCGGTCCTGCCAAACTATGACAACTACAACCAAAAAACAGCCGGGCATTGTGGTGAGCTCCTGTAGTTCTGGCTACTCAGGGGGCTGAGGCAAGAGAATTGCTTAAGCCCAAGAGTTGGAGTTTGCTGTGAGCTATGATACCACAGCACTCTACCCAGGGCAATAGCTTGAGACTCTGTCTCAAAAAATAAATAAATAAATAAATAAAAACAAAAAAAATAGATGACCCAGCAAAATGCTCCAGGTTTGTTCATGGCTTTATATATCCCTTTGCACATTACCACCAATCTCAGGTCTATACATACCACGGTCTGAAAAGCAGAAATCTAAAATAACAGAAATGGGAATTAGAAACGACCTTGGGAGGCTGTATTACCCAATCTCCCTTGCACATCATGAAATAGGCTGTCTTTTGGCTAATAGTGTCTTTCTCCTTTTTGAGTCAGCTTATTCTGTTGTTGAACATTTCTATCATAATTGTTAAAAAGTTTTGCCTTAGATACTTCAAAAATCTAAACCCAGTTTTGCCCATAATAGCACCTGAAATATTTGTGTATTCTTACTAGTAAGAAAAAAGGTTCATTAACTCTATACAACTTTGAGGGGGATCAGCTGTTTCAAGGCAGCTACCTCTCCTAAAATTTTGGGGTTATAAATAGCTGCCTTGGACCTTGGTTCTCGGAGTACACCTGGTCAGAAAATGACCCGACACCTCCAAAATAAGGCAAGCATGAAGCAAAGTTTATTGAGAAAGATAGGTTTACAGAGCAAGATGCATCTGCCATAAATAGGGAACGGCCCCCATTGTCACAACAAAGGCCTCAAATGCTTGAATATAGCTTTCATGTACTTCTCAAGTCTTCTCTTATCTGGCCTAAATACCCCCAAGTCCTTCAGGCATTCCTAATGACATAGTTTCCAGACAGACTCCTCATCAAACTATGAAGCTCTCTCGTTTTCCAGTCTCCCTCTTACTAAGTGGCACCGAAGCTGAATCCAATTCATCAGTTGAGGTCTGGCTAAAGGGAGCATTACTTCTTGAAGTGGCACTCTATACTTTGAGGAGTGAAACCTAAGATGGTGCTACCTTTCTTAGCAATATCGCCTCCACTCACAGTGCCACAGGGTTCATTCCTGATGAGCTGACAGTCAACTCAAGTCTATGTTTCACATGGACACCTGTCTCCACCATTCTGCAACTGGGTTTTTGAACTCCAGTGCATTTTACCTTTCCTTCTATTTAATTTATTTTTGTTGTTTTCATTTATATTTTCTTTTCTTTCTTTATTTTTATTATTTATTTATTTTCTTTCTTTCTTTTTCTTTATTTTTTGAGACAGAGTCTTACTATGTCGCCCCTTGGTAGAGTACCATGCTGTCACAGCTCAGCAACCTCAAACTCTTGGGCTCAAGCAATTCTCTTCCCTCAGCCTCCTAAGTAGCCAGGACTACAGGCACCCACCACAACGCCTGGCTATTTTTTTGTTGCAGTTGTCGTTTAGCTGGCCAGGGCCAAGTTCCAACCTGCCAGCTTTGGAGTATATGGCCAGTGCCCTACCCACTGAGCAACAGGAGCCGCCCAGAGAATATCAACTCATTATAGACAATATGAATATTATTATTATGCTTATCTGAAAGAAGCTTTGGGGCACAGAGTTGATCCAAAAGGTTTCTCAAAAGTAACATGTTGAGGTAGATACCTCTTTGTTACAGAGATTGGTGTGTGTACTGTAGGGTGTTTAGCAGAAGACCTGGCCTCTACCAATTAGATGCCAGTAGCATTCTCATTCCCTTACTCCCACCTTCCCCATAAGTAGTAACCAGATATGTCTCCAACTGGGTCCAAATGTTCCCTGGGGGCAAAATCACTCCAGGTTGAGAACTCTAAACCTTTATAACTGAGCTGTCCAGTGGCCCTCTTGCATCTTCAAGGTTTGGGAAGCACCTCAGGACAGCTTGGCTTTTCCACCCAAGGGGCCACTTGCCACTTAACCCTTAACACTGGCTAAATTTGCAGGCAGTTCCCAGTGCTACCTTTTTGTGATCAGTCTTCTCAATCCCATGAAGGTCTTTCCAACAAGACTATCAGAACACTGGGAGATGTGATATACTTCCCTTTTATTTAAAAGGAAGATAGAGGCTTGTAGCCTGTAGCACAGTGGTTATAGCACCAGCCAAATCAACACCAAGGCGTGTGTTTTCAAATCTGGCCCAGGCCAGCTAAACAATAATGACAACTGCAACAAAAAATAACCAGGCATTGTGGCGGGCTGTAGCCTCAGCTGAGGCAAGAGAATTGCTTAAGCCTAAGAGTTTGATGTTACTGTGAACTGTGACGCCATGGCACTCTACTGAGGGGCGGCATAGTGAGACTGTCATAAAAATAAAGAAAAGAAAAAGAAAGAACTTTTTTTTTAAACAGTCTCAAGCTGTCGCCCTGGGTGGAGTGCTCTGGTGTCATCATAGCTCACAGCAGCCTCCAACTCTTGGGCTCAGATGAACCTCTTGCCTCAGTTTTTTCTATTTTTCTATTTTTAGTAGAGACAGGGTCTTGCTCTTGCTCAGGCAATCCCATGAGCCACCACACCCAGCCTAAAAGGAAGATATAATTTTATTGGGAAAAACCCAAAAGCTCCACTTGTAGCAGGGGAACTGCCTATCCCAGATGTCTCTTCTTGTTCCTCCCACTCCAGTAGGATTCAGTATACCATTCATTCAATATGGAAGGCTTAAATCAACCCGCCGTTCATTCTTCACCTATCTCTCTAGACTGAAGAAGAATTTATAGGAATTGAGCTCACTCACAGAGAGTACCAGATCCCGCTTGCGCCTGGAATTCTTCTGCCCGCTCCCTTTGGTCCTGCATGGGGAAGCAGTAAATGCTAGAGAGTGTCTTAACTCCCCGGTGCTCCCAGGACCTGATTCTTCCAAGGCACCATCCAACGCAGCAGCAACATTGAGCATGTCCTCAGGGCGGGGTGGTGGCAGCTTGGTTCCATTTTCTGGCCCTGTCTCTGAGGTTGCCCGCTGGATAGCCAGTTGTGTGGCTGGTGAGAGCTGCTTGGCATAAGCAGGGACTAGCACTCGCTGTACTGTACCCTCAGAGGCCACAAAGTCATCCACCAGCTAAGAGTATAAAAAAGAATAGCCTATTAGCCAGCAAAGCTTAGGGGAACATGGTCAACCATCATTCTCTGGCCAAGACTAGTGTACAGAAAAGTGGAAAGAAGGGGGGAATCTAACACAGTATTTAATGGCTTGTTTCTCTGGGACTCCTATGGGAGTGTTGGGCAAATATTTCTTACCTGTACAGGGTCTCTCATGTTGGGTCATTACCAGGACTGTTCAAATGTTTCTGATGCTCTATTTGTGAGTATTCATTTATGGTTTGCTCTTGGGTATTAGAAATGTCTCTAGGTAAGTTTTGTCTAAAAGGGATTGTGGAAGGAAGTGATGACAAGAAAGGGAAACCAAGCAAGAGAAAGAACAAGAAAATAAAATAATAAAGAGGCAAAAGAAAAGAAAAATAAGAGCAAAGGAGGGGATATAAAGTCAGAAATCCCCAGAGGGGCTGATACCAACAGTTCCCTTCACCTACCTGCCAGCCCAAGGCCTGTCTGTATCCTCACCTTCATCCTGCCCCTGACTGCCTGTGACCTCACTCAAGGACATACGGGGCAGGGAAAGGAAGGCAGGAGCAAGGGAGGAGGGAAGGAGCGGGGATCTCTACAGCCAAGAAAACAAAACAGTGAAAGTGGGAAAAAACCTCACACACACACACACACACAGAAAGAAGCGGGGGAGGAGGCTGAGATTTATAGACCTGTGAGCTGCTTTCTGCGCTGTGAAATCTAATTCCATCCTGTCGGCTTGGAAGCCTTCCCTACCTCAAAGAACCCACAGCTCAGGGCAATGCCTGGTGGGGTACCCTCCTGCCTCCCACCTCCAAGTTCCTCCTCCCTCAGGCCCAAACTACTCAGAGTTCTAACCAGGCCCAGACTGGGCTGAGCAGTACTGGCCATTTCCCACATGGGATGCCTTCTGGAGAACAGTGACCAGTTGCAGTGTTACAATGGTGGGAGAGAGGGGAGTTTATGTATTCATTTCTCAGATCCAGCAGATGGGCTGGGAGTTTCATCCCTCCCATCTACCCTGTGTGTTCTGCTGCTTTACTCTTTATGGGGTGTCTATGCCTTGTTGTGGGGGGAGGCAAGAGAGAGGGCAGAGGGAGAGTAAGGTGGGGGAGAATGACAGACCTCCCGCCAGCTCTCAAGTGGTGCCACATCTGTTAGTTTCCCACCTCGTGGTCTCCATAGTTGCTCTATCTCCCTTTCATACTTCCATGTGTGATATTCTGCAGTTCTTATGCTACTCAGCCAGAATTTTCCTGCTCATATGGCCCTTGAGCAGTATAGAAAATGAAATAGTACAGCATACTTCTATGTCTTTTCTGCTCACAAAATACGCTCACTTGCGTCTTTCTTTTCTTCCTTTTCTATGTTATTCTTTTACTATTAACTCTCAATTGTCCAGTTCTTTTTTGCATTTTATTTCATTTCCTCTACCTCCATCCCACCTTACCTCATAGTCTCTCTCCTATAAATTCTCTTCTTTTCACGTAGACTCACCTTTCTTCTATGCTCCCCCCCCCCCCCTTCTCCTTCCTTAACTCTCCATTTGTACTGGGTTCCTTTCCTCCCTAAACCTGTCTTCTATGATCTTTACCTTTGCCCTTGCACTTTTCCTCCTATCTCTCCGCCTCTGCCTCTCTTCCCTCTCATTCCCAATCTCGCTTTGAACTGAACTCCTCTTGGCAAGCAGAGGGCCCATGATAAAATATGAATGAGCCGTCTGTGCACGGCAGGCTTTCGCTCCAGGAGAGGCAGAGCCCACGGAGCAGCCAAGACAGCTGTGGAGGAGAAGGTGCCATGCAGAGCCACAGACAGGGAAGGAGGGGCCCCTGCTCCCCACACACACCAAAAAATGACCTTCTGCCAAAGAGCCTCATGGTTCAGGAAGAAAACAGGGGTGCTGACTATCTGAGCAAAGGAAACTTGGTACTGTTTTGTTTTACTACAAAGAAAGGTTTAAAGATGGGGGCAAAAAATAGAAAAGAGAAAGGAAAAAAAAGAAGAAGAGGCCAGGAAAAGCACTAAGGAGCAACAACCCTCTGCCGTACTCACGGGATTGAGCAGGGAGGCCCCCTCACTGGCTGCCAGCGCACATCCCGGGAGCCGCACATCTCTCTGAGTGGCTGGGAAGCCCAAAGGCCCAGGCCCCACGGCAGAGGCTGCTCCCAGCTGCCGCAGCTCCTCAATCACCACCTGTACGCCGCTGCCCACGCTGTCACACTCTTCCTCCACGGTAGACAGAGCCTTGCAGGCTTCTCCAGGACTCTCCTTGAGATGCCCAGGTTCCTCAGGTGGGGAACTATGTGCCCGGCTTTCCCCATCTTCATCGTGGGTGGACACTTTCCCTTGCCTTAGCTCACCCACTTCCTCCTGGAGACGTTTTAACAACTCATTGTTGGCCCTGGCCAGACCGAGAGCAGCTTCAGCCAGACCCACTGCCTTATCCACCCGCTGGTAGATAATATGCAGGAGCTGCTCTGAGCTCTGAACGGCCAGGCCATGTCCTGTCACTGTGATGGGGGTGCTGGGAGGAGGATTCCCACCCTGAGAGCCTGTGCTGCCCCCACCAGTCTCACTCTTACAGGCACAGCAGCAGCATCTGGCCTCACTGCCACCGGGAGGGGAGAAGAGAATGGTGGCACTGAAGGACATGGCTGATGGGGCAGTCACGACTGTGCTCACACTGCTAGGCTGCTCCAAAAGGACTTCCAGTCAGCTGGACTTCACAAACTCGGTGGAAAGCACCAGGCGCTTTGGAGTCACTTTCCTTTCTCAACAATAGTGGTCAGAGAAGCCCGGGCACCAGGCGGTGGGTTCCATGAAAGAGAAGCAGGCAAGCTCTAGAGGCACACACACAGTCCATGGCTTCCTGTCCCGGGCCTGCAGAGGAGAGAGAGAGGCTGTCTTCTATTTGCAGATCCTGCAGTCTCCTAGCACAACACACTGGATGATGCCTACAATGGCCTTCCTGATGAATAGTTTCAGGGGGTAGAGGACATTCTTCCTGTACCCCAGCATGGAACACCCCACCCCACCCCACCCTCCACACTGCAATCTAAGGAACAGACAGAGGGAGGACTCAAAGGACCCACCAGCATCTGGAAAGATTAGAAGATAAAGGAAGAAAATGTATACCTATCTCTTTCTCCTCCTCTCCTCTACCTTACCATTTTTACTGTAATAACAGCACTGCATTTCACTGCTTTGACATCGTTTCTTAAGGAGTTCAGAAAACCTCATGTACATTATTTCATCTATACAACAGCACTAGAAAATACACATTACCCCAGGTCTCAAGAAGAGACATGAAGAGAAGTTACACATACTTTTTTTTTTTTTTTTTTTTTTT
>NW_003852620.1:669625-671567 GCF_000181295.1 Otolemur garnettii
AGCCGTCATTGTTGTTTGGCGGGTCCGGGCTGGGGATTCGAACCCGCCACCTTAGGTGTACGTGGCTGGCGCCTTAGCACATACTTTTTTTTTTTGAAACAATTGCTCTGTTGCCGTGGGTAGAGCACCATGACATCACACTCACAGCCACCTCAAACTCTTGGGCTCAAGCAATCCTCTTGCCTCAGCCTCTCGAGTAGCTAGGACCACAGGCATGCACCACCATGACCAGCTAATTTTTCTGTTTTTTGTAGTCACGGGGTCCAGCTCTTGCTCAAGCTGGTCTGGAACTCCTGAGCTCAGGCAATCCTCCTGCCTTGGCCTCTCAGAGTGCTAGGATTATAAGCATGAGCCACCTCACCTAGCCAGTTATGTCTTTTTCAAGGTCAGAGGAAGATAGCAAAATCCAGTTATTGCTACTTTCAATCTAGCGTTGTATTATGTTTTAACTGATACCACTTTTTGTTGACATAAAATCATAATTCTACCTTTGCTATAATTTTCATAGAGATGCATTCAGGGTAAGAAATAAGGACTATATGGTTCACTACAGTCCTCAGCAGCCTCTCACTATAACATTATTAATGCTTTGGGGACGAGGGTAGGGAAATGAAACAAAAAGCTGGATCAGGGAATTGAGCTGGGGCAACGCAGTGCTGTGCAGCCCACCTGCTCTCGGTTGTATACCAGGGCCTCTAGCCTCTGCAACAGAAAGTAGCTGTCCTGAGTCCTCTAGCCAGTCATCCAGAAAAATCACCTCTGGGGCTCCTCCTCTCATGCCCCTGGAGGGAGGAGCTCAAGCTCAATAGGAATGTCTAAACAGCCCTGCTGCCACTTTGCCGACATGACCAGCCTCATAAAAAGAGAAACCAGAATGTCGGTGATAAGCCAAACTGCTTCTCTTTTGAATGACTGCAGTTACGCAACTGAACTACTCTAGGAGAAAAAAAAGAGGAGGGTTTAATTTGTACCACTGAGAACACTCCAAGGAACTTAATAAATATTGTCATTTTCTAAATGATACTTGATTATATAAAAAGAATCCTTCTGCTTGAAGCTCCCTACGTGACAAAACCTTAAGTGTGTTTACAATTTCCTCGAGAGATACATTTCTCTTTTACCCTGTTAATTATATCATAACATCACAATTAAAAGGAGAGGAAGAGGTTATGAGAATTTCCTATATATCGAGGGCTTTTTTTTCTTTTTTTTTTTTTTGAATCAGCAATCTCATTTCAGAAACAGGCCATATCAATGCCTCTGAGGTACTAAAACATAAATCTGACAATGCATTTTAATTACATTTGGTTATTAAAGACTAGTCTTTAATTTGCTCTTTCTACCCTTTATACTGAAGATATGGCTTTTCTGTGCCAGATATTCACTTCTTGCAGGAACTTAAATCCATTTACAGCTTCCCTGTCATTAGAGTCACTGGAAGGCACAGCTAAACCTGAAACTAAAGGTTAAACCAAATTAAAATTAAAGGTTAAAGGAAAGCACTAAGCAATTCTATGTCAATTTAGAGATGAATCATTTATGTATTTTTTTCCTTCCTAAATAAAGGCCTACATTGCTCCTGCCAGGTTTGTTTGGTTGGTTGGTTTTGTGGTGTGTGCGTGTATATGTGCATGTGTTTAAGAAACATCATGCAGGGAGTTTAATCAGAACATGGATACTGTGAGAAAAAGAAAGTTATGTTTTACTGATAATAGATGATGATATACAAATGCTTGTGCCAGTGGGTTTAATATTTGTAAAGTCAGAAATTAAGATACATCAGGTTGGGACATTAGGTTCTCTCATTCCTTTCTGGTACCAAACTGACAACTCAGTTCTCTTGCCTTACACACTTATTCTTTCTTTTTTTTTTTTTTTTTTGAGACAGAGCCTCAAGCTGTCCCCCCTGGGTAGAGTGCCGTGGCATTACAGCTCACAGCAA
>NW_003852620.1:672422-674806 GCF_000181295.1 Otolemur garnettii
GCCACTTCTGGCATATGGGGCTAGCACCTTACTCCTTTGAGCCACAGGTGCCACCCTGAGAAAGAATTCTTACATAAGAAAAACCTCCAGAGCTCAGCTCCTGTAGCTCAGCGGTTAGGGAGCCAGCCACATACACCAAAGCTAGCAGGTTCAAATCCAGCCCGGGTCCGCCAAACAATGACAACCAACAAAAAATAGCCAGGGCTTGTGGCAGGCACCTGTAGTCCCAGCTATTTGGGAGGCTGAGGCAAAAGAATCGCTTGAGCCGGAGAGTTTGAGGTTGCTGTGAGCAATAACATTATAGCACTGAACCCCAGGATGACTGAGTGAGACTCTGTCTCAAAAAAAAATACATGGAATGTTTGGCAAGGCAACAGTTAACACTAGTAAATTATCCAGGCAATATGTGTATCATTATTGTTAAATAATAATACTGTCAACTTCTGCTGTATCAACTTCAGCTAGGTCATTTATTTTAAAACCGAAAGTTAATATTTTTATTTAGGAAAGAAAAAAAGGAATAACCTAAGATTGGCCTTCATACTGCCATGAGCTGTGATGCCACAGCACTCTACCCAGGGTAGCTTAAGACTCGGTCTCAAAAAAACAAAAGATTGACCATCATAGAATAAGATACGTGTCTTCTTCTTTTCTTTTCTTTTCTTTTTTTTTTTTGAGACAGAGTTTCACTTTGTTGCCCTGGAGAGTGCCATTCAGTTATAGCTCACAGCAACCTCAAACTCCTGGGCTCAAGCAATTTACATGCCTCAGCCTCCTGAGTAGCTGGGATTACAGGCGCCCACCATAATGCCTGGCTGATTTTTAGAGTCAAGGGTCTTGATCTTTCTCAGGCTGGTCTTGAACTCATGAGTTCAAGCAATCCACCTGCCTTGCCATCCCAGAGTGCTAGGGTTACAGGCATGAGCCACAGGGGTGGGCCGAAGCTACATATCTTTTACATAATACTATCAACTTTTAGAATTGGATAATAAGAAAAAGATCTTCAATATTATGATGAATTGACAACATGACAATAGATGTCAAATTTAGGTTTGCATAAAAGTATGTGTTTACAGTTCATTTCAGTATTGATCTTATTTAAACATATGTGAAATAGGCCTAGATAATATACTTTTCAATAATTTTGATATTTTTTCATAAATATTTAGATAAAAAGAGAAAGAAAATTCATCTACTTTTGCCAGTTCAGGGTGAGACTGTCCATAATTTTAACTATTCCTTTCCTCCCAAGTCACATGTATTTTTGTTAGGACTAAATATATCACAATCTTGGCAGTTCCCTTGCTTGTGTTCTCCTCATTCTGAGTTTGAATTTTCTGCTTGACTGAATTCACCTCTAAACTATGAAAAATAAGTTTCTCACTATTTAATAGATTATGTATGATACTGTACCACTCAAATGATATATGCTTTTATAAGGGGCTCTAGACTCATTCAGGGTTATGCTAGCAGTGGACTTCCTTAAATGTGATTACTGAAAGCATGGCAATTCATATTGTAATCTTAATTTTAAGAAATAAATAAGGAGAATGGTCACTTAAAGCTCCTGCTGTGTTGTTCAGCCCTGCTTCTCCACTTCAAGATACAAAATGGCTCGCCTGTCAAAAGGTCCCCTCAATATCTATTTCTTTTTTTTTCTTTAGTCTTTTTTTTTCTTTCAGATTATTATGAGGGCAAAAATATTTAGATTACATTGTTTACATTTCTAGGGTGAACTTCCAGTTGTAGTTGAGCCCTTCACTTCTTTATTCTTTTTTTGAGAGAGTCTCACTCTGTTGCCCTGGGTAGAGTACAGTGACATCATTAAGATGCTCACTGCAACCTCCCGGGTTAAAGGGATCCTCCTGCCTTTGCCTCCCGGAATAACTGAGACTATAGGCCCCAACACATCACCCAGCTAATTTTTTCTCCTTTTAGAAGAGACAGGGTCGAGGAGGCGCCTGTGGCTCAGTAAGTAGGGTGCCGGCCCCATATACCGAGGATGGTGGATTCAAACCCAGCGCTGGCCAAACTGCAACAAAAAATAGCCCAGCGTTGTGGTGGGTGCCTGTAGTCCCAGCTACTTAGGAGGCTGAGGCAGGAGAATCGCCTAAGTCCAGGAGTTGGAGGTTGCTGTGAGCTGTGACTCCACTACACGCTACCCAGGGCGATAAAGTGAGACTCTGTCTCTACAAAAAAAAAAGAGAGAGAGAGAGAGGGGGTCTCCCACCTCCTGAGCTAAAGCAATCCACCAGCCTGGGCCTCCCAGAGTTTGAGGCCAGCCTCAAAACCTGTTTCTATCAGAAATTAACTTCTCGGCTCGGGGCCTATAGCTCAACCGGCTACGGCGCCAGCCACGTACACCTAAGGTGGCGGGTTCGAAT
>NW_003852620.1:675274-683233 GCF_000181295.1 Otolemur garnettii
TTTTTTTTAGCCAGGGCTGGGTTTGAACCCACCACCTCCAGCATATGGGGTTGACGCCCTACTCCTTGAGGCACAGGTACCACCCCCTTTTCCTTATATTTGTTAAGAATTTTAAGAAATAATTTTCTTAAATTTATTTCTAACAATTTGCTAAAGCTCAAGTTGTTAAGATTAAAATGTTCACTTTCGAGTTTTCATACAAATGTGCCTAACGTAAAGGACTCTTACTACATTTAGGGAGATACTGAAAAATGAAAAACTAGCTCCTGGAACTCACTCTCACCAGCGAGCCCTCGGTAAATGTTAGTTGATTAAATATTAGTCAAAGATGACAAGGTGGACACGGGGGACAGTGGAACCATTTCTGATGAGCGTGCGACGCAGGCAGCACAGAAATCCGCCATTGCTCTCTCCAGGCCGCAAAAAACATACCGACACGCAACTGTGCCCAACCGCAGTGTGCCCTGAAGCTCCCGGGGAAAGGGGTAAAGCGGGAAGGGCAAAGGTCCGAGGTGCAGTCAGGGATCTCGCTGGGTCCCCGCAGGGAAACTAGGTGGGAACCAACGCTGAGGACTTGGGCTGAGCGCAGCGCTTGCTGCGGTAACTGGCGTAGGGGTGCCGCCTTAGCAGCACTCCAAGTGTTCCACTGCGTGTGCCCCGCGCTACCGCACCGGCTGACTCAGCGAAGCCGAGAAGAGCTCGCGGAAAGCTGAAGAATCCGCGGCGCCGGCCCGTGTACCCTGCTAGAGCGCGCACGCGGAGAGGCACCGCCCCACTCGCCCTTTGGCTTTAGGTGATTGGCGGTTAGACGTGGCAGGGGTAGCAGAACCAGGGACGCTATTGGTTGCAATTCTTAGTCACTCAACAAGCTACGGAAGGGGGGGCCTCTTCAGGGAGGGACACGACTGAGAGGCTTTTTTCAACGCCGTCAGACGCCATTTTTAGTTTGTTTTTGTTTACTCTCTTTTGTGGTGTTATGCTGTTCACAATCCGGTGTGTACATGATTATATGTACAGTGGCCACAAATTGGCTTCATACATTTGGTGGAGGCCGGCTTTTAGTTCCTGCTGGCCTTGATTACAGATCTGTCAGATCTTGCAAACTAGCAGTTCCTCTTAGTTCAAGGAAGTTTTCATCTATAGGGGCCCTGAGGATTCCCAGGCAAAATCAACAGAGCTTAGTTTCACTTTGCTTTGGTAAAAAGGCCGAGCCAAGGATATATTCTGATATATTCGTGAAAGGAGTGCTCTTTCTTATAAAGAATAAGCGAGGACAGCGGGTATGTGCCTAGGTACCTACATGATGAAATCATACAGCCTAGGAAGCCAATCTCCCCTTTCTGACAAGCTAAAAACTGAAGTAAAAACTATATGTGATGACCTGCAGTGATGCGGAAGCGTCAGGGTACAACTTCATTAAAAATTCGTCCCATCAATGCTAAGATAATCACAAAGGTCACTAGAACCTGACTATAGATTTCAAAGAAACGCAGGTCTGAACTTGTGAAATGGTCCACCTTCGAGCCAGTATTTATTAAGCAATGATCTGACTTGCACTGAGAATAAAAGTATACTTAATTCAGGTAAGAAACCTGAGAGCCTACACAGGGCCACTTTCATTATTATGAATTTAAAGAACTTGTACAGACAATTTTATTACAGTTGTTATTTAGAAGTCTTAAATGCTGCTGGAAATAAAGTAACACACTAGCTGAGAAATAGAAATGCATTATCATACAGAGGTTTTGTTACAATGAAATTTCAATTCTACAGTAGATCCTTTTTTAATCTCCTGGTTGCTACTACACTTGTGACATTCCAGTTTCTCCCTCATCACCCCACATATTTCCTATGCTTTCACTCCAGTCTGCAAATACAGACTTGGAGACAGGCATTGTCCATGATTCCTAATGAAGAGACAATGGTTCTGTAACAATTACATTAGAATAGGACTCCTCTAACTGGAGGCTCTGTGAGCTTGTCTTCTAATTAATACACTTTCCTCTCTGTGACTCTCAGACACAGGGAGGTTTTTCATTCCAAAAATGCAACATGATAGCCAAAATACACTTGTTACCCCTCCTATTATTTGCTTCTGCCTTCTCTTGGTCCCCCATCACCACCACTGCGAACAGTTGTTGAGAACTGGATTTGACTGGATTTTTTTTTCCTGATACTTTGCCAGCTGTGAAGCTTTTCAAACAAATCCCAACCAATAAACGACCATTTTGTCAAAAAGCCAAGAGAGAACTTCCCTTCTGAACACATCAACCAAACCACACATAAAGGCCAAAATATACACAGCTATACATTTAAGAATGTGAGACAATAAAAAGCAAAACCACTTAGGCAAAACAGTCACTAAAGAAGGCTTTGAACCACAGACTCAATAAAGTGCCTACTGTTCATTTGCCCCATGGTCTACATACGCCTTGGCAATTATTTAATTATTCACTAATATGACGCTTTAGAAGAGCAGAAAAATATAGGAAATGCACAAGAAAGAAAGAGTTTAAGTATGCTAAATACAGGATCTCTTCTAAGCTCTAATTGCACATGAAATCCTGTTTCAGTCACATTTAGAAAGACAACAACAACAAAATTCACATCCTAGGGGCTACTTTGCACACATAAAACCAAATCACTTTTGAAAATAAAATCTGATATGGCACATATACACATACTGTACACATACACAAAGAATAACCCCCCAAGATAAATCTTTACGAAATTATTTACTTCAAGAAATAAACACACACAGAGAAATGTCCTAATGAAAATGTGTATGCAAGACAAACTGTAAGAAGGGCTTCCCGCCCCCCTCCCCCAGGGAAATGAGTGTCCCAATTGTAATATACCAATATTTTTAACCTATTGGCCTTGGACAATTGCCATATCCCAGCCACTTGGTTTTGTTTCTGGGGGAGGATGTGTAAAACGCGCACGCAAATGGCTTTGTGAAGGAGCCTCAAATCTCTCTCTGCTCCTTTAGACGTTGCCTGTGGCAGAAATTTACATTATCCCTTCAGCCCGTTTAAAAAAAAAGAAATCTATACTTCCCAAGCGGCTAAATCTTTAAACTCCCTCAACCGCAAAAATTTACCAGTTCTCAAAATGTGATAACAAAAAGAAAAAAAAAACTCTATACATTTGGCTGGAAACGGTAGTACACGGCCATCTTGCGTCTCAACTTCTTGGTATATTTAAAACCTTCACCAGGAAAAAGAAAGAGGAAGAGAGACAGAAAAAGAAATGGGGGGAAAGAGCAAATTCCCCTTAGCAACAATTTCCTCACCCCAGCACTTCCACAGATCTCTATTTTTAAAAATGTTGAAACACACACAAGATTAAGAGGGGAAAAAAATGGAAAAAGGATACCCGAAGGTCGTATGGTTCTTTGTATTCGTGTGTGTGCAAAAAAGGAGGACTCGCGGAGCCGGAGCCGGCAAGCCCCGCCCCTCCCCCGACGCCCGCCCCGATTGGCCGCCCGCGGCCGCCGGGCGCCCCGCCCGCGAGCACACGCGCCTTGCCGGAGGCGCCGGCACCCGCGGGGGCGGGGGTTGGGCCCTGAGGGCCTCCAGACCCCCGACCTGGACCTGGCAGGGTCACTGGCACCTGTCCTGTTCCCCAGCTCTCTCCCCTTCCTTTCACTTTCTCATCCTTGCTTCCTTTTTTTAACTCTGTGAAACCAGGCCCAGTCACCAGTACAACAATCCAGTGAGGGAGCGCCCTGCCCTGACACTTTACTAAATTTGGTTAACTAGACTTGAGACTAAGCATCAGGAACTCTTAGTTTCCAGGTGCTGTGTCTCTGGCTGTTGTTTAAGACCCCATCTTTAAATAAACATTCACGTAAATATGTGACATCTTTCAGATGAAAAACAAAAGTAGCCTTACACTTTGGGGATTGTTTTTGCACAGCCTGAGCTCCCAATTTCTCTTCTTGGCTAATACCACATACCTGCGAAACTAAAATGGCTTTTTCTTTTTTTTGCAGTTTTTGGCCGGGGCTGGGTTTGAACCCGCCACCTCCGGCCAGTGCCCTACTCCTTTGAGCCACAGGCGCTGCCCTAAAATGGCTCTTCTTTATTCTTGCATGAAGACCAGTTGCTTATACCTGGACTTTAAGCCACCCATAATTTGGTCCCATGCCACCTATTTGTTTTTAGTTCCCACTACCCTCATTTTATCACCATCTATAATTCCTTTACTGCAGCAGTCTTGTGGCCTGAATAATGCTAGTACCTCCCCCCTCCATACACACACATCTTTGACTAGTCAATTTATCCATTCGTCAGCTATTTCAGTCAATACACACCACACTCCTTTTTGCTCTTAGCAGGAACTTCGGGCTTACTCACCATTTAACTCTACCTGGACTGTCTCACATGTGTGAGTAATTTAACCCCAGTAAACTGAGATCAGAGATCATTATCTTGAAAAACTTTTCTTTTTTTGAGTAGAGTCTCGCAATGTCACCCTGGGTAGAGTGCTGTGGCACCATAGCTCACAGGAACCTCAGACTCTTGAGCTCAAGTGATCCCCCTGCCTCAGCCTCCCAAGTAACTGGGACTTCAGGCACCTACCATAATGCCCAGCTCTGGCTCTGGCTCTGGGTCAAGTGGTCTCAAATTCCTCAGCTCAAGCAATCCACACATCCTAGCCTCCCAAAGTGCCAGGGTTACAAGCGTGAACCACTGTGCCTGGCCATAGATACCACTCTTACCTCCATTTTATTTATTTATTTATTTATTTATTTTGAGACAGATTCTCACCATGTCATCCTCAGTAGAGTGCTATGGCATCACAGCTCACAGCAACCTCAAACTCTTGGGCTCATGCAATTCTCCTGCCTCAGCTTCCCAAGTAGCTGGGACTACAGTCAACCTGCCACAACATACGGCTATTTTTTTTGCAGTTGTCATTGTTGGTTAGCTGGCCCAGGTTGGGTTCAAACCCGCCAGCCCTGTATATGTGACCAGCGCCCTAACCACTGAGCTACAGGCACTGAGCCTTTAGGATACAGGCACAGAGGGGTATAATAATTGTCTAAGGTTACATAGCTAGTAGAGACAGCCCTGGTATTTGTTGTTGTTGGTGGTGTTGTTTTGAGACAGAGTCTCACTTTGTCACCCTCGGTAGAATGCTGTGGTGTCACAGCTCACAGCAACCTCCAACTCTTAGACTTAAGTGATTCTCTTGCCTCAGCCTTCAGAGTAGCTGTGACTACAGGCACCCGCCACAATGCCCATCTTTTTTGTTGTTGCAGTTGTCATTGCTGTTTTAGCTGGCCAGGGCCAGGTTCAGCCCAGGTTCAAGCCACCCTTGGTATATGGGGCCAGCGCCCTACCCACTGAGCCACAGGCATGCCCTGTAGTTCAGGTGTTTTTTTTTTAAATTTTTGGCCAGGGCTGGGTTTGAACCCACCACCTCCAGCATATGGCGCCAGCGCCCTACCCTTGTGAGCCACAGGTGCCACCCCCTGTAACTCAGGTTCTTTGTCAATAAGCTTCACTGGCTTTACAGTATAGTTTAAAATAAATTTGTATATGATTTGATTTGATCCTGACAACATTCCACAAAACAAATGGCCTGAACCTGAACACTTCCAGCCTCTGAGCTATCATTGTTTTGGGTTTTGGGTTTTGAGACAGTCTTATTTTGTCACCCTTTGTAGAGTGCCATGGTGTTATAGTTCATAGCAACCTCAAACTCTTGGGCTCAAGCAGTTCTCTTGTCTCAGCCTCCCAAATAGCTGGGACTACAGGTGCCCACCACAACACCTACTACACCTACCACAACACCGTCTCTACTTTTAGAGACGGGGTCTCGCTCTTGCTGAGGCTGGTCTCAAACTCCTGAACTCAGGCAGTCCACCACCTCAGCCTCCCAGAGTGCTGGATGAGCTATCATTGTTAATGTAATCACACACAAAAGTGAGAGGACTGTTCTAAATTAAAGAACAATATAAAGACATGGCAACTATATGCACATTGCATGTGTCTGAAAAAAAAAAGCCATCCTGATGTTACTGGGATAATTAGGGGAAACTGAATATATCCTGGATATTAGATAACGTGATTGTAATAGAATTAAACAGGCAGGTAAGTGGCATCCCTATTTTACAAGAAACTGAGGTGCACACCAGGGAATACTATGCAGCCATTAAGAAAGATGGAAACTTTACCTCCTTCATGTTTACATGGATGGAGCTGGAAAATATTCTTCTTAGCGAAGTATCCCAAGAATGGAAGAAAAAGTATCCAATGTACTCAGCCCTACTATGAAACTAATGTATAGCTTTCATAGGAAAGCTATAACCCAATTTTAGCCCAGGAATAAGGAGAGAGGGGAGTGGAAGGGGAGCGGAGCAGGGAGGGTGGGTGAAGGGAGGGTGATTGGTGGGATCATGGCTATGGTTCATCCTATAAGGGTACACGTGAATCTCTCTAAATGTGGAATATAAATGTCTTAACACAATAACTAACTATAACAATAACTAAGAAAAAGACATGAAGGCTATGTTAACCAGTTGGATGAAAATATTTCAAATTGTATAAAGAAACAGTATACTGTACCCCATGATAGTATTAATGTACACTGCTATAATTTAATTAAAAAAGAAAGAAAGAAAGAAAGAAACTGAGACGCAGGCCAGGTGCTGTGGCGCACACACCCCTATCATTTATCCCAGCACTCTGAGAAGCTGAGGCACAAGGATGGCTGGAACTCAGGCATTTGAGACCAGCCTGAGCAAGATCAAGACCAAGTCTCTACTAAAAATAGAAAACATCACCCAGGCATTGTGGCATGGGCCAGCTACTCAGGAGGTTGAGGCAGTAGGATTGCTTGAACCCAAGAGTTTGAAGTTGCTGTGAGCAAGGCTGCCACCATGGCACTCTAGCCAGGTCAACAGAGACTGTCTCAAAAAAAAAAAGGGCGGCCCTTGTGGCTCAGAGAGTAGGGCCCCGGCTGCATGTACTGAGGGTGACAGGTTCGAACCTGGCTCCGGCGAAACTGCAACAAAAAATAGCCGGGCATTGTGGCGGGCACCTGTGGTCCCAGCTATTCAGGAGGCTGAAGCAGGAGAATTGCCTAAGCCAAAGAGCTGGAGGGTGCTGTGAGCTGTGACGCCATAGCACTCTACTGAGGGTGACAAACTGAGACTCTGTCTCTAAAAATTAAAAAAAAAATGGTTTAGGCTGGGCATGGTGGCTCACACCTATAATCCTAGCACTCTGAGAGGCCAAGGAGGGTGGATTGCTTGAGCTCAGGAGTTTGAGACCAGCCTGAGCAAGAGCAAGACCCTGTCTCTACTAAAAATAGAAAAACCTATTTTTAACACCAGCCAGGTGTCATAATGGATGCCTGTAGTCCCAGCTACTTGGGAAGCTAAAGCAAGAGAATCACATGAGCCCAGGAGTTTGAGGTTGCTGTGAGGATGACACCAGGGCACACTACCAAGGGTGACAAAGCGAGACTCTGCCTCAAAAAAAAAAAAGTTAATGGTGGCACCCATAGCTCAGTGGGTAGCCGGCCACATACACCAAAGCTGGCGGGTGGAGCCCAGCCCAGGCTTGCTAAACAACAGTGACAAATGCAACCAAAAAATAGCAGGGCGTTGTGGCAGGCGCCTGTAGTCCCAGCTACTTGTGATGCCATGGCACTCTACTGAGGGCAACATAGTGACATTCTGTCTCAGAAAAAAAGCCAAGAAAGAAAGAAACTGAGATTCAGAGAGTGATTACTACAAGGTCACATAGTTAACAGATGACAGACTAAAACCCCAAGTCAGTTGCCTCATTCAGCCCCTAACACATATGCACACATTTTGGCACTGGCCATCGTCAAGCATCATCCATGTAATTATTGGTTCCCCAAGTTGGAACCATTTTTCTTAGGATCTAGTTCTCAGCAGAAAGGCCAGTTGCCTTCAGTATTCTTTTCACCCCAGCAAGC
>NW_003852620.1:685723-689162 GCF_000181295.1 Otolemur garnettii
CCCGGCTATATTTTGGTTGCAGCCGTCATTGTTGTTTGGCGGGTCTGGGCTGGGGATTCGAACCCGCCACCTTAGGTGTACGTGGCTGGCGCCTTAGCTGGTTGAGCTATAGGCGCCGAGCCCACCCAAGAGCATTTTAAAAGGGGTCTGGAAGGAAAGCCCTAGAGCCGGCCACTGAGAATATGTCCTAAGAGACACTGGAGAGGAAAGTATGAGACAGCTGAGATTCAGAGATGTGTATAGAAAGGTGGACAATGATGCAAAGGAAAAGACAGAAAAGGAAGACAGGTAGGCAGCAGAGAATATGAGGGCCACTCAGAAAGTATCCAGGCATGATACTTTGAAATGTACTGATATAACGGGTGGTGCCTGTAGCTCAGTGGGTAGGGCACTGGCCACAAACACCGAGGCTGGCGGTTCGAATACAGCCCAGGACAGCTAAAAACAACAATGACAACTGCAACAACAACAAAAAAAAAGCTGGGTATTGTGGCAGATGCCTGTAGTCCCAGTTACCTAGGAGGGTGAGGCAAGAGAATTGCTTAAGTCCAAGAGTTGGAGGTTGCTGTGAGCTATGATGCCACGGCACTCTACCCAGGGCAACAGCTTGAGACTCTGTCTCAAAGTAAGTTAATAAATAAATGTCCTGGCGCCTATAGCTCAGCGGCTAGGGTGCCAGCCACATATACAAGAGCTGGTTGGTTCGAACCCAGCCCGGGCCTGCCAAACAATAATGGCAACTACAACCAAAAAATAGCCAGGTGTTTTGGGCAGCTCCTGTGGCTCAAAGGAGTGGGGTGCCAGCTGTGTTGTAGTAGGACCAAGGTAGATTAGACTTCAAAGAAAAAAAAGTTCTGGGGCAGCGCCTGTGGCTCAGTGGGTAGAGCACTGGCCCCATATACCTGAGGGTGGTGGGTTCAAACCTGGCCCCGGCCAAGCTACAACAAAAAAATAGCCAGGCATTGTGGTGGGCGCCTGTAGTCCCAGCTACTTGGGAGGCTGAGGCAAGAGAATTGCTTAAGCCCAGGAGCTGGAGGTTGCTGTGAGCTGGGTGATGCCATGGCGCTCTACCCAGGGGGATAGCTTGAGGCTCCGTCTCAAAAAATAAATAAATAAAAAATAAAATAAAAAATTTTTTATTTTATTTATTTATTTTTAATTTATGTTTTATTTCAAATTATGAGGGTACAGATTTTTTTTATTGTATTTATGTTTATTTATTTATTTGTTTGTTTTTTGAGACAGAGTCTCATTATGTCCTCCTCAGTAGAGTACTGTGACATCACAGCTCACAGCAACATCAAACCTTTGGGCTTAGGCGATTCTCTTGCCTCAGCCTCCCAAGTAGCTGGGACTATAGGTGCCTGCCACAATGCCTGGCTATTTTTTTTGTTGTTGCAGTTGTCATTGTTTAGCAGGCTGGGACTGGGTTTGAACTCGTTTGCCTTGATGTATGTGGCTGGCACCCTAACCACTGTGCTATGGGCACTGAGCCAAGGGTACAGATTTCTAGGTTACATTGTTCTTATTTCCAGGGTAAAATTCCATTAAAAGAGCCCCTCACTAAAGAAATTTTTAAAAGAAGCTAAAAAGACATGACAACTAAATGTGATATGTGAGCCTTGATTGGATCCTGGATCAAGGAAAATAACATAAAGCAGTAATGGACATTACTGGAACAATTGGGAAATTTGAATATGGGCTGGAATGTAGATAATATGATTTTTTTGTGTGTGGTTTTGTTTTGTCTTATTTTGTTTTTTGAGACAAAGTCTCACTCTGTTACCATGGGTAGAGTGCTGCAGCATAATAGCTCATAGTAACTTCAAACTCTTGCCTCAGCCTTTGTTAACTCATCCTCCAAGAATACCTGAGACTACCAGCCTGAGCAAGAGTGAGACCCTGTCTCTGCCAAAATTAGCTAGCTGTTTGTGGTGGGAGCCTATAGTCCCAGCTACTCAGAAGGCTAAGGCAAAAGAACCTCTTGAGCCCTACAGTTTGAGGTTTCTGTGAGCATCTAAAACAGGCGTGAGCCACTGCCTAGCCCCAAAGAAGCTTTTTTGTATGACCCTGGTATCATGGTTTTATAAGAGAATATTTTAGTTCTTTTTTTTTTTTAGAGACAGTCTCGCTTTGTAGCCCTTGGTAGAGTGCTGTGACATCACAGCTCACAGCAACCTCTAGCTCTTGGGCTTAGGTGATTCTCTTGCCTCAGCTTCTCAAGTAGCTAGGACTACAGGTGCCCACCGCAATGCCTGCCTATTTTTTTGTTGCAGTTTGGCAGGGACCAGGTATGAACTGGCCACCCTCAGTATATGGGGCTGGTGCCCTACTCACTAAGCCACAGGCACTGCCCCAAGAATATTTAAGTTCTTAGGAGATACCTTTAGTGGTAACTTACTTTCAAATTGTTCAGTAAAATAAATAAATAAACAAAAATAAATAAACGGACATAGCTCAGCACCCGTAGCACAGTGGTTGCAGTGCCAGCCACGTGCACTGGGGCTGGCAGGTTCAAACCCAGCCCAGGCCAGCTGAACAGCAATGACAACTGCAACAACAACAACAACAACAACAAAAATAGCTGGGTATTGTGGCAGGCGCCTGTGGTCCCAGGTACTTGGGAGGCTGAGGCAAGAGAATCACTTAAGCCCAACAGTTGGAGGTTGCTGTGAGCTGTGATGCCGCAGCACTCTACTGAGGGTGACATAGTGAAACTCTGTCTCAAAAAATAAATAAATAAAAAATAAATAAACAAATGGACATATAGAGATAAACACACACGGTAAAAGCATTTGTTGTACTGTTTTTACAATTTTTCTGAAATTTTGAAACATTTTAAAATGTGAAAAATTTAAAAATAGATAATATGTTTGCTTTAGATATTTATTAATTTTTTTTGAGACAGAGTCTCACTTTGTCATCCTTGGTAGAGTGCTGTGGCATCACAGTTCACAGCAACCTCAAACTCTAGGGCTTAAGCCATTCTCATGCCTCAGCCCCACAAGCAGCTGAGACTACAGGCGTCCTCTACAATGCTGGGCTATTATTATTATTTTTTTTTAGAGATGGGGGTTTCAGTCTTGCTCAGGCTGATCTTGAACTCCTGAACTCAACTCAGGTGATCCACCTTTGCCTCCCAGAGTGCTAGGATTACAGGCACCTCACCTGTAACCCTGCTAGGAGCCACCTCACCTGGTTGCTTTAGATGTTTAGATTCAGCCCTTTCTAGAGGCAAGAAAATGGTCTCATGGACACTAGGGCTCTCTGATTCATTTTAGGAGTCCACTGTAATGGATAATTCCAAAGTGCACATAAATGAATAGGACTGAGGCTGTCAAAGCATTTTTTTTTTTTTTTTTTGAGACAGAGCCTCAAGCTGTCCCCCTGGGCAGAGTGCCGTGGCATTACAGCTCACAGCAACCTCCAACTCCTGGGC
>NW_003852620.1:691139-697051 GCF_000181295.1 Otolemur garnettii
GCCCGCCACAACGCCCGGCTATTTTTTGGTTGCAGCCGTCATTGTTGTTTGGCGGGCCCGGGCTGGATTCGAACTCGCCACCTTAGATGTATGTGACTGGCGCCTTAGCCGCTTGAGCCACAGGCGCCGAGCCAGCATGTCCTATTCTTGTGGCTCCCCCCTCCCCCAGTTGACCAGTCTTGGCCCTGACCTGTGGTCATGTATGAAAAAAGGAGTGAGTCAAATGTGTGACTATAGAGGTGAGGGGAGAGAAAGCCTCTTAGTGAACCTAAAAATGAAATTTTCAAAGGAACAGAACCTGTGATCCTGCTTCATTTATGCTGTTACTCTTATGCAGAGAGGTTTCTACTGTTCTGCCTTTGGCCTGGCTGGATTGAGAAGGGGGTTGTGAGAGCTCAGACCTTTCCAACCTTGCGTAAATGGTGTAGACATGGAGAGATCTTTGTGGAATGTGAGTGACTGTGACAGTACAGGGGCAACACACAGAAAGGCACGTGTTCATTATGTATAGCTGGAGAAATGATCTGTCTCCAGGGGGACATGCTTCACTGTGCATTAGCTTTGAACTGCTTCCTTCCTCCGTTTCTCTGCCTGCTCTCTCTATCACTGTCCTTCTCAGTCTCCTTTACCACCCTGTATCTCTCAACTCACAGTCCAACTCTGCCAGTCAGAGTCTCCATCCATCTTTCTCTGCCACGTCCGCATCTCACTCTATGCCTTGCTCAATCTCACGCTTGCTGTCTGTAAGTCGCTTTGCTGTTCTTGTCTTTCGTTCTCTCTAGCTCATGTCCATCTGTGTTTTCCTCTGTAACACCAGCTTTCTGGGTACCCTGCAGCTAGTGATAACCTTTTCTTGTTACATTAAAGTCCATAAGCAGCATTTGGGTCATTGATTCATTGTTTTTTATTTAAACTCTGTGGAGGAAGGAGAATTTTTATAAAATGGGAGAGCAGAGAAAAAAATTGAAATAAGGCAGAGGGAGGAACAGATCGAGGAGGTGGGGAGGAGAGGGGAGAGGTATCAGAAGAGGCTGAATACATGGTATCTTACTTCTTGTCAAATAAACTAGGTCTGATATTTAGAGCTGAGGACAGCTTAATATGACCTCTAAAGGGTTAAGTGCCAAGTTAAGATTGGCACATAACACAGAGGCAACAGCTTCCAGGAGAAATGAGTTGGGTTAAATAAATCCAAGAAGCTGACGTGGGTAGAATTTCTTCTGCTTGACCCACTAACAACTGTGAAAGGGACATTTTAGAAATGACTTTTATTGAAATGCTTCAGTGGGGCATAGCCCCTGGAAGCCAGAACTGGGCTCTGAGGCCAGACCTGGGGAGCACTGCAGGCTGACAGGGGCGGCCACTCAGGCAGGAGGCGGCAGCAGCTGCTGATAGGGCAGTTCTGGTTGCTGTGTTCGCTCTCTCCTCTTGCCCGCTATAATTAAAGCTTTCCCCATATGAGTCTGGTTTCCTGAAGAGAAACTAGAATTTATAAAAACAAACACAAGTGACATGAGATGCTTGGTTGCAATATATGTGTATTTTAAGTCATAAAGCATTTAATCATGTCTGGAGGTTACTGCTGCTGGTCAGTTTCAACATATACCTCTGTCTTGTGATATAGCCCTGGTCGGGGGGCTCTTCTAACAAAACAAACGAAAATAAGATAATAAACCTAAAATGTACACAACAAATTACTTGGTCATGTAGTTTCTCGAGTGAGCTAATCATTGCATGCTCATTATTCCTGACACAAGGGAAAAGGACCCCTCTTAATTTCCCTCCATCTTTTTTTTTTCCTTCCTTCATTACTCCCTTTTCATCCCACGTCTTGCTTCCTTCCCCCAACAGACCACGTAGAATCCTGGTCCAGAATAAATCAGTTGTTTTATTTCCCCTCAGAGGATGTGACCTTCCACTCCCCAAATGGCTTTGACAGTTTTCTCATTTGTTAGCTGAGGAGGATATCAAGAGACATTGACCTTCTGGTTTTGCCTAAAGAGGGAACACTCAGTAACTATTGCGCTTTAGTCTCTGGTTTGCTTTAACTGTGCCCTTCCTCCCTCCTCCCCCACATCATCCCCTATGTTTTCACCTTCCTTCATGAGCATTCTACTCACCCTGCAGTGCACCACTACTCCCCACAGCCCTCCCTTGCCTGGTGTGCAAATGCTAGAAGGCACATCTGCCTTCAATCCCACAGCATTCCCTGCTAGCAAGAGAAAGAGCGGCCCTCTAGGAGTGTTTGCTTCCCATTTAATCAGATTAGTCCCATCACCTACCCTGAGGAGCCCGATTTTGGTGTTACTGAGCTATTTGCAGAGGGAAGAGAAATTGTCAGACATCACTTAAAGAGCCCAGTCCCTTGGACGCCTGGAAACTGCCGAGAGAAATTAATCTTCCACTTATTTAAGGCAATTTCTTTTCCATCATCCTTTGTCAAGAGGACTGTACTGGGAAATGAATCTGATGGGAGTCCCTGAACTGGTACACTCCACTCAACAGTATCTCTCCAATGCCATGCAGCATCCATCATCCCCACACAAGCAGAGACGTACAACATCACTGCAAAGCCAACTCCCCACCAGTACCCAGCAGCAAGAAATCACAAATGCACAGGGTGGATACTAGTAGTCTAGAGACTTGCAATTTTTACCTGTGCTTTATTTCTTTCCAGAAAACCTACCACAAATTGAGCTCTTTCATTAAATGGGTCTTTATCCAAGACCCGGGAAGGCAGATAAACAGGGATGTGCCAAAACAGAATGTAAGGGGCGGTGCCTGTGGCTCAAAAGGTAGGGTGCTGGCCCCAGATGCCGGAGGTGGCAGGTTCAAACCCGGCCCCAGCCAAAAAAATGCAAAAAAAAAAAAAAGTAAAAAGCAGAATGTAGGTTATTCATTTTCTCTCCTGAACATAAGGACTCCACCAGTGCAGAGTAGGTGTTTCCATTACACAGACCACTGCCAAAGCAAAGTGAGACAGAAATAGAGCAAAAGGTTGCTTTGTTTCCAGATCATCTTTTCTCCAGACTGAATTTTCTGTTTATGGGCTGAAGCTCAGGAGTCTTATGATCTCTGGGCCTATATAAGGGAAATCTAATCTTCAACTCTCCTTCTACCCTCAAGTCTATTTCCCAGGACAGTGGTTTTCAAGCTATGTTCCTTAGGATTTCAAGAAGTACCAGGGAGTATGTGTGTGTATAGCAGCAACCCAGGGGTGTCATGGGGAATGGCTGGATTGGGAAGTTCAATGGCTATGCTTGGGACCAAGCAAGCCCTTTTGCAATCTACTTACTGCCTCCTTTAGACAGTAAGTCCCCTATACTTGTCATGTAGATCAGCTACATTTTCACTGGAAACTCAGATCCTGGTAGAGGCTGACTGAACCTCCTGAGTGGCATCTCTGTAGGTGGCTTGGTAGATGGCTCAACTGCCCAGAAATTCTTGGAATTTCTCATGACAGTTTGTTTTTTTGGGGGTGGGGCTGGGTTTGAACCCGCCACCTCCGGCATATGAAGCCACTGCCCTACCCTTTTGAGCCACAGGTTCCACCCATGACAGTTGTTTTTAAAAAGGTTCTAATTGTTTAAAAGATCTGCAAACCAATGGTTTTTTTGTTTGTTTGTTTGTTCGTTTTGAGACAGAGCCTCAAACTGTTACCTGGGTATAGTGCTATGGTATCACAGCTCACAGCAACCTCCAACTCCTGGGCTTAAGTGATTCTCTTGCCTCAGCCTCCCAAGCAGCTCGGACTACAGGTGCCTGCCACAACACTCAGCTATTTTTTGGTTGTAGTTGTCACTGTTGTTCGGCAGGCCCAGGCTGGATTCAAACCTGCCAGCTCTGTTGTATATGGCTGGTGCCTTAGCTGCTTGAGCTATAGGGGGCAAGCCCAAACCAATGTTATAAATGAAAGGAAGATGGTTGTACCTGTGCTTCTCACACAGCTAACCACTTTCAAGGGTTGGTCCACATAGAAGATGTGTGGCTCCTGCCTGTTTCTACTGTGAGTAGGTCTGGGTCCATGCCAGCAGCTCTCTGATTCTAGGGGCTCCTGAGATACTTTGAACAAAAAAATTCCCTTAGGCATGAATCATTTGTTTTCAAACTCCCTTCTAGGATCTCACTAATTCCCAATTTCCCTGCATTTGACAAATGCAATTAACAAGCCTGGATCAGTTCCTGGCGGACAGCCCTCATCAATCAATGCAAAGACTGCATAAGGCTGAGGGGGAAGGGAAGGGAGCCATGGTACAGGGGAGAACAGGCCTCACCCCCTCTATTTCTATAAACGACCCCTCCCAATCTCTCAGTCTCATAACACGACACTGGGTTATTACCTTCACCAACCATTCTGCCATCAGGCTAATTAAATACAAGGTGCTATTGTTTGTGCCCCTTCTCCCATTTTTTAAGGGTTTCTCCCATCGACCTCTCTCTCTCTCTCCTATGTCCTCTTTAACAGGACTTGCAATCTGCTGCCCCCACAGCTAGGAAACCTCCTCAGGGCTGGGTGTGATAGATCAGCTGTCCTTCTGCTCTCACAGGGCCTCTTCCTCACCTGCATGTTCCAGTGACAACTTCGTGCTATTTCCTGCCCAGGAGGTTATAAGCCTGCCATCACCTCCTTTGGCCCCCCACAAATATACACACATTAGAGGACCAAAAGAACAAAGACCACCAAGCTCGCAGTCACTATTGCTTTCACATTCACTTTTTTGTCCTCTTTCCTAGGGTCTAAGCCTTCTGGTTCCAATTGGTTTAAAATTCAAGATTTACCCTCTTCACCCTTCGGCTCTGCATGTACCATCGGACTTCCCTCCCCCACCACAGGGTGAGAGCTTTTTCCTCTGCAGCCCTGCCTGGTGTAACCCTGAGCATCTTTCCACCTCATCAACTTTTCATCTCTTTGCAAACTGAATCGGGAAGTCTCTCCCTCCTCCTTGCTGCTCTCTCCCTTCTCCTTTGTTATTAGCTTCATGAGTGGGGACATTGATGTATTCACTAGACAATGTCTTCACACCACTGTTTCCTGTAATTACAGTCACTTCCCTCCCACCGACCTGGCTACTTGACTGTAAAGTGCTTGAAGGAAGGACAGCGTGGACAAAAGACTCAACACAGGATGAGGTCGAGTAGTGAGTAGTGTAATGTTAACATCCAGGAAAGTAAAATGAATAGTCACCTCTGTAGCAGCTCACTAACAACTGCTACCACACAGAGGCCAATGTTCCAGAGCTTAAAAATAAGTATCAACACAAGTGACGACCCTCCACTATAGACAGGATGGGGTGCTGTATACATATTACCAATGACAGTCACCCCTCAAAATGCAAGCAGCCATATCCATCCTCCTTCAGGGAGTAAGTCCCCTATACTTGTCATGTAGCTCAGCTACATTGTCACTAGAGACACGGATCCAGCCATCCTCCCGCACGTGGTAGAGGTTGACTGAACCTCCTGAGTAGGCATCTCTGTAGGTAGCTTGATAGATGGCTCGACGGGCCAGATCATAGGCCTGCTCCACTTCCAGGTGATAGGAGTAGCCCCGATCCATGACTCCATAAGCATACACAGAGCCAGAACCTACAGAGAAGGTGGCCCCTGAGATCCGGTTCCCTTCACTATCCACATAGTAGAGGCCTAGAAAAGAAGATAATGTTAGTGGGAAAAAAAATTACCAGTCCTTGTAATATCTAACTCACAGGGCTGTAGTTCTCTACAATACTTGAAACCCAGAGGAGAAAACAATAATTACATAAAATTATTATTTTTAAAAAAGCTAAAGGGGGCTCAGCGCCTATAGCTCAACCGGCTAAGGCACCAGCCACGTACACCTAAGGTGGCGGGTTCGAATCCCCAGCCCGGACCCGCCAAACAACAATGACGGCTGCAACCAAAAAATAGCCGGG
>NW_003852620.1:697559-716561 GCF_000181295.1 Otolemur garnettii
GAGACAAGAGTCTTACTATGTTGCCCTTGGTAGAGTGCTGTGGCATCACAGCTCACAGCAACCTCAAACTCTTGGGCTCAAGCAGTTCTCTTGTTTCAGCCTCCCAAATAGCTGGGACTACAGTTGCCCACCACTGTGCCTGGCTAATTTTTTTTTTGTTTTTTGGTTACAGTTGTCATTGTTGTTTAGCTACCCTGGGCTGGGTTCAAACCCACCACCCTCAGTGTATGTGGCTAATGCTGTAATCACTGTGCTACAGGCGCCGAGCCTTTTTTCTTTTTTTTTTTGAGACAGAGTCTCACTATGGCACCTTTGGTAGAGTGCCACAGAGTCACAGCTCACAGCAACCTCAGACTCTTGGGCTTAAGAGATTCTCTTGCTTCAGCCCCCCAAATGGCTGGGACTACAGGTGCCTGCTACAACGCCCAGCTATTTTTTGTTGCAGTTGTCGTTGTTTGGCAGGCCTGGGCCGGGATCAAACCTGCCAGCCCTGGTGTATGTGGCCAGAGCCCTAGCCACTGAGCTACAGGTGCCCAGATGACTGGTTCTTTTTCTAAATGATATTTATCTCATTCAACCATGGATTAAGGAATCTGTGACTCTCTCCTGGTCTGCTTCATGAGGCAACAGACAGACTCACTAAAATGAGGTGGGTTGTCGGGAAGCTTCTTCAAGAAGATACAATTTAGGTTACACTCTTGCCTCTGGGATTCCCTTGCTACCTAGTCCCTGTACTCTCTTCCATTGTTTCCATTACCTGACAAAACCAATAGCTAAGGGTTCCCAGCAATATTTCCAAAATGCTTCCCAGGGCTATACAAGATGAATGGAATTGTTCTTTTATACCTTTCAAAGACAAAAGTCTCAGTTTACAAAGTATCCTGGGCTCCTCTCTTATACCTGCTTTTTTTTTTTTTTCCTTTTGGAGTGAGCAAAGGGTCAAGTTTTAATGTCCCAGTACTCAGGGTCATGGTCCTGTTGCTAAACTCAGGTGGAGGCTGGCCTGATTTTTCTGGGCCTCCTGTGCGCCATATCTAGCTTGAGCTGGACCAGGTAGAGGCCAGCCCCACAGGCCCAGAGCAGGCTGGCAGCCCACACCGTCCCCAATATCAGCTGCATGGGTCCCCACAACGCTGCCCCACACCATGCACAGGCCGCCCAGCAGAAAGAAGCCTGAGGAAGCTTCCTGACCCATGTCACGCTCTCTGCATGAAGGAGAAGATCCTGATGCTAGGAGGCCATTTCAGAACCAAGAGAGAAAGGCTGTCTTATGAGCCTTCCAGAGGAGTCAAGCATCATGGCGATCTAGCTTGGACACCCAAGGGCAAAGGACACCCGGGTGCTACCTCAGATCCACTTTTTAATCTCATTCACCTTCACTGGGTAGCCAACAAATACTTTCTTTTTTTCTTTTTTGAGACAGAGCCTCAAGCTGTCACCCTGGGTAGAGTACTGTGGCATCACAGCTCACAGCAACCTCCAACTCCTGGGCTCAAGCGAGTCTCCTGCCTTAGCCTCCCAAATAGCTGGGACCACAGGCACCCGCCACAATGCCCAGCTATTTTTTGGTTGCAGGCATCATTGTTGTTTGTTGGGCCTGGGCTGGATTCGAACCCGCCACCTTAGGTGTATGTGGCTGGCGCCTTAGCCACTTGAGCCACAGGTGCTGAGCCAACAAATACTTTTTATATTTCTTTTTATCCTCATTCCAAAGCAAGTAAAAATTCTAGTATCCTCGGTCGGCACCTGTAGCACAGTGGTTACTGCACCAGCCACATACACCAAGGTGGCTGTGAGCTGTGATGCCATAGAACCCTACTGAGAGTGATGTAGTGAGACTCTGTCTCAAAAAAAAAAAAAAAAATTGTACCCTGTAATTGTTCTACAGAATAACCAGGCACTTAGTAAGAAGGTAAATGAATAAAGCAAAAACAATAGGAGGAAAGAATAACTATTTTTAAGCATACAGAGGGAAAAATTACACAGAAAGTGACTAGCTGTAGTCCAGCTTTACTAAAAAGATAAAAGACTTTCTAGAAGAAAAAGAAAATAAATAGTTAACCTTTGAGTGACAACCATGTATTAGATCATTACTGTCCCATACAGTAGCCACTATCCATGTGGCTACTGAGCACCGGGAATAATGCTATTGCCACATTTTGGATTCCACGAATTCTTAAAATTAATTTTACCTGCTTCTTTTTACTTTTTAAATATATTCATGAGAACATTTTTTTCTTTTTTTGTTTTAAGAGATAAGGTCTGCCTATGTTCTTCAGGCTGGCCTGGAATTCCTGGGGTTCAAGTGACAGGACACAGGACACAGGTGCACACCACCATGCTCAGCTACAAGAAAATTTTATTTTGGCTCTGTGCCTGTAGCTCAGTGAGTAGGGCACCAGCCACATACACCCAGGCTGGCCGGTTGGAGCCCCGCCCATGTATGCTAAGACAATGACAACTGCAACCAAAAAATAGCTGGGTGTTGTGGCAGGTACCTGTGGCCCCAGCTACTTGGGAGGCGGAAGAAAGAGAATCGCTTAAGCCCATGAGTTGGAGGTTGCTGTGAGCTGTGACTCCAAGGCACTCTACCAAAGGTCACATAATGAAACTCTGTTTCAAAATAAAAAAAAAAAAAAAGAAAATTTTATTTTTATTTTTTTGAGAACAAAAAAGAAAAACATTTTTTTTAGAAAAAAAGAAAATAGTGCTGTGGTGTCACAGTAACTCTTAGGCTCAAGTGATTCTCTTGCCTCAGCCTCCCAAGTAGCTGGAACTACAGGTGCCCACCACAATGCCTGGCTATTTTTTTTTTTTTTGTAGTTGTCATTGTTGTTTAGCAGGCCTGGGCTGGGTTTGCACCCTCCAGCCCTGGTGTATGTGGTCAACTGGCACTCTAACCCCTGAATTATGGGCGTTGAGCCTGTTTTTATTTTTTTGAGACAGAGTCTAACTCTGTTGCACTGGAGTTGAGTAATGTAGTGTCAGGTTAGCTCACAGCAACCTCAAATTCTTGGGCTCAAGTGATCCTCTTGCCTCAGCCTCCCAGGTGGCTGGGACTACAGTTGTATCCATAACACCTGGCTAATTTTTCTATTTTTAGTAGAGACAGGATCTTGCTCTTTTTTCTTTTTTTTTTGTAGAGACAGAGTCTCACTTTATCGCCCTCGGTACAGTGTCGTGGGATCACATAGCTCACAGCAACTTCCAATTCCTGGGCTTAGGCGATTCTCTTGCCTCAGCCTCCTGAGTAGCTGGGACTACAGGCGCTCACCACAACATCCAGCTATTTTTTTGTTGCAGTTTGACAGGGCTGGGTTTGAACCTGCCACCCTTGGTATATATGGCCAGCGCCCTACCCACTGAGCCACAGGCGCTGCCCCAGGGTCTTGCTCTTGCTCAGGCCGGTCTTGAACTCCTGAGCTCAAGCATCTGCCTATCTCAGCCTCCAGGAGTGCTAAAGCTATAGGAAAATTTTACATTACATGTGTGGCTCACATTATATATTTCTATTAGTGCTAGCTAGAGTTCTTATGTCTATTGTCTAATTTAATTCTCAAATACAATTCTTTCTAGGTCTTACCATTTTGTGGAAGACAGAAAGAGAAATATGTGCTAGACACTGCAATAACTGCTTTACATTTACCTCACTTAACCAAAGTAGCCGATGAAGAAACAGGCTGAGAAAATAAGCACCTAAGGTCAGAGGTAGTCAGTGACACAGCTGGTCTAACTTTATGCCTTTTCCTACACTAGAGGGCCTTCCTTGAACAAAAAGAAGGAAGGGGCCAAGAACCTAATCAACACATCCTCAGCACTGACATAAGCCCTTTCATTCATCTCTCTATCCAACCCCTCCTCTCTGTAGTGTCAGTCCAAGGATTATGTGATTGTAGCTTAACTTACCAGGGCCTCTCTTATCCCAGCCACAGATCATGGTGCCCATGGACAGCCCCATGCCTTTGTACTGATACACCATATTGGCAAGCAGTTTAGAGGCAGCTGCTACAGAGATGCGCTCCTTATTTCGGAGCTCATAGATTCGACATTGACGAGCCAAAAGCCGCTCCCAGAAGCTGCAATCTGCTGCACCCCCAGCCATGGTGCCCAACAGGTAGGGGTTGATCTCTATCACCTTCTTTACCGTCTGAGAGGCAATGTAAGCACCCGCTGTAGCTCTGGAGTCAGCTGCAACTATGACTCCGTGGCGGAACTGTTAAGATCAGAGGAAAACACAAAACAGACCACATCGGATCACAAAAACATTGACGTTTCCTTTTGCACCTATGCAAACCCAGCACAGCTCTTTCTCTGTCCTGTCATACTTCACAGATCATTCTTCACATCATACCCTTGAAATGGCTATAACTAGTACTAAATTCATTTTATAGACGAGGAAACAAGTTCAGAGGGATCAAAGGACCTATCCCAAATCTGCAGTTGGTTATTGCAGAGCTGGGCCAGAACGCCAATTGTGTGGCTTTTAGTACAATGTTCCCCAACTACATACAGAGCTCACCAAACATTCTCCCCGCCCAAAGCCACAAAACTTCGGTTGCCCTTAACTAGAAGGGCCGCCCAGTGAATATTTTCAACAGATTTTCCTCTTCTAAGGCTCATCTTTATGACCAGGTTACACCAAGCTGTCTCGGGTTCCTTCCCCCAATTATCTCCATCCCCACTGCCCCGCTCTCCGACCAGGGCGAGGACCGAGGCCTCCTGGGGCAAAGAAACAGCGAAATCGCTAGGGTCCAGACAAGAGGACTGAACCTCCGCCTGGGTTTAGTGGCTGCAGCCACCGCGGACTCCGTTCTGACTGGCAGGCCAGAAAAAGCGCGGGGGTTTGGGACTCAGTCTGGTAAGGCTGCTGGATTCGCACCTTGAAGGCCAGAGTGGTGGTTCCATGAAGCATTTCGATTCCTGGCTCCTCTGGGACACCCCAGCTGGGCGCGACCAGGCTCAGCCCATCACTGGGACTCTTAGGACCCAGATCTAGCAGATCTGCACGACCCCCGAGTCCGAAAAACCCGCGCTGGTTCACCGGTAGCGGTCTCTCCAACACGCTGGCCAGCGCCATGTCTAGTGAGGGCAAGAGGAACTAATTCCAAGAACACTAAGCAAGATAGGCCGGGCAACGCCTTGCCGTCACAGCTTCACATCCTATTAAATCTATTTCCAGGAGGAGCCATTTTGACTCCTGGCAACTACACCTTCAAAGAGCCAGACGCAAAGGACTATTTTCACCGAGAGGGGTTTTAAAAAAAGTAAACGGCTGCGCTACTCTTAAATTCTAAATGGATGTGGCTGCCACCTTGACTTTGGTCATGCAAGCAGTACTGGCTCAGATTAACCTCAAATTCATAAGAAGTGATTGGAAACTTCCTTGTTGCGTGACGAAAGCGGATTCGGCCATCTTTGAGAAGGGCGTGACTGGTTGAAAATCGTTTCTGAATCTTTAGCGGTAAGTCGTCCCCGCCCAGCTTGGTGTCCAAGCAACACATTACATCGCTACTGCTTCGTCACCCTGACAATGCACCTGGGGTTGCCATTTTGTTTAAGGGCACCCTCTAAGTTTGGGTGAAATAATCATCTACTTTGAAACCTTTCCCTAGTTAAACCACAGTAATTTGTGGTGAAAAGCACAACTAAAGTGCTGTACCTCTTGTTAGTTTCCACACCACAACTGTTTTTTACTGAACCAATCCTTTAGATTCAATATTCATTCTCTTTTCTCCTACTGCCTGGTGGAAATTATAAGAAGTAATGAATTGCCTACAAGGCAGATAGAAGAATAAAGAAGGAAAAACAAAGTGCCCAGTAATCCACAAACTAGCTTCTCAATTCAGCATCTGAATAATGGAGTCAATAGTAATTTACCAGCTCAGAGCCTGGAGGAGAGTTGAAGCTTCATAAAGATATACCAAGAGATTCTCTAACTTCAGCTTGCTAAGACGATGCTCTTTATTCAGGAAAGTGCTATATTTCATTGCCTCTTCCTCCCTCCACCCACCTTCATTTTTCAGCTCTTTTGGGAACTATAACAAGCCAGGAAGTGGGCATATGTATGAAATGTTGCCTCCTGCTTTATGGTTCTATGAAGTCAGTGTCTGGCCTTCCTTGTTGGATTCCAGCAGCAACATCTATCAACATCAGAATTACCCTTTCCTCTGATACCAAACTCAGCCCCTCTTCTGCCTCAGCAGACTCTGCATGTGCTGTATGTTTAACACTGAAGTTTGACCACCATTTCTAAGACTAGTCATCAGAATGTAGTGAGGCAGGAGATCTTTATCTGTGTCTCACACTTGGATAGTGTGGAAAGGCAGAGTGCCTCTGTTTACTGAGCAGGTGTTATTTTGCATTCATCCTACAATGCAACTACTGCTTCTGACTTCTTTTCCCTCTGCCACTAATGGCATTTGCACCTCCTTAAGGCACTTTAACATTTTACCTGTTAGAAGTGTACATTTATCTCCTACTGGACTGTGAGGTTTTACAAGATCCATGCTCTAACCCTGGAACTCTGAAGCCAGAACTGTGAGCTTGTATTTATTTATTTATGACAGACTCTTACTTTGTCACCCTTGGTAGAGTGCCATGTTGTCATAGCTCACAGCAAACTTAAACTCTTGGGCTCAAGTAATTCTCTTGCCTTAGCCTCCCAAGTAGTTGGGATTACAGGCGCCTGCCACAATGCCTGGCTAGTTTTAGAGATGGGGTCTTGGTCTTGCTCAGGCTGGTCCCAAACTCCAGAGCTGCTAGGATTACAGGTGTGAGCCACTGTGGCACCTGGCAGGATTGTGAGAGCCTACCTTAAAGACAGGTATTTCTCTGCTGTTCATCTCTGTGGTCACTGTGTGCATAATGAACTGTCTGCCAAATGAACATGTGAAAGAATGACAGCAATGTTCTTCCAGGTACAGAGGCTTGAAGACCTAGATCATCTTTTACAACTCCTCTTTTTCATCCACATCTCATGGGTTGACAAGTCCTGTTTATTCTTCCTTCCTGTGCTATTTCTCACATTCTTTTTCAGTGCAACTGATACCACCTTTGGCTTCTAATTTCCTCTTTCTTTCTTTTTTTTTTTTTGGCCAGGGCTGGGTTTGAACCCACCACCTCTGGCATATGGGGCTGGCACCTTACTCATTTGAGCCACAGGCGCTGACCAATTTCCTCTTTCTTGAATGACTGAAATATCCTCCTAACTGATTTTCTGGGCCTAAACTTCCACTCTTTAATTCATTATGCAAACATCAGATTTTCGTAAAGTACTATTTTATTTATTTATTTTTTTTGAGGCAGAGTCTTACTATGTTGCCCTTGGTAGAGTGCCTTGGTGTCACGGCTCACAGCAACCTCAAACTCTTGGGCTTAAGCAATTCTCTTGACTTAGCCTCCCAAGTAGCTGGGACTACAGGTGCCCGCCACAATGCCTGGCTATTTTTTTTGCAGGTTTTTGCTAGGGCTGGGTTTGAACCCGCCACCTCCTGTATACGGGGCCAGCGTCCTACTCCTTTGAGCCACAGGTGCCACCCCCCTAGCTATTTGTTGTTGCTGTTGTCATTGTTGTTTAGCTGGCCTGGCCAGGTTCAAATCTGTCACTTTTAGTGCACATGGCTGACGCCGTAACCACTTTATGGGTGCCGAGCCCTAAAGTATTATTATTATTTTTTTTTGCAGTTTTTGGCCGGGACTGGGTTTGAACCCACCACCTGTGGCATATGGGGCTGGCGCCTTACTCCTTTGAGCCACAGCACCGCCCTAAAGTACTATTTTAATGTTAACACTTACCTGTTTAAAAATGTTCTGTAAAGTTGAAGCTACTCAGCAAGCATGATATTCAGGACCTTCCATGAGCCATTCCTGACCTACCTGACATTAGTTCTTTGCTCCAAGGTCCCTACTCATGGGAGTCTTCACAAAGGAGAAGTACAAGGCTGGGTACTGAGGCTCATGCCTGTAATCCTTGCATTCTGGGAGGCCGAGGTGGGTGGATTGCTGGAGTTCGAGACCAGCCTGAGCAAGGGTGAGACCCCGTCTCTGCTAAACATAGAAAAACTAGCAGGGGCATGGTGGTGGGTGCCTGTAGTCCCAGCTACTTGGGGTGGGGGGTGAGGCAAGAGGATGACTTGAGCCAAGAGAAAGAAGTATGAAAGATAAGTGCTATAGGCTGGATGCAGTGGCTCACACCTGTAATCCTAACACTCTGGGAGGCTGAAGCTAGAGGTTCACTTGAGCCCAGGAGTTTGAGGTTGGTGTGAGCTAGGCTGACACCACAACACTCTAGCCTGGGCAAGAAAATGAGACTCCACCTCAAAAAAAAAAAAAAAAAAGAAGATAATTGCTGTAATTTAGAGGTGGGGGAAGAAGTTAGTATAGACTGGGAAGAAGTTGAAGGTCCAGGATGGCTTTGTCAGGGAGGTCTGGGTTCACTTCTCTAAATACCACTTAGGTCCCGTTGCTTCTCAAACCCACAGCCTCTCTCCTCTCTCAGCCTGTACTCACTCAGGAAGGGTTATCACAGTAGGCAGTATGTAAGAGAGACTTTGTGGCATAAGGTCCAAATAGGTGAGAGGGAGGTGGGAAATGTGTTAGGAATAGAGTAAAAAGAGATTGTGATGGATGGATTTGGGTCTTAAACGACAGCTTGAGGCAGAAGAGGTAGTTTTTGATTTTATCTTGTAGCCCTTTAAGGTTTCTTAGCAGAAGAGATGGAGCATTTGAGTGATACCTTAGGAAAACACATCCCTATGGAGGATGAGATTAGAGTGGGAGACTGGAGGGTGTTCAAGTAGGAGGACGTTCAGCTGTCCAAATCTCTCTTGATAATGGCCTGGCCCAGGGGTGGCAATCCATATCTACATAGAGTCTAAGATTTAGTCTTTAGAAAGAGGACATATTCTGTTCTCTTCAGTAATGTTCCCAGGTGGTCTTACACAAAGGCAGGGAGAAGGATGGGTTGGACCTTGGCACACCCTCCTGATTTCTCCAGTCTTCTTGTGACATGTTTACACTTGCCCTTGCTGCTGAGATCCCAGCAGACTTTGATGGCACAGCCCCACCATCATAATGTCTGGAGGACCCAGGTACTTTTCTTTGTGTGTGGGTGTGATAGCACCACCTTGAACTGCAGTGTTTAATAAAATATACATATTCCATATGGTGCTAGAAGTAGTTGCAGCTTATCTCTCTGCCTCAGTATATATCAGCTTTCTTTTTTTTTTTTTTTTTTTTTTTGAGACAGAGCCTCAAGCTGTCCCCCTGGGTAGAGTACCGTGGCATTACAGCTCACAGCAACCTCCAACTCTTGGGCTCAAGCGAGTCTCTTGCCTCCACCTCCCAAGCAGCTGGGACCACAGGCGCCTGCCACAACGCCCGGCCATTTTTTGGTTGCAGCCGTCATTGTTGTTTGGCGGGTCCGGGCTGGGGATTCGAACCCGCCACCTTAGGTGTACGTGGCTGGCGCCTTAGCCGGTTGAGCTATAGGCGCCGAGCCATATCAGCTTTCTGAAGGACCAGCTGTCAGGGTCCTCCAGCCCCACCCTTGGTCCACACCCAGTTGGTCCAAGACTTTGATTCAATATGGGGTCAAGGTCAGTTGTTTCTCTTGCCCTGGAACTACAAACGGCTCTCTTGCCACTGTTAACTATTGGGCAGAAGAGAGACCAGGAGAGAGAGGGCTGCTAGATTCTTACGGCTACATCCTCAGAACTTTAATATAAGTTAAAGAAGCTATGCTGCCAGAGAGCTGTCAGGAACATCATCTCTGTGTGCAGGTAGAAGGACATATTTAAAAGTAGAGGAGATAACAAATGCAATCAGCGTAATCTGGTTTCTTGTACCCTCAATGAATTCCCAACAATAAAAAAAAATCAAAAAATCAAAAATCAATAAAAGCAGAGGAGAAAGAGTGCTCCAGATTCTATTTTCCCTCACTTCTCAGTGATCTGCCTTTCTGGAAGGCATCTGAGCGTCTTTCTCCTTCTCCCCATACGAAACTCTCTTGCTCTCTTCTCTTTTGTCCCTTGCCTCAGTCCGTTTTTCTTTTGCCATCTTGCCCTTGAGTTGAAAGTGTGACCTGAGCCTCAGAATTCCCTTCTTCCACACCTCGGAGAGTCTCCTGCCTCTGAGAATTTGCAGCACTCTTCTGACTGCATCAAAGCACCACTTGTCTTTACAGGGAAGGGCCTTTTTGTCTTGGCATGCCTAATGCCCTGCCCAGGAAACATGATAGGAGCCTAGCCCCCCTTCTTTCACACTGCCTGCTTTCCTTTAAGCTACTCCAGCCCCTGCCCCACTCCAGATAGCTGGAGGATGACAGGCAGGAGACTCTTTGGGTGACTCTCAGATGCATCATGGACAACAGAAGGTGAAGGTCTGATGGATAGGGCAGCGTCTTCCCAGTGCTGGGGACTCCCCTGCTCACATCGTCTGCCCCCTCAGCAGTCCTCTAAAGAGGAGGGGTCTGCTCTATCAGCCAATCCCAAGGCCTGATTTGAGTTTGGGAGAAAAGAAGCGCTGGCTCACATGTCTTTCTTGCTCGTTCTGGCTGCAGCCCAGCTTCTCTATTGCGTCCCTCTTTCCCCACCTGACCCCAGCCCCAAATCCCTGCCCTGCTTCTTCCAACCTTCACTCAGCCCCGGTGATGGCGCTGCAGGATGTGTGCAAGTGGCAGGTGCCTGACACCCAGAGACTATCACCTCACCTGCCCCAGTCTGCTGGCTGGGCTATGCCCCGGGGCTGTGATCCTCAAGCCTTTCTACAGATGCGTGGTCCCAGGCTGGCCCACGGCACCACCACACTGGCCTTCCGCTTTCAACATGGAGTCATAGCTGCAGCTGACACGCGTTCCTCCTGTGGCAGCTACGTGGCATGTCCAGCCTCGTGCAAGGTCATCCCTGTGCACCAGCACCTCCTAGGTACCACCTCTGGCACTTCTGCTGACTGTGCCACATGGTATCGGGTGCTGCAGCGGGAGCTTCGGCTTCGGGCACTGAGGGAGGGTCAATTGCCCAGTGTGGCCAGTGCTGCCAAGCTCTTGTCAGCCATGATGTCTCGGTACCGGGGGCTGGATCTGTGTGTGGCCACTGCCCTGTGTGGCTGGGACTGCTCTGGTCCTGCCCTCTTTTATGTCTACAGTGATGGCACCCGCCTGCAGGGAGACATCTTCTCCGTGGGCTCTGGATCTCCCTATGCCTACGGCGTGCTAGACCGTGGCTACCGTTACGACATGACCACCCAGGAAGCCTATGCCCTGGCTCGATGTGCTGTGGCCCATGCCACACACCGTGATGCTTATTCGGGGGGTTCTGTAGACCTTTTCCACGTGCGGGAGAGTGGATGGGAGTATGTGTCACGCAATGACGCCTGTGTGCTGTACAAAGAGCTGCAGGAGCTCCGGGAGCCAGCACTGGAAGAGGAGGCCTGCCAGGCCCATCCTGAGCCTGCCACTACCCACATATCTGGGGAAGATGGAGAGCTCTCTGCGGGGGCCAGGGAGGTGACACCAGGAGACTCCAAGATGCCAGCAGGCACTGAGGTGCTGTGAGAAGTGGCAGGACTTGAGGGGCTCCAGGACATGAGTGAGAGGAGGGGCAGCAGGGATGGGGGTCTGTTGGGAGCAGCCTCACAAGATCTGGTTCCAGCTTTATGAGTTGCCAGCTTCATTTGTTCCAAGTCTCTGTCCTTTCTGCCTCTCAGAACTATTGATGGCTTTTTCCAACAGGTTCTTGTTGATGCCCACTGGGTTGGGCCAGCTGCCTCCTGGGTACCACGTCTGTCTTTCAACAAACACGTGCAGTGTGTCTGCTGCATGCCAGATGCTGTGCTAGGTGCTAGACCCTATTTTCTTGCCATCTTCTTTTTTGCTTTTTTCTATCCCATCCCCACCCTATTTTAGTTTTAGTCCTTTGTCACAGCATTTCTTTTTCCTGGTGGCTTTTTCCCACTGGTGAAGTGGGATGGTGGGGAGAACAGCCCCTCTCCGGATGAGGAGGGAATGGTGGCCCAGCCTGATGTAGTAAGGGACCACACCTCCTGGTGTGCTGGCTTTTCTCTTCTGCCCTCCTCTGCCTTGACTGTAATGATAAGAATTAGTCCTTTACTGACAGCAATTCTTTTTTTTTTTTTTTTTTCCTTTGGAGACAGAGTTTCACTATGTTGCCCTTGATAGAGTGTCTTGGTGTCACAGCTCACAGCAACCTCCAACTTTTGGGGATTAAGCAATTCTCTTGCCTCAGCCTCTCAGGTAGCTGGGACTACAGGTGCCCGCCACAAAGCCTGGCTATTTTTTTGTTGTAGTTGTCATTGTTGTTTGGCAGGCCCAGGCCGATTCAAACCCACCAACCCAGAGCCCTAGCTGCTGAGCTACAGGCTCTGAGCCTACTGATGGCAGTTCTAATGACAACACTTTGAGGTAAATATTATCCTTCCTTCAGGTTCAAAGGGTTATGTGATGTGCCAGTGTCATATAGTAAGTGCCAGAGAAAAGGCTTAGAGCCAGGCCTTCCCCTCTAGAGCCTGTGCTCTGTAGGCTCCTGAGGCCCCTGCCCTGCCTTTCTGCTCTTCCCTGCAGGTTTCTGGGGAGTGATGTGGAGGGAGAGGGTAGCTGCGTAAAGCCTCTGCCGGGTGGCCAGGGATGAGTGACCCCTGAAGGATTGCAGGGGTGTGGTCAGGGAAGCCCCAGCATCTAGCCTTACCTTCCAGGCACAAAGATGGCCCCTATGGCCCTGCTGTCCAGCCCTCCAGGTCTGGGTTCCACTGCCAGACTTGGCCTCCTTTCTTCCTTTTGCCTTCTTTCCAGTCTGTCCTTCCTGATGCTGCCACTGAGAAGGAAGTAGCTATGCCAGGGGGAACTGTCTCCTGCCCATCTTGTCCCTATTCCAGCTTCCTTGGAAGCTCTGGCTTGGAGGCTGACAGCTTCAGTAGGGTTACTGCCCCTCTTTCTGGACCAAATGGGAGACAAAACGCCAGGAGGTGGGGCTGGAAGAACGTTACATCCCACATCCCAGTCCCAAGAATAACAGCCATTTGTCTTTCCTCCTGGAGACCTTCTCCCACCTCTACCCTGAGCCCTGAGCCCTGAGCCTGCATCCCAGGCTAAGAATTCTTCTAGCAGGAGCTGGCCAGATTGTGACCATCAGGGGATGACTGGGGAGGAGAGAGGAAAGGCCAGCCCCAGAAAGGACAGCAATGGGCACTTGTGGTAAGAAAGGGGACCACAGAAAGGTGCCCGATACCAAAGGACTGGGCTTCAAGCCAGGATCAAGGAGTCTGACCAGTGGCCTCCACAGCAACCTTCTTCTCCTTTTGCCCACTCTCCAGACTCAGTGGAGATGTAGAACTCTGAGATCCATAACCCAGGGTCACTTATGACCCCTGGGACAGCCTAGTTCGGGAGGAACATGTGCGGAGGGGCAGCTTCTGCACAGGGCTCCAGTGTTGGAATGGTGCAGGCATAAGAGGGGGCGTATTCACGCCCACAGATGTGGGTTTGGTCTTGTTCCCAAGTGTAGGCAAGCGATACAGGATGGGTGTGTGCATGTGAGTGTGGCAGGTGACATGGTGCAATTCCTGTGTGTGGAGACAGGAAATAGATTTAAAGAAAAAGAGCAACACCTGAATAAGGACAGCAGCCTCAAATGGGAAGAATGCCAGGCCTTGTCTCTTCTTTTGGGGCTGGCTGTGCTCCAGAGTAAGGGGGGAGGCAGGGCTCATGCCATCAGTTCTCTACTTCCTCATCATCCCAATTCTATTCTGAGGCTCTCAGGGAGGGAGGAGTGGCTCAGGGCCTGGGATGGCCACCTGAGCCCATGCAAGGGCACTGGGAACGGCTGGCAGCTCCCTCCCCTTGAGATGCTTGGTGTCTCCTCCCACCCCCAAACTGGAGAAGGAGGGTTGATCCCAGACTGAGAGTGCAGGGCCAGAGGGGAAACCTCTCCTTCTTCCATCTCCTCTCTCTTTGCCCTATCCCTTCTTTCTACAGTCCTGTCTACAGTCCTGTCTAACCTCCCTTGACAGGTTCTGTCCTTCCAGAGGATGAGGTATTTGAGACCAGAGGTAAGCCCATGGGCTTTGCTGACAAGCCTGTTTCCCTGTTCCCTGTTATTTTCCTCTAAGTTTTTTTTTTTTTTTTTTTGAGAGAGAGTCTCACTTTGTTGCCCCAGTAGAGTACCCTGATGTCATAGTTCACAGCAACCTCAGACTCTATTTTTTAACAATTTGTTGTTATTGTTTTTGCCGGGGTTTTTTTTGGCTGGGGCTGGGTTTGAACCCTCCACCTCTGGCATATGAGGCTGGCGCCTTACTCCTTTGAGCTACAGGCACCACCCTTCCTCTAAGTTTTTATGAGCTGGGGGAGGACCCCAGGAAGGTGTTAGGGAGGGCCGGAAAGGCAAAAGTCAGCATCCCATTCCAGTGTATTCCTCCCTACCTAACAGTGGCCCAGATAATTTCCTCCATTTCTCCAGTAATCCCTGAATATTTGATGCAGAATCAGGGTGAGACCAAAGGGGCAGAGAATTTGCCTTTTGCCCTGACCTGGAAGACCTTGTGTCCTCTGATGCCTTGCTTGGGGTGCTGCCTTCTCCCAGTTTCCTGAGGCCTTGCACAGGTCCTTGGGCTGTTAGGGGTCCAGGCTGCTAGCCTTTAGCAAAGGAAGGCATGTTTCCCCACTACCTGATTGCCCTTATCAAGCAAGTGTGGAAGGCATGGGAAGCATGTGCACATTGAGGCAGCTTCCCCTCTGGGAAGTGGCTAGCACCCCATACCTTTTAATCCGCCCACTTGCATGTGCCTCTAGGAGCCTTGCCTGGAGTTCAGAGGCCTGGATTCTCTTGCTGGTTCCTGGGCAGATCCCTTCTCTTCCTCAGAGAGTGGACACTGGGAGAAGCAGGCAGTTCCTGCTCAGCTCCCACCCTAGTTGACCTTGATTCAGCCCCTCAACAGCCACGTCCCTGGTGTCTCTCCCTCCTCCTTTGTGCTTCAGAAAGACTAAGACCATGGTCTGGGGCAGAGTTAAAGGTAGGAGCTACAGGCCCATATTCAGTGGGACCATTTTACCCTGGCCCACACTTTCTCCAGTTGGCACTACAGGTCCCAGAAAAGGCTGGCTTGCCCCCCACCCCCTGGCCCCGTTGTCTCCCATCCACATGATTTTCCTGGTGGAACCCCCTCCTCTTAGTCTTTTATCTCCTCTTCTCAGTAGCTCTCACCTTCTAATTCTTCCGCACCTCCTCCCCTGTGGCCAGTCCTTACACCTTACTTTCCTTGGACAATGTGAGGTGAGCAGGAACCCAGAGAGTTGCTGGTGGGAGTGGGGTACAGAGTTGTTACCCCCTTATTCCCTAGAAAGAGCCTAAATCCTCCTCTAGAGGGACTTGAGTGTCTTTGCCCCCAAGGAGAAGAGAAGAAACAGGGAGGAGACAGGGCTGTCCTCCCAGGCTTTACAACAAAGCTCTGTACAGAAACTGAAGTGCAGAAACAGAAGCAGGGCTCCAGCTTTACAAAATAAAGTGTTTGTTTATTATGAAATTAGAGATGGAGGCCCCTCCCCTTCCTCCCTTTTTCCCCTTCCCCAGCTGCCTCCCCCTTTCTCTGCTCCCCTGGGGCCTGGGAAGCACACAAGACAATGCCCAGAGCTGGGATGCCCAGGGCAGGCTGACAGCTGGGCAGAGCTCCAGGGAGGTGGCCACGTGGGAGGCTGGAGCTCTCGCCCTGGGAGGCGCTGGTTCCCTCTCTCTGCTGGAGGCCAGTGGAGCCAGGATGAGGCCATGAGTGATGGATGGAACCATGCGGGCAGGTCTGTAAGGACAGTAGAGCTGGTCAGAGGCAGTGAATGGGGAGGGGCTTCAGCCACCCCTTGCCCCACAGTCTGGAGGCACTGACCTGGGGCAGAGCATCCCCTGCAGGAGGGTGGGCAGCAGTGCTGGAAGTTTCTCTTGATTTGGGGGATGGACAACAGAAAAAAACCAAAAGCCAGTCACAGGGACCCAGAGAAAGAAGGGAGATGTGGGCAGGAGACAGAAACAGAGCATGTGTGTGTGCAAGGCAGACCGAACAGTGTGTGTGAGAGAGATTTCCAACTGCAGAGACAGACAGCCACAGAGAAAGGAGAGGAATCACAGTGAGAGGACACAGGCTCAGCATCAGAGCCACAAAACCTAGACCAGGACATGGGGAGAGTGTCACAGACACAGACAAGGATCCCTGGAGAGAGACAAACAGACGGACTCAGGAGGACAGGGAGGGAACAGCCAGGGTGCCCTGGGGAAGGAAGAAGGGACACAGGGAAAGGAAGAAGCCTGGGCCCTTGGGCTGCTGCCACCTGCCTGGACCCCGTGGGGCTCACTCAGAGGGCCTGTGCCACCCCTCTGTGGTACTCAGGGGGCTGGGGGCTCCTTTGCCCCATACAGCTCAGCCAAGGTGCGGAAGAGGGGACCCCAGTCGTCCAGCGGCTCTGCCGGGCCAGGAGCTCCGCCGGCTTCGCTGCTGGATCCCAGGGAGCTGAGGGAGCCGCAGGAGGAGCCCCGGCCCTCGTAGCCATACACCTGCACCGAGTCGTAAGGGGGCACGCTGGGGTCCTCATCCGCTTCGCGGAGCCTCAGTGCCAGGAGCTGGGCCACGTCGGCAGGGCCCGGTGGCCTGGGCTGGCGCGGAGCCCGGGCCCGGGGCAGCACGTCGCGGCGCACGGGAGGGCTGGGTGCTGGCGGGGCCGCCCCATCAGGGTTCTGCAGGGCCGTGATGTCGAAGGCCTCGGTGTCCTCCTCACCGCCGCCCTCGTCGTCGTAGGTGATGATGTTCTCCCGAACATCCTCCTCCTCCAGTACCATCAGTGCTTCTTGTTTCTGGCGCCGCAAAGCCACGAAGAGCACCACAAGGGCTGAACGAGAGATGGGCACACTAGCTGTGAGCTGCAGGGCCAGGGAAGCCAGGCTCCATGCAGACTGGCGGACCCAACAGGCGGTAGAGAAGGCAGTGTGGCCCAGGGGTTGCAAGCCCTAGGTTTGACATCTGGCAAATCTTGCTTTGAATTCTCACTTCATCCCTTACTCACTGTGTGCCCATGGGAAATTGCTTGATTTCCTCTGAACCTTTGGCTTACTTGTGTACAAAACATACTGACCTCTTAGGGTTGTTGACAAGATGAAATGAACTAGCATGAGCGATGTGTCCAGTACCATACTTAGCACAGAGTAGGGGCTCAATAATTACTTTTTATGGCTTGTTACTGTCATTACAGAAAGGCAAGTCAGGGATACGAAGCCTGAGCTTTTCTCTTGGATGTGTCAGGTGGTAAGATAATCCAGGCATGAGGGTCCTTCTGGCGGTAGGGTGATTTCCCTATGTCCAAGGGTCTGATTCTTCTCCACACCCCTGCAGGCCCAGGTCCCACACCTATGTCTCAACATGGCCTGACTCACCAAGCAGGGCACCCACACAGGTGACGATGGCAAGCAGGGCACCAGTGCTAAGCCCAGTGGCTGAGAGCTGAGCCTCGGGCCGGCAGGAGACCACGGAACCATCAGGTCGACAGCGGCACACGCTGACAGTCACTGTGGCAGTGCTGCTCAGTGCTGGCTGTCCCCAGTCCCACAGTTCTATGGGAACCAGGTAGGGGGCCTGGCGAGGTGGAGCAGGACGGAAGGGCAGCAGCAGGCTGGCAGAGCCATCTGTGGGAGAGTGAAGTTGGTGGTGGAGCATCATTTGGGACACATTCCTGGTAGGGTTAGTCCAGCCCATACATCCCTGGGGACCTTTTTTTTTGAGACAGAGCCTCAAGCTGTCCCCCTGGGTAGAGTGCCATGGCATTATAGCTCACAGCAACCTCCAACTGCTAGGCTCAAGCGAGTCTCCTGCCTCCGCCTCCCAAGTAGCTGGGACCACAGGCGCCCGCCACAACGCCCGGCTATTTTTTGGTTGCAGCCATTATTGTTGTTTGGCGGGTCCGGGCTGGGGATTCGAACCCGCCACCTTAGGTGTACGTGGCTGGCGCCTTAGCCGGTTGAGCTATAGGCGCCGAGCCGGGGACCTTTTGCAAAGAGCAAACACGTGAGTGCAAATCTGCACCTACCTTCTGTTGGGTGGAAGGCTGGGACAGGTGGGGCAGGGGTCAGGTAGGCTGGGCTGGGGGTGGTGCAGGAGGAGAGGAGGGACACAGGCAAGGGCATGGTTGTAGTGTGATAGTATAGGTTGGTGGACTTTGACTACCTGCCTGAGCCTTGAGCTAAAGCTTAAGTCTGCTTATAATACTGAACAAAAGCTTTGAAAATGATTAACACCCCTTTGCAACAGAAGGTTGTTCTGCTTCCTTTAATAGTGCATGGCAACCACTGGAGCAGGAGTCTGCTGGCCCCAGTCAAAGCCAACACAAACTGGTTACTACCAAGATGAAGCCCAAGGTTGACCACTCATAGACATTTTGCCTTATTTTAAGGCTACCCTAAGGGTGGAGATTTAACATACTAATGAGAAATGCAATGTATGGAAAAGTGTGATTGCCAGATGGGTGGTTACCAAGAAAACTCCACCTCTATAGGCTATGGCATCAACCCTTCTCCCACTACTACTTTATTTATTTATTTAAGACAGTCTCACTCAGTTGCCCTGGAGTTGAGTGACATAGCATTATAGCTCACAGCAACCTCAAACTCTTGGGCTCAAGTGATTCTCTTGCCTTAGCCTCCCAAGTAGCTGGAACTACAAGTGCCTGCCACAATGCCCAGCTATATTTTTAAGACATGGGGTCTCACTCTTGCTTAGGCTGGTCTTGAACTCCTGTGAACCACTGCGCCCAGCCCTCTCTCTGCCCTTTAAACATTCCCCAGCTCTTTGTTGGGAGAGTCAGTCTGGTTGCTCCTTTTTTTTTTTTTTTTTGAGATGGAGCCTCAAGCTATCCCCCTGGGTAGAGTGCCATGGCATCACGATCACTGCAACCTCCAACTCCGAGGCTCAAGCGAGTCTCCTGCCTCAGCCTCCCAAGTAGCTGGGACTACAGGCGCC
>NW_003852620.1:716645-745421 GCF_000181295.1 Otolemur garnettii
CCACCTTAGGTGTATGTGGCTGGCGCCTTAGCCGCTTGGGCCACAGGCGCCGAGCCAGTCTGGTTGCTCCTTAACCAGCACTGTCTCCCTTTTGTTTGAGTAAAAGCTCCCCCCACCCCAATGAAGCCTTGCCTGTATAATTTCCTTTTTTAGTCTCATGTCAATTTCTGTTGACTTGTGGATCAAGAACTGAGGTCAGCAACAGTAGCCACCTACCTCTGTTGTCTCGGACAGTAAAGTTGGCATCAGGGCCTAGAGGACCTTGAAAGGAGACACGACTACTGTTGCCATCTTCATCTCTGTCCAGGGCCCGGATAACCTGAATCAGCTGGGAGGAAGAAGTGAGGCCTTGTATGGAGTGGGCTGCTGGAGGCCTTCAGGTCCCAACCCCTCTGTTCCAGCTGCTTACCTGGCCAGGGGCAGCAGAATCACACACAAAGGTGTCATAGGGCTCAGCCAGCTGGGGAGCATTGTCGTTCTCATCCAGGGTCTGGATGGCCACTTGTACGCGGGAGGCCTGTGCAGAGCTGTCTGAAGCCAGAACACCAACACATACACACCACACACCACACAGATTACACACAACATTCATGGTACATGGGCATGGATGCCACATGCAGCAGATAGCATGTAAATGTAGCACATGAAATATGCATATAATATACAAGTAGCAAACAATGTTGTGAAATAAATGGAAAAACACCAAGTGTATATGACATTCATGTAGTACCCAAGATATGTGCCACATACAGTGGACATCCAACAGGAATGTGGCACCATGATACACATAGACAACCCACATGCAGGGCACATGTAGCATAAGTGAAAGGTAGATAGAGGGTACATACAGGTTGGGTGCATACAGGTTGCATGCAGACAACAGACATGAATATACAAACATATTCATACCACATATCCAATACATACTCAACATTTAAAGACAAATGTAACATACATGAAGCCAATATTTGATATGCACAGTGAATGCAGCGTCACCCCCCCCCCCCATACACACATACCCAGGGCCCATGGAATGCATTTTCATGCATGGCCCCACCATGCACGGTACCAGTGGGATGGACACACACACAGACACACACATAGACACATCCCATCACAAGTCTGGGAGGCTGTAGTGCAGCAGTGTCATTAGAGTTGACCTTGGGGAGGGAGGAGCTGCATGATCTACAAGGTGCAGAGCCTGGGCACCATAGCCAAACTTAGGCCTCACCCATCCCTTCATGTGACTCCCGATCATTACCCTACCTTGCTTTTCACTGCTAATGCCATCTAAGAGAGAATGCAAAGTGTGTATCCCTGTCACCTCTCCTAGGATGAATCTTCCAATTCCTTTAGTCTTCTCCCTAGGCAGGGGAAGAGCTGGCTGGCCCTGGTGAAAGGGACTGAGGTTGCAGAATGGGTAAGGGAAGCTGAGTGGACTGCTTGGCTAAAGGGTCTGGGATGCCCCAGAGATAGAATGGGGTCCACTCCTCCACTGTAGTGAGGACCCAGGGCTGGCCGTTGATGCTGGGATGGGAGTAGGAGGAGGATTTGGCAGGAGGGTGAAAAGACATTGAGGGGAAATACATACACACACTTATATACATAGAACTATGTATATAAAAGCCATAACCACACTGTGTACACACCCACCCACACACACACACACACAAACATGGCCGTCCGCATCCATACAACTACAGATACGTGTGCACTGCCAGGTGGCACATGGCAGCATACGCAGAAACACACACCTGGACATATACAATTCAATACACAGGAAAGGCAGTATGGTGGCAGAGCTAGCAGCTCAGACTGCAGACTGACTGGGTCTGACAGCTCCACCACATAATCTCTGTCTGACCTTGGAAAGTTCCTTAACTTCTCTTTGCCTGAGTTCCCTTGTTTCAAAATTGGGAAATAATCATACCTCCCTCTGAAAGTTTTATCATCTGTCCATAATCACCCACCTACTCAAAGCACATATGGACAGCTACTTGTATGTACCACAATATATATCCAATCACACATAGCACAAATACAAATATAGTCCTATACACTTAACTGTAAACACACATATATCCAGTATGGACACCCACAAACATATATATGTGTGTGTGTATTTTTCCTACATACCTGCATGTACACATACATTTAACTCTTCACTGACATGTACAGACACCCACATATACAATGACAACTTCCATATATAGTATGACAACAGCAGGGTATAGGAGTCCTTGGGGTGTAGGCAGGGTGATGTGGGGCTGGTCACAGAAGGGAAGGACATCTCCCTGTCTCCAGAGGCCAGAGCTGTCCAAAGGCAGCTGAACCACATTGCTAGGGACTGACATGCAGGAGAGGAGCCTGCATACAGAGCTAGAGCCTCTCCCCTAGCTTGGGGGTCCCCGTGAAGCTTCCAACAGGGCTTCTCTGGGAAGGGCTGTTGGGGTGCTCCCACTTTTTGCCTGGAGGAGGTACTCAGCCCTTTTCTGGCCCCCAACTCCAGCATGAACACAGAGTGGGAGCTATTTAAGATCTGCTTTATTCTGGTTTGGGGTAAGTCAAGAGGTGAACTGAGGGTCAGGAGAATGCTCAGGCAGACCCATAGGACCCAGCCCAACCCAGCCTAGGGGACCAAGAAGCCTGCCTGGTGGTAAGGATCCAGGCTAAGGACTCAGGCTGCACACAGGTGAGGGGTGATGGCAGTGAGAGCCCTTCCCCACCCCCGTGCTCAGGGATAGCCCTTCTGTGAGGAGGCTGCCGCCACTTCATGGGCCCTGGACTTCTCACCGAGCTCTGTGGCCAGCACAGTGAGGTTGTGCCAGACACGAGTCTCACGGTCTAGGGGCGCGGCTGTGTGGATGGTGCCATCTTCGGGCTCGATAGAGAAGCAGCGCTCTGGATCCGAGTGGGGGAGGATGGAGTATCTGAGGAAGATGGAGCCAAGCTGGGGACAGAACTTGCTGCCCCCTCTATCCCTTCTGGTCACTTTGCTAGGCCTCATGGCTCCTCAAGGAAGAGCTTGCCCTATGCACCCAGAGACATAATTCAGGTTGGAGTCCCCTCTAAGAGCAGACATCCCTGGGAGGTCACCACCATTAAGCATCTGTCCTAAGGGTCAGGGCCACTGGGTTTCATGGGAGGAGATACAGAAAGTGCCGGAAGCAGGATAAACACTACTGTCTTTCAGATTTCTGAAAAATGGGAATAACACTATCACCTCCCTCACAAAGCTGTGATGGGGGTTCTGACTAGGGAGCAGGGAAGAGTGGCTGTTCTGCTACTTTCTGTGTGACCACTAACGGCTAGCTTCTAAAATAAGTGGTGATGATACTTACTTCAGAGGGCTGTTGTGAGAATTAAATGTCATCAAGTGGGTAAAATGTGAAGTACTTAGGGAGTGATCGATGGAGATCCACTTATCAAATGAGATTACATCTGCTTGCACCACCACTGGGAGGTGCCACTATTATCTACCCTGAGGGATAGGTAGAGTTGGGGGGTGGTTAGCTAGGCTCTCTAGTGGAGACCTTTGCTGGGAAGTGAGTATGATCTGTGGTAGGTTAGGGGCACATTTATATACCATTTGGGTGGGAGTAGCACCTGCTCTTTCCCAGAGGGACCCTTCCTGCTCCCCAGCCCACAGCCTGCTCACCTGATTGGGCTGGCTGGGGAGTCCAGGTCGGCTGCAGAGATCTGGCCTACCAGGGTCCCAGGAGCCTTGTTCTCTGGCACAGCCAGATGGTAGGTAGCTTGAGTAAAGGCAGGTGGTTCTGGAGCATCCTGCACAGCCACACGTATAGAGGCCACATCCTTGAAGGGCCCTCGGCGCAGATAGGCTGGGTCAATGAGCGTGTTGGTGGCCTCTACGCGGAAGGAATAGGATCGACGGGTCTCGAAGTCTAAAGGCTATGGTGAGGGGAGACAGAGTGAGTGAGGCATGTGGAAACCAGGTTAGTCCCCAGGCGCTTGGAAGGTGAAGAGTCCCTTCCCCAATGTATCCTGTGCTCAGTTCTTGTGTGAGAGGAGGTGGCACTGGGGGGCGGTGGCCTCAGGGGTCAGGTGGATTACTTAGTCGGTTAGGCTAGGTCTGTCCCCAGCTCCATCGTGGACTTGTCATATGTCCTTGAGCCAGTCACTTCCCCTTTCTTGGCCCCAGGGCCTCATTTAAAAGGTGAGGACATGACCATGACCATGACCACGAGGAAGCTCCAACACAAGGGTCCTGAGTCTGTTCTAGGAGAATAGTTAGAAATGTGACCAGTGGTCAGGAGCAGGAGGCAGGTGTGAGTGTGCAAGTGCTGACAGGAAGGAGGCTAACCTTGCGGACAGTGAGGAGCCCGTCTCTTCCCTGGGAGTCTGTGCTGATGCTGAAGGCCTCCGACCCCTCCCCGTCCAGGATGCTGTATGCCATGAGGGCGTTGTCCCCCAAGTCTGGGTCCTGGGCCCGAAGCCGGCCCACCAGAGTGCCAGGCCCAGCTGTCTCCACCACGGAGAACTGGTACAGGCCTTGGGGCCAATGGAGGGGAGACACATTCAGAGAGATCCCCAGCCCTCCTCCCTACGCCCTGCATTTCCTTCTCCCAGGGTATGACTGGGGTTAGGGTGGGGAGTAACAGCTTTTCCAGAGACTGTACGGGTGGGATGGCCAAAGGATAACTCATTTGACAGCACTGGCCCCTTACTCTGAGGGAACTTGGGGGGGTTGTCGTTGACATCGCTGAGAGTGACAGTCACTGTAGTGCTGCCCGACAGCCCCCCCATGTGGCCGCCCATGTCCTTAGCCTGGATCACCACCAAGAACTCCTCCTGTGTTTCCCGGTCCATGTTGGGGATGGCTGTCCGCACCACTCCTGGGGAGAGATGCTGGGTTAGTGGGTGTCTGTTCTCATGGCTTCCCCACTGAGCTCTAGAGCTCCATGCTCACCAGTCTGGGGGTCCACAGAGAAGAAAGGCAGTCCATCCAGAATGGTGTACACCAGCTTGGCACTGTTCCCATAGCTGGGGTCATCGGCATCATGAGCAGTCACCTGGATCACTGATGTCCCTATGGGGGATCCCAGCACCCCACTCAGCAGTGGCAGGGCCAGATGGGAAAGGACTGCAGATGAGGGGGACCCAGATATAAGGGAGGCTGAATTGAAGGAGGTGGGTTCTGGGGTGGATAGCAATAAGGGAAGGAGAGGTGAGGGAGTACCAGGAGATGGGTACTGGGATGTTCAGAGCTAGGTGCTCACCGACGTTAGACATCTCTGGCACTGTGGCGTGGTAGGGCCCAAGGGGAAAAATGGGTGGGTTGTCATTGATGTCTTGCACTTTGATGATGAACTCTGACGGTGGCTCCAGGGGACGGTTGGAGGCTCGGTCCACAGCTTGAGCCAGTAGCACATATTGTGCCTTTTCCTCCCGGTCCAGGCTCTTGGTGACATGGATATTGCCTGTGGCCTCGTCAATCACAAATACGGTGCCTGCCCCCTCCCCAGTCAACAGGTACTTGGTCCGGCCCTCTCCCCGGTCAACATCCGAGTGCAGCTGTAGGGGGCAGGGAAAGATGGCAGAGGGCTCCAAGTGTAGGGACAGAAGATCAAAGAGCCTAGGTTTGGGTAGAGTGTTGGGAGTCCCAAGGGAACAAGGTCATTGCAGAAGTGATGAAGTTGCAGGGCAGAGCCTAAGGGCCTTAAGTCAGAGTAGACATGGGAGGATAGATCCTTACCTTGCCAATGAGGACAGGCTCTGGACCGGCATATTCCTCAATGACAAAGAACTGGTTCCAGACCCAGCTCCTTCGAGTCCTCAGGAGTGCAGGGCCTGGGTGCCCCCGGGACCCAGCCCATGCCCGGGCTGGGGCTGCCAGACGCCCCATGCAGCCCCAGCCACCCAGCCAGGCCAGCAGAAGCCTCACCAGGCCCCACATGTTTGGACTCCAGCCAGGGCTCTGTTCACTGGCCCTGTGTGCTGAGGCTGGGCCAGACCAGGTGGCCCATTGAGCTGGCTGGGGTGGAGGGGCAGATGCGTTGGGGCTACCCCATGGATCCACACCTGTAGGACAGGTAAATGCTCACGGCCAAGTAAACACTTGATTCTTCTCCCCACCCCCCACCCCACCCCAAATTAAGTGCTGCAAACAAGACCTCCTAGGAACAGACATCCCATTGCCCAGAACTCAGACTAAGACAAAGAGCAGCAGATCAGACAGCAGACTGATCCTTCCCTCCACCCAGGCTCTGCCAATATTCACCTCCAACCCTCCAAGCTGATAAATCTTTAGTCAACTCTGAGCAGAGAAGCTGGGGGTGGGGGGTGGAAAAAGGAGAGGGGATGCTGGGAGGACTTCGGATCCCAAGTCTGGCCCCTGTCCTCCACACTGGGCATGCAGCCAAGGGACTGGAGGAGTTAAGGGTACCAGAGAAAGGGCTTAAAATAAAGGGGTTGAGATTCATGGAGGTGTGGCCTAAGGTGTCTAGGGTTAAGCTGAGAGATGATAAGATGTGCAGCCTAAGCCAGGTTTGAGAGCCTGTGAAAGTCCTTCCTCCCCCAAGGGGGAGCCCCACTTTGCCAGACCCTGCCCCCAGCCCACACTGCCAGCTGTAGTCCTTGAAGGGGGACTTGGCTCAGGAGACAGAGTGGGGGACCAGAGCTGGAGAAAGATGGGATAGGAATGAGGGCAGGATGAGATGACAGGGAAGAGGGAGAGCAGAGCAGACCCAGAAGCCAGAGATACAGCATGATTAAGGTCTAGAGACCAAGATTCACGCACTGTCCGGCAGAGACAGAGATGACTGGATGAGAGGCAGAGACATAATAGCTGCAAGAACGAATGAATGAAAGATCAGGGAGGCAGCCTGGGTGTCTGACAGGCAGAGAGGAGTCCAGCTTGGGAATGGGTCACCTGGGGCAGAGGGCCCTTCAGTACGTGTAATGGGTAGGCACAGGCAGCCCTCAGTTCCGGGGATGTGAGACCAGGCCTTGGAACTTCATTCTGGGAGAAGGTGAAGCCAGGAGGGGTGGAGAGGAGTGGGGGGCTGAGCAAGGCAGCTGAGAGAGGACCCTTCTCACTGAGCCCCTCCCTGTCCTCCTGGGGCGGGGGAACCCCTCAGGTAGCTGTGGCTTCACCCACTCCACCTCCCCCAGAGCAGACACACACCTGACAGTCCGTTTGCTCCCGCGGGAAGAGGGAAGCCAGAGGGAAGCTGGGGACCAGAGAGGGAGGCGGGTCGGGGAGGAGAGAAGGAAGGGGATGGAGGAGTGGGAAACAGGATAGGGGACGGTGAGAGGAGAGGGAGGGAACGGAGAAGGAAAGGAGAGCGGGAAAGGGAAAAGAGAAAGACAGAAAAGGGAGTAAGGTGGAGGAAGAAAAAGGCACAGAGGGAGAGGAGATGGGAAAAGGACAAGAAGCAAAGAGAAGGCTTGGAAAGAAGAGAGAAGGGACAGGAAAGACAACCAGATAGAGAAAAGGAAGGTTGAAGAGAAATCAAGAAGGGATTAAGGGAGTGAGGTACGAGGGAAGAAGGGGAAGAGACAGAGCGCGGGAGAAGGGAGCCGGCAGTGGGCTCCTGGCCCCGGAGCGCACCGCTCTGAAGACACCCGCAGGCTGCTGGCCCCCAGCTGCCCCTCCGCGGATTCCCGACGCCGGGCTCTGGGGCAGGTGCCCTTACCTGGCACTGCTGAGGGGCTCAGGCCGGCGGGGAGCGACCCCGTTCGCCCCCGTCGCCGGGTCCCGGGGGCGCAGCCCCGAGCCGATCCGAGCGGGCGCCGCGGCTCCGCTGCAGGTCTGAGCGGCCCCGGCGAGAACAAGGGAGCGAGACGGAGGGGGCGGGGGAAGGAGGCTCCGCCTGCGGAGGAGCGAGGCGGCTCCGCGCCGCGCGGGAGAGGAGAGCCCAGCCTCCGACCCTCCCCGGCCAGCCGGGCCCGCGCGGCAGGGGCGGGGGCGGCGCCGCGCGCCCGCCCCCTCGGCGCTCCCGGACTGCCGGGCGCATACAGATGCGGCGCCCCTCCCGGGCCCAGCCCGCAGGGCCGGAGGGCATTCGGGAGAGAGGACGTCCAGGCCACGGCGCCAGGCCGTTCCCGAAGCGCCGGCAAGAGGGTGTATGGGAGCACAAGGCAGCCAGCATGCCCCCAGCAGCGGACGAAGGGTGAACGCTCGGTGAGGCGGGAGTTAGGAGCCGGCTAACGGAGAGACCCGCTCCCCGCTACCGGACCGGCATAACCCCAGCTGCAAGGCGGCTGTATTTTGGGAGGTCGTGCAGAGCCCAGTAGCGGGTGAGCCGGGGGGCGCTTAAGGACGGCAGAAAGGTCCCAGAAATACGAGGCCCGGGCACAGGAAACGGGTCAGGGACCAAGGCACGACATGGGCGGGAGGACGGTGAGGAGTAGAGCCTTTTTGGGGAAGCTCGTTTAACCGACTAATTGAGCGAGGCTGCCGCCCCCTGGTGGCAGTTGTGGGAAGCACCTTCAAGGTGGTGAGTAGGTGACCAAATGCCTAATCGTGCACTCGACAAGAGGATCAGAAAACTGGGGATTAGAAATCAGACCGTCCTAGCCCTGGGGGGTGCTGCCACGGAAATAGGCAGCTCTATTTCCCAAGGGGTCTTTTTCTCCACGCTCAAGTGAGGAAGGTTAGAGCCAAAGCAGGGATGGAAGGTGGGTGGGAAGTCCCCGCTCCAAAGTAGTCAGCCTAAACAAATGTGTGGAATGAAGGGTCACCTGTTCCAGGCTACAAACATCTTCAACCAGACTTCTCAGCTAGGCCCAGCCCAATGAAAGCCAGTCATACAGTTTAAAACTAAGTCAGATTTTTATTTTTTTCCATAGACCACATCATTTAATAATAAAAAAAATAAAAATAAAAATAGAACAAAAGGAAAAGGTGGATATAAAGTGGAACCGGGGGCTTGGTGAGCAAGAGGCAAGGGCTGCAGGACAGAAGAGACTGGGAACTGCAGGGGCCCTGGGACTCAGGAGGAGATGCTGATTCAGCTCATAGGTGACCCAGTCCTGGCCCCGGCTGTTCCCAAGAGGAGACTGTGAGTACCCAAGGGAGGTGGAAAGATGGAGGAAAAATGAAAGAGGTTTGGGGCATCTGGCTGATCCTCTATGGCCAACCACCTCCCTCCCTAACCTAGCTCTTGCCTCTCAAAGACTTAATGGGAAATGAGAGGGAGGAGAGGGCTCTAAGTCCCAAGAGATAGGTTAAGGGATTATGTGTGTGGGGGGAAGGATGGCCACTGTTCCATTTGGTATGTGGGGACAGGTGGTGTGAAAAGACCCTTGGTTCCAGGGTGGTGGAAACTGTACCTATCCCTCTGTGGCCTGTAACCCCTGGGGCAGAGTGGCTGGTACCTGCAGCTCTCCTAGTGTTTTCCCCCGATAGCTAGCGGCGCCCACCCCGGTCCCGCACAGGTGTGCTCCGACTCCGGCTTCTGCTGTGGCGCTTGGTGTCTCTGCGATCCCTCTCCCTGCCTCTTTCCCTGTCCCTTTCCCTATCACGATCTCGGTCCCCCCTGTCCCCCCTATCCCGTTCCCTTTCTCTCTCTCTCTCCCTGTCCCTCTCCCGGCTGTGCTCTCGGCGTTTCTCTCTCTCCAGTTGTCGGTTCCGTTCCCGTTCAGCTTCCTTTTCCCGTTCTTTTTGCTCCTCTTCTTCTTGCTCCTTTCGCCGCTTTTCCCGTTCCTTGGCCCTTTCAGCCCGTTCTGCCTCCTTCTGAACAATCTGTAGCCAGGCAAAGAAAGTAGGCATCTCAGCCCTGCTCGGTGCCTGTGCCTGGCTTCTGCACTGCTATCTTTGCTGTTAAGCAGGAAGGGAGTTGGGGGCTCATCAACTGCTTCTTCCTCAGAGTGCCTCTCTTTGTCCAAGTTTTCAATTACTATACACAACAGGCATCACCCCTGCCTGGCCTCTGATACTTCCCTATCATCACACTAGAGATATATATATATATATTTTTTAAGACAGAGCCTCAAGCTGTTGCCCTGGGTAGAGTGATGTGGCATCACACACAGCTCACAGCAACCTCCAACTCCCGGGCTTAAGTGATTCTCTTGCCTCAGCCTCCTAAGGAGCTGGGACTACAGGCGCCCAGCACAACGCCCAACAATTTTTTGGTTGTAGTTGTCATTGTTGTTTGGCAGGCCTGGGCTAGACTTGAAAGCAACCAGCTCTGGTGTGTGTGGCTGGCACCTTAGCTGTTTGAGCCATAGGCGTCAAGCCTTTTTTTTTTTTCTGAGATAAAGTTTCTTTTTTTTTGCCCTTGGTAGAGTGCTGTGGCATCATAGCTCACAGCAACCTTAAACTCTTGGGCTCAAGTGATTCTCTCACCTCAGCCTCCTGAATAGAGGTGGGACTATAGGCGCTTGCTATAACACCTGGCTATTTTTAGGACAGGGTCTCACTCTTGCTTAGGCTGGTCTCAAACTCCTGAGCTCAAACGATCCACCCACCCTGGCCTCCCAGAATGCTAGGATTACAGGTGTGAGCCATTGTGCCTGGCCATCACACTAGATATGAATAAATTTCTTTTCCCATAGTTGAGTAAAGTAACCCTAAAATTCCCCAAAGTCCTATCACTACTGGCCTTAAAAAGCAAAAAACTCTAGAAATTAAAAAGCAGAGAAATGGGCAAGTTTATATGAAACACGATTTCTCAGCTAACTAAAAGCAAATTCCAAGATGCCTGCTTGACACAGCCAGCTTCCCAGATGCCGAGACACCTCAGTTCCTTAGTCTACCATCTCAACCCACTTGGGTTTTGTTTCCCTATGGCATACTCATCAACTTTTAAACTTCCTCTTTCTGTGATGATTAATTTCATCCCCTATTAAGTTAATAAATAACTAGACCTATTCACTCTCATGGGCTATGAATCTCCCCCAAGCACTGACCTCAAACCTTGATGCAATTTTGATAAAGGAAGCACTCACCTGGCTGTCAGTCAGTGGCAGCCAATAGATGCAGGGAGCTGCCTTGGTTTTTCGGAAAAGGTCATCCAGCAGCTTGGCAGGTGGCTCCTCCTGCGCTTTCTCTGAGGTAGAAGAAAGTGAATCAGATTTGATGCACATGACCTTCTGACCTGTCCAATTTAGGTCCTTTCCCACCTACTGGTAGGCATGTGTGCCCCACAACTAAATACCTTTCTTCTCACTCTTCTTTTCTTTAGACTTTGCTCGTTCCTTGCGGCGGCGGTCACGGGACCGTGATCGAGAACGGGGACCTTCTCGAACTTTGTCCCGATCCCATTCACGCTCTGATCGAGTTCGTTCCCGCCGCTCCATTTCCCGTTCCCGCTCTGCCCACTGTTCCCGCACTGCCCGCTCCTGCTCCCGCTGCTCTGCCCGGGGATGTTGTGGTGGCTGAACTGGGGGTGGGGGTGGGGGGTGCAGGGGCCGAGGTATCCCCTGTTCCTCTGTCTTAGCTTCAGAGGGACGGTCCACCAAGAGGCCCCGGTGATAATCCAGCTGTAGGCAGAGGTGGGACAAGGATAGTCAGGATAGGGAGTGACAATGACATCACTTCCACTGAAAGAGCCCAGGTACTGGGGATACAAACACTTTGAAACCCCATGGTTCAACTAAAGGAACCAAAACGGAGAAAGAAGGTAGATTCACAGTGACTGCAGGTTTGGCCAGGATCTCAGCTGGAATCTAGCAGATAATGGCCTCCCCTTCTTCCTCTCCCTAGGTTTCTTACCTCATCTTGCTCAGCATAGTCAGCACAGAGGAATTTGGGATTGGACTGGGGCCATTTGACCCCATGTAGAGCTGTGCGGGTGGCAACAGCTTCCTCTACTGTTGAATACTGGTGGAAAAAAGGGAGAAGACAGAGGGTCACAGACCATCTGAAATCCTTCCTACTTGCTAAAATACCCTTAAACCTGCTCACATTAGTTACTAAAAGAAATATATGCCAGAACCTTTAGAATCAGCTTCTTTCCCTCACCGTTACAAAGCAATGAGATTTGATCTTGTCAATCCAGAAGGCCTCTTCCACCAAGGTTCCTGTACGCCCCAACAATTCCTTCAGTTGGCCTAAAGTGAATGGACGAACCTGCCAATGAAAACAGACTTTCAGAGTATCGAAGAAGGCAAAACACCCATATATCCAGTCTTAAGTTCCCCCAAACTGCTGTCATAGGAGTAGTTTCAGTGTTTGGGTGAGGGCAGCATTGTTAGGAACCCTATAGTCAGAATGGAGAAAAATGGTAGTCCTAATGGTGACATCATGTGCCAAGGCCTCTCCAAGTCCTCAAAACCCGGCTGGCTGATAGTTCCTCACACTCCATTTTTCAGATGAGGACATAGGTTAAGTAACTCAGTCAAGGTAAGTGAATAACTGGCAGTTCTAGGAGTTGAACCTAGGAAACCTAAGTCCGTTAAGTCCAAAGATTAAACTCTTAACCACTAAATAAGCCTGAAATGTGAGACCCAATGACTTACCAAATTGGAGATATGGACAATGTTGCTGATCTTGCCCCGGGGTGGGGAGGGAACCTGGGCAGTTCGGACTGGGTCATCAATTGTAATAGAAACTCCAGACTTCTGCTGGCTAATGGAACGTCTAGTTAAGGTATCTCCTAAAGTCACTATCAAAGAGAGCATAAGAACAACCTTTAGCAGGGAGAAATGCTAGCTTTCATCTCCACTATAACTCTCATGATTCCCTTTGTTTTATTCCCTACCAAGTAGCCACTCTTCTATCTAAATGAGCCAAGCACCTATACTGTGCAAAGTACTGTAGTAATGTAGCAAAGTCTAGGCTGCCTCCTCATAGTGAAGATTCAAAGATTAAACAGATTCAAACCTGGTCCTCAAATACCTTAGTATCTAAGGGGAGATGACAGATACAGAAAAATACCATAATAAAAGGGAGAAAACATTAAATGCTTTAAGAGGTCCAAATGAAGTGCTCTGGAAATTCAGGGAGCTGTGATACACTTTTCTCACAAGGCACCACCCACCTTTCTTTACTTCATGCTCCACAGGTGGGGGCAAGGCCACCTCTACTGACACCTGGGGGGGTGCAGGAGGTTCTGCTTCAGGTTCCTCTTCTTCCTCTTCTTCTCTCTGCCCATTCTCCTGGCCCTCTGCAGGTACTACCTATAAAGGTGTCAGGTAACAGGAGTTAGACACCATACTGGCATATTCTTTTCAGCCTCTGGTTCCCTGGTGATAAGACAGCATAAATGCCAACCTAGCATGTTCTTTTCAGTAACGAGATTTCATTATTCCCTTCACCTCTGTCAGACCCTGGGATTATTAGTACCTTAACTTTGCCTTGAGAAAAAGTGAAGCAGGGACTGGCAAATTTTTTCTGTACAGGCCAAGACACCAAATATCTTAGGCTTTGTGAGCCATACAATCTCTGTTGCAACTACTGAACTCTGGTGTTGTGACTCATTAAGTAGCCACTGACAAGAGTAAATGAATCAGTGTGGTTGTGTTTCACTAAAACCCTACAACAGCCAACCAGGTGGATTTGGTCCTTGGACTCCTCAAAGTGGCAATTAATGCAACCCGCTGCACAGATGGAAGAGTTCTCAGGACTTTACCTTAGCTCCTCAGTTGTCTGCTGTATCCAATACTCCCCTCCCCTGACACTGGGGTACAAGAACCTTACCTGAGTGACTGTCCGGCATATTTTCAGCCCCTTGTCATGGGTCCCATCGTCGCCATTACGCTCGGTCTCGTCCTCAGAGATGCGGGAGTCATCAGCGTGAAGATCCACAACAGCCTCCTGCCCCGCCAGGGGTTTGATGTCGGGGATGAGGCTCTGGGACACAGATACCCCCCACCCCGTTACACTGGGCCCATGTCTATTCCCATCTTAAGGTGTCTCATCCTCCCTTCCCTGGCTCCTCCCACCTCACCTTGAGTGACTCAGTGGTGATACTGATGGAAGGTTTCTTCTGTGTGGTGGCTGTGCTGGCTCCCCAACGTCTTTTCCGACCAGGCTGGCCCCCCTCTGTGTCACTGTTTCCAGCTGGCACCCCCTTGGTAGCTGCTGTCCCCAAGAAATAGGACCCAACAGTTAGACCTCTACCAGATCACAGCATAACACCTACAGGTTTATCTCTGGCTGGCGTTTTGGTAAAAGGTTAATTTAAGAAATCATATTTGGGGACTAGAGAAACCAAGGTTTCACAATGAATGATAAAACAGCTGTACTTCCTTCCCGACAGATGGAAACTACTAATCTCTAAAAATAATGAAATGGCTTGGTCCCTGTACCTCAGTGGTTATAGCACCAGCCATATACACCGGGCCTGCTAAACAACAACAATTAAAAAAAAAAATAGCTGAGCATTGTGGCGGGTGCCTCTAAGTCCCAGCTACTTGGGAGGCTGAGGCAAGAGAATTGCTTTAGCCTAAGAGTTGGAGGTTGCTGTGAGCTGTGATGTCATGGTACTCTACTGAGGGTGAATAATGAGACTGTTTCAAAAAGAATAAAAAAAAATAAGATTCCCGTCTCTAAAAAAACAGCTAGTGTTGTGGAGGGTGCCTGCAGTCCCAGCTACTCGGGAGGCTGAGGCAAGAGAATTTTGCTTGGGCCCAAGAGTTTGAGATTGCTGTGAGCTATGATGCCACCGTACTCTCCTGAGAACAAAGTGGACTGTCTCAAAAACAAAACAAAAACAAAAAAGGAGAAAGCCAATTTGCTTAGCAGTTTAAACTTTCAGTAGTAGGCAGTAATATCTGAAGCAGTGGGGAAGAAAAACGGACAAGGACATGGGAAAATACAGAATAAACAACAAGACTATGGGATACTAAAATCTAAGTAGAATTAATTGAAGATCATGATGTGGTCTGGTCATCCTTTAATTTTCCCATTACAGGTTGCTGGGTTTTTTTTTTTAGACAGAGTCTTACTGGGTCATCCTTGATAGAGTGCTGTGGTATCTTAGCTCAAAGCAACCTCAAATTCTTGGGTTTAAGTGACCTTCTTGCCTCAGCCTCCCACATAGCTGGGACTACAGGTGCCTGCCACAATGTCCAGCTATTTTTTAGAGACAGGGTCTCCCTCTGGCTCAGCCTGGTCTCAAACCTGTGAGCTCAAGCAATCTACTCGCCCTGGTCTCCCAAGTATTGGGATTACAGGCATGAGCCACCACGCCCAGTTTATTTTTTTATTTTTTGATATTTAGGTTATAAATATCTATTATATGTTGCATTCTAGAGAGCTTCAGTGAGAAAATGTTAAAAATATAGCTTCAGAAGTAGGGACTTTCATTTCCTCTGATACTCTTGGAATAAAGCATCAACTAGTGAATACTATATAGGAATCTCTGAAACTCCCTTCTGGTTCTTAGTGTTTAGATAGCTGAAAGAATAAACGCCTATTAGACTAAATGGGAAATGGTTTGGGATACTTCATGGTGTTATCTCATTAAAATATGACTGGGGACATATGACAGGGAATGTGTAAGGTTCTGAATTTCAAAATGGAATCCTATGTACTGTAAATGATGCAGATTTTCTAGGCAGAGGGGGCAGGGTGGGAAGGGATGACCCAAGAATGCCATTTTTTGGTATTTCTGGCCTTTATCAGGGATTCAGGGCTAGACTTACAGACAACGGAGATCTTCCTCTTGAATGATTTGGGCAGTGAGCTCTGTATAAAGAAGAAAAGGGGAAAAAAAAAGAGAGAAAGAGAGACACCCCACAGAGAGGGGGGAAGGAGGTTAGATGCGGTAGTCTTAGTATAGGCTCCAAAGACATAGAGAGAGACAGAGAGAGAGGGAGAGACACAGACAGACAGAGACCAAAACAGAAGCGGCAAACGGCAAAAACGAAGCAGAATCAATGCAAGTTAGAGAAAAAAATAAAACCAAACATCACAGCAGGGAAAAGTCATCTAGTCCGTACCACGTCTGTGTATTAGCTTTACCAGAAATAAGCTGGAAGAGGAATTCAGTGGCCCCCATCCCTTAAAAGATGTTTAGGCCCTCTCCTACTAGCACTATAGGTTGAGAGGACACTAATCTCAACAACTGTGTCCAGAACTCAGTTCTCTTAGTCCCCCAAGGTTCTTCCTTGCTAACTCAAGGAAAACATGAGATAACAAGTAAATGAACTTTGGATGGCAACTTCAACAAGGCTATTCTCCTCTTTTCCTCAATGCCCAGCCTGATGTCCACTGACAATGCCTTTGAGCCACTTGGACAGCAGACTGTCATTTCCAGATTGCCTAGACCCCACCACACTGTGAAGGGGAGCACCAGGCCCACTGGTGATAAGGCTCCTGAGCCAAGTATAGCAGAAAGAACTTAGGTATTTTTTAGATAAAGGGTTTTTATGAAGGGCAGACCATTCCCAGGGAAATGCTCAGGCCAGCCACCAACTATAGCTTCAGCAGAGTTTTACTGTTTCCTCTCCAACCAGGGCTCAAGCCTTAGGGGCTCTACCAAGGACAGGAAAACAGCTTTGGGTCAAGTTTTTGCCCCAAATGCTCAGTGGGATAAAGACTGTGGACAGAGCCCAAAAAGAGAGAGAGAAAAAAAACTCCAAAAAACAAACAAACAAAAAAAAAGGGAAAACAGAGGAAAGGGGAAAAGAGGATTTTTGGATTTAGGTGCTTATTTCTGGAAAAACTAAGACCACCCTACTACCCTTCTAAAGGGTAGGGCAGAACCCTCTTGATGAAATCCATTTTCCCCATCCACCCCCCAGCCCCGTTTGTGTCGTCTAACCAAGTCTCCTTGGTCTCTGTTAAGGGCCAGCCTGACCCCTAGCTGGGCCGCTCTCGATGGGTAAGTTAGTGAAGAAAAAAAAAAAAGTCTTAATAAAACAGGAAAAACATGAACCAAATAAATAAATCCAATAAAGAAATCAGAAAATAAAGATAAAGAAAAAAAATTAAAGATTAAAAAAAGAAGAAGAAGAAAATAAAGAGTAAACTAGGAATATGACAAATGTTCCAGGTACCATCTCACACCTGGGATCTTCAGTTCAGCCAATCGCACCTCACTGTGTACTGTATCTAGTCAACCGCCGGTCCAATCAGAATGAGCCCTCCCTGCTAGGCGCTGTGCAATTGGTGGGGGGTTGGGTTGGCAAAAAAGGTGGGCGCACGGCGTGGTAGTCAGCACGGCACTGCCAGAGTCCTCCCAGGGGCGCAGGGGGGGCGGGAGGGAAACGTGTGGGGGGACGCTGCCCAGTTTCCATGATGTCAAGACAGTTCACTGGCGGTGGCCAGGCTCAGCGAGGGGTGGAGGGGGGAAAAGGGGCAGAGACATCAGTCCTGGCCCTGTAGGGGCATCATCTTGCAGTCCCTGATGAGATGGCCTGTGAGTAGCAGGAATGGTCCTTGCCTTTTATCGTGAGAGGCAGAGAGGACCCTACGTCCAGTAGTGGCAAGCTGCAGCAATAACACCACCCAATACTTGGATCCAGGTGATGACTCCAGAGTCCCTTTTTCCTCTGCCTGTAACTGGGGAGGGGGTCCTCTCACCGAGTAAGATCATGGAGCCTCTGATGAAGGTAGCCTGGGGGTAGTAGGTGAATATCCCCAGGACCTGGCAGACACTCAGCAGCAAGGTCAGAATGCTTTTCTTCTGAGAGTTGTGGGTGGCATCTCCTCAGGGACTCCAGCTGAGACAGTGGTTCCAGTCAGGTAGATGAATGAGTCCCTGCCTCCAGGGATGGAGGAGAAGCTGGAGCAACCAACATGCTGCCCTTCACCATGGACAACAGGGACCAAAGGAAAGTCCATCTGATGAGCAAGTGGTGATACATGGGCTGGGCTGTCATCAGCATTAAATCCCTGGGGCTCAGACCCTAGACTCCTCTGCAGGGTTCCTAGTCGCCACAGCTTAAGCAGAGGGTCCCACTCAAGTGTTTTACAGCATGGCACTGTGATCACAAACACTGACTTTATAGGAGGTCTTGGCACACTAGTCGGGGATCCCAACAGTCTGTAGCAAACAAGGCAACCCACAGTCCTCAAAAGGGCAAGGGCACGTGGGCAGTCGCCCCAGCAGTGGCACAAGCTCTTCTTGGGGTGTCCCAAGTAGGGAGACGATGCAAGTCCACCCCTTTCCAACTGTTTTTTTTTTTTGCGCTTTTAAAATAAGTCTCTCCAGAACAGTGTTCTTCTTGGCCCCCTGATGTAAGCAAGACAGGGAGGCAAAAGGGGGCCCATCACAGGAGCCCACACATGCCCCCCTCTGGCCAAGACACCTGGATAGCAGACTTGGCTCTGATTGGGCAGCTCAGTAGCAGCGGGTGGGTCCAGAGGAAGAGGCGGCATCAGCGATTGGCCAGTTGGGCAGGGTTATATTTTACGGGCGGATTACCGTACATGAGGTACTTGGACAAAGTTTTACGGGGAAGAAGGACCTTGTAATAAATAATATTCTGCACATCAAATCACTTTCACCGGCCCCCACCCCCGCAACACACACCAGAGAAAGGCTACACACACAACGGTCCCTCCCACCTGTTACCCCACTCCCAAACCCAGCTAATTCTTTCTCTATTACTTTTTAAGAGCCAAGAAGACTTCGCTGGCTCTGATGGGGGGAAGCCCATTGGATTGGGTGCAGGACACAAAATACATATGTCAAAAAGGGGGTAGAAGGGTGGTCACAACGAGAAGGGGCTTTCTGGATCACCACAAGTGCTGGCTTCTGAGTAGCTACATCTCTGCAAAGAAACCACTGGGGGGCAGATGAGAAAAAGAAATTCCTCAGCATGGCTAGTTCAGTGAGACCCATCAGAGTCCACTAGATGGCGTTCAGCTCCATCAGGCTTTTAAAAAGGAGGGAAAGCTGAACAGTTACCATGGGGAGAAGCCTGGGAAGATAGCAGGAAAAACTGAGCCTGGGTCTTAGATAAAGGGCCATTATCAAACTTTCAGTTAGTTACAAACTTCTACGAGTCTGCATTGCTTTACTTCTCCAACAAAGAAAACAAAATGAACCCTGTCCCCATCACAAGGGGTCTCCCTTGCTAAACCAGCGAATTCTCTCTTGGCCATACCCTGATCCAAGGTCCTACCTCATCCCTTCTTTAATTATCCCACTGTGTAAGAGGGATCACCAGAGTGGTCTACTCTTTCCCCTAGGTCCACTCCTGCCCACCCACCCCAATAGGTGGCTTGGATATTTACCTCTTTCTTCTCCTCATCTTCGGCACTGCCCTCTGGGCGCTCATCATTGCTGACTTGGTCTGCAATAGGCACGGGAGGCTCTGGAACATCATTTTCAGGTCTGCTTTCACTTGTGTCCATGGTCACTTCCTCCTTCTCCTCACTGACAGGATGGGGAAAGGTTGGGAGGGAAGGGCAGGACAGAACCAAGGAAAAGAGAGAGCAAGACATTAGCTTTTTGGGGCCAGGAACCCATCCATGCCTCATCACTTGGGTGGGAGTGGGAGGACTGCTTTTCAAATTAAGACTAGAGACCCTGTGCCCCATGGGAAAAGCGGGAAACCATTTTCCTTGGGAAGAAGAGTATGGCTCAATAGTAACCATATCTGCCCACTGCCCAGATGGGTAAAGCTGTTGTATGTGGGGTCAGGACTCCATTTCTTTTTAGGTAATTTACATGAAAGGAGAAATACCCTCCCTCTGGAAATGTCCCTCAAAAGTGACTGTGATTTGCCCACAACCCTGTGGCCTCCCCATACCCTGGCTAGAGGCACCTTTATGTAGCAAAATTGCACAAGGGAAGCCCCAGTCCTTAAAGAAGACAAAAAAGAAAGACCATGGCTGTGGCAAATGATTCAACCTGAGTTTAATCAACTGCTTAATAAGTTAAGGCCTACTGGCTCATAGGATCTGGAGACACCAGGATGGTGAAAATAGTGGGGGTGGGGGCTACAGGGAGAAAGTAGGGCTGGTGAAGGTTCAAGCTTCAACAGGACCCTCTCTCATCCAAAAGGAAAAACTAAAACTGAAGAGAGTATGAACACTCAGAGAAGAAATCAGGCCGCTTTTACCTGCTCAGAGGTGTAGAAACTGTTCTTACATTCGGCTTTCACCCAGTTTCTCCCAATCCCTCATTCCAACTTCCAAGAGATAAAGAGAGCAGGCCTCCCAGTCAGGACCCTCCCCCACACCAGGCAGCTCCCCCACCACAAACACTGAACCCACTCCCCCACTCTTAATCACACAACTTAGCTCCATTTCAGGCAAAGAATCCCAAAGATTCACTTCAGATAAACTATCTACCCACCTTTATTTTCTATCTTTATCCCTAACTTCTATCTCACCCCCTCTAGTACCCAAAAGCTGGGCAAAAAAAAAAATCAAATCAAGATGACCAGAGGCCTAAATCTTAGGACAGGAGAAACCAAGCCCCCCCACCCCACGCCAATCACCACCAGAAAACTTAACATTCCCAACAGGCTGACTGACACTCAGAGGTCAGAAGAACCTCCCCAGAGCAGTCAGGGAGGGATGCATGGGCTAGGGGGAGGGGAAAATCAGAACTGTGCCCCCAGCTAACAGGCCCCCACAGAAACACACGACGGAACTGCTTAAATCTATAGAAAAGGCTTAACGAAAAAATACCTTATTTCCCACACAGAGAGGGCAAGTGGGGCCAATTAGAAATCGGGCAGGAAGGACAAAGGGGGAAAGGAGAATGACTGAAAACAAACCAAAACGAAAGACGGAATGAAAGCCAAGGGGAAGAGAAAGAAGATGAGGGGAGCTAGAGTGGTGGGGAAAAGGCATACATGGAAATGTGAAGCTCTCACCCTTCTTTGCTTTCTGATAACATGATTTTTTTTCTCCCCCTGGAAGTGCTGTTTATCCCTTTCTGGAATGGAAGAAATAAAAACCAAACAAAAAAAAATCCTAAAAAATTTAAAAAACCACCTTCCTTGTCCCAAGATCCCACCACCTCCTCCCCAGCCACCCGATCCAGAGAGAGAAAATTGAGATGCAGCAACTGGGGATCCAAAAAATGGTAAATGGAAGGGGAGGTGGTGGTGGTGGTGTGGGGAGGCTAACACAGATCTGGCTTTTAAGAGATAAGCGTTAAGTCCTCACGGCAAACCCCGAGTTCGGCTGGATTGGTCTCTCTGGAGAAGGAAGAGGAAGAGGGCCAGGCTGTTGATAGTGGCTGGCTCTATTGTATTGGCGGAGCGGCAGCGATCAGCCGGAGACATGCAGAGGAGCCATCTTGCCACTTACCCAGCAGCCCGTGTGTGCGGATGGGGGAGGGCCCTGCTGCAGCAGGGGAGGGGAAAGAAAAGAGGGAGGGAGCTGAGTGAGCAAGGTTCTTATCCTCTGGCAGGCCATAGGGAGCTGACTGCTGGCTCGAGAGGCCTGGCCTTCTTTTCTCAGGTTACAAGAGCTACACAGGCCTAACCCCACAGGGCAAGCAAGCTCCCTCTTGGTCTTCCCAGGGGGCAGGAGAGGGGCCTGGGTAGAGGACATGCAAAGTTACTGCTGCTTGATTGGAAGATTCTAGAGAAAAGAAGGCAGGCCAACAGTAGACTTAGGGAGTGAAAAAAAGATTGAGGAAGAAAGATAAAGCCAAAGTTGAAAAATGATAAAGAAGGAAGATTAATATTAAAAGCCTCCATTTCTCCCACAGAATGAAGGGGCATAAGCAATGTTTTAGGTGCCCACAACCCTCGACCCAGGAAGCCAGGCTTGGAACATTGATTGAAACCAGATCAGCCAGTCAGAGGCTGAAGGTGAGGAGGTGGGATGGGAACAGTCACTATCCAATCACTGTAGCATCTGGCTCTTCACCCTAACCTGTCCTTTCCCAGGGATGGTGGAGGGAAGTGGATAAACAAGAAGAGGTTTTTTGAATTATCCATGGGGGATGAGGGGACGGGCGGAATGGGGTGGGGGAGGGTGGGTGTCTCTGAAGAGATGACAGACAACTTTGTTTCATAGAGTCTTTAATAAGGTCACCCTGCCCCAGGTGTTCACTGGAATCAGAAAGGAAAAGGAGAAACAGGGCAAGGGGACCTTGGGTAGCTGAAGCTGGGCTCTAAGGTGAGGGCTCTGAAGGAGATAAGACAGTAAAGTAAGAGAGCCAGTATTTGGGGCAAAGGAGAGGGACATCAACTGAGTGGAAAGTTATTAGGAACTAAGCATAAATTAATCATGAGCATCTCCTCCAGATCAAATGTCAAGTGGGAAACAGACCCTAACAATTCAAAACAGCACTCAGCAGATACACAAAGTGCTTATTTGTTGACTGCAAAGGTGCTCACTTTGTATCCTAGTGGCAGTAGAGGTTTAACAGTAAGATCAGCTGAGAACTTAACCAAAAGCTCAGTATCTTGTCTAACACTCAAGTTTTTAGCTAGGAATGAAAAATTCCCCCTTCTGCCTAAAATCTTCAATTTATATGCCAACTACATGTTAGAGTGGACATGTTTATATATTGCTTTAAATGTTCCCTTTCACATAGTGGTCCCTGTCTGCTGAGTAAGAGTGAGCACTCTGAAGCCAGGCTGCCTAGGGCCTAATGTTGGCCCTGGCCCCATCCTCTTACAAACTGTGACATTAGTCAAGTTCCTGGTCCTCTCTGTGCTTGTTACTTAATCTGTAAAGTGGGGATATAACAAGACTTATCTTATAGAACAGTGTAGTAAGTATTAGCTCTTCAGAGTCTGGCTTGGGTGACACATAAAGTCAAGGTAAAGATATGCATGAAATACACGTATACTCAAATAGGTCGTTATCTCATTTGATGCACCTCTGGAGCTTTTTTTGAGTTTACTCAAAGAGCAGACTGCTCATTCTCCGATGCAAAACCACTCAGTGATTGACTCAACAGGTTTTTAGCAATGCACTCATTATTTTGTACAATAACTGCAACTTGTCCCCCATCCTCACCCTGCAGAACTATCAAGGACAGGGACCACATCCCTTAGCCCGGGACCTAACACAAAGAAATGTTCCACAAGTATTTCTGAATTAGAGTGTCACTGTGGCTACTAAGTGGGCCCTAAATGTTTGCTCACCTGAAAGTTTTCTTCTTGAAAAAAAATTTTTTTCATAGAATCTCCACAAAGAATGTTATTCCACAGGAAATGTTTACCTTCAAACATCCTCAAATAAAATGTTCCCTTTCCTTTTATTGTCCTAAAATACTCTCAAGCTGCTAATATGCTGCTTCAGAAGTAGCTTAATAAGGAGGAAGACTTTTCTGTTATTGGAAATTTTATCTTTTTTCAAGAATAAGAATTTTACCATACACTATTTGGTCTTCTTAAGACACAGATTTGTGATTTCTATTTCCCCACGGTCAATTCTGTGAGATCTAAGAATTCCAGACTTTATTTTCAGAAGATAATTAGGAATTCTTGAAATTGTCCAAAGAGCAAACTCTACTTGTCGAATCAGTCCCAAAGCACTGTTAGCTGTGTCAGCTCCACACAGCTTTTCTCTGAAGTCCCTTTTAGACAAAAGCTATCTCTCTTCTCCCTTATTTAAGTTCTTGCACAAAAATGTTCCTGAAAGCTTTGAAAAAAATCTGTGGAAACTGCACAGGGAATAAGGGGTAAGAATATCTATCCATAGTTAAACACAGCACATAAAGCATTAGTAGCCCAGAAGAACTACTTGGAGGCTAAGAACATCACATTACAATTCATATGTGAATATGAATTAGACTCAGAGAAGCTAATGGAAAAGGAAACTTCTATAAGGCACATAGGTTTAAATTTAGTTATTGTAGAAAATTCATAAGCTGAGAAACTGATGAGAAAACGTAATAAACAGTGGGACTTGATACCCTTATGGGGCACAGTAGTTCCAAGATAGCCAGGAACAGTATTATTTTTGGAGGTATGGCTTTAGAGGCCAATTTCTCAGTGAGCAAACTTCATTGATGACAACAAATTCTGCTTTTTAAAAATTATGTATCATTTGGGATACTGGCAATGTAGGTCCTCTGGGGAGTATCAATTACACTGTTATACTGGCTTAAGAACCATTGCTTTCCTCCAACACAGGCAAAAGGATAAATATGCATAGTACCAAAAGCCTAAGTTGCTATGGCCTGCTAGGTTTGTGTACACAGGAAGAATGTATTTAGAAAAATTTGGTCTGAATTAACTATAGCTGAATGACACACTTGCCCACAAAATAACTTTTTCTTCCTTTCCTTTTTACCCTCCCCAACTGTTTTTTATTTTAATGTAAAGAGAGTACCACAATTTTCTGCTATATGAGGACATTTTTCTTATATTCATAGAAGGCAGAAGATAGGATTTTGGAACAGAGCTCAACTGAAATAGGACTGAGGACTCACATATTTCTGCTCTAAGCAATGAAAACAATACCTTACCTCATAACTTTAGAACTCTTCAGTCATAATTAGAATCAGAATGGATTTAACAAAGCACAGTGAAAAAGTTAGGCAATCTCTTCCAAGTGGCGAAAAGTCCTTGAGTTAAAGTCTAATTTTTTTTTTTGTGGTTTTTGGCTGGGGCTGGGTTTGAACCCCCCACCTCCAGCAGGGGGCTGGCGCCTTACCCCTTAGAGCCACAGGTGCTAATTATTTTTTAACACGTAAATTTACTGCTGTTTTTCAAAGTCATGTGACTTCTTGTTGAGACATACAGGAAAACCAAAGTTAAGCTACAAATAGTCTTTTCCATTCAGCATGGTTGATCTGACTTTTAAAACTGGCCATCACTCTAGAGGGCTGTTAGGCGGAACACTAGTACTTTCGAGACATGGAACACCAGGAGCGGTGTTGTCAATCAATTGCAGTAGAGTCTCTAGAAATAGAGGCATACTTCTTCAAGATTCATTTACCAAATCCAATGCCAAAATAGCATACAGGTTTAAACCTTTGGGTAAGTCTTACTGTTAGGCTGTTGAACAGACCATCCTGTAGGCAGGTAGAAGGAAAACAGTAAGGCGGCTATGTGTGAACTATTTCTGAGTACAGACTCCCATTTCTACAGACTGCTCAACTGAAGCCTGCATTGGTAACAATGAACAATCTCAGTATTTGTCCAAGGGGTCCCACTTGCCTATTCTTTATCATAATCAATGTGACTAGATTATCTCAAGTCATAAAATCAAAATCAAAGCCAGGGAGAAAAAACTAAGGAGAAAAACTCTATGACTCCAAGCTTCATTTACCCTGGACCTGTGTAGGAAAGTCCAGGAAAAATGGTGCTTCAAAACAACATCAAATGCCTTTCTGTTGTTAGAATCTCAAAAACCCATATAATTTTAAGGCTATCAAAGAGCTTTTCAGAAAATCACTTGCTTCTCAGTGCAAAGGAGGTAGTTACCAGGCCCAATTAGTAGCAGGTTGTCAATGCCTATATCAAAACTGCCACATTACAAAGGGGATGCTGTACTTCTATGTAATGGGGAAGGGCAGATATTATGTTTGGTTCAGGGATATGGAAGGGAAGATGTCATCCCATTTCCTCATCGATGGTGTAGGTGAGGAATCCTGAAACCTTCCAGAATCCGCTGAGTTTCACTTTATGGTCCTAGAAGAAAAACTCTTTTCCAAAAGATAATGTGCCAATCCAAAAAGGATAAACAAAAACTTTTCAAAGGAAGCAGAGTGAACTTTGGCTTCCAAACCAAAAATGTAATGGCCACAAGATGGCAGGAGAGGCAAGAATATTAGAATGGACAGTAACAAGGTGTATACCCAAGGCAAAAGCTATACAGTAAGAAGTATAAAACTATCATTAAAGTCATAAGGAAATTAGATAAATCATGTCACCTGCCCGCCACCCTCCAAAAAGTAGAGTTAAAATATAGTTTAAAGCTCTCAAAAGAGCACAAATTAACATACAGGGAAAAATCATACTGGTAGTATTAGTATTGAAATGACATAAAAATGAGAATGTAACAATTTTAGGCCAACTCTATATAGGACATTCTCCAAAGCTATTCAGGATTCCTGATGTCTAAAAGCTAAGCATCTATTCCCACAATACTTCATTTTTTTCATTTCTCGTGAGAATTTGAAGCCAGGAACTTTGGTTCAATGGCTTCTTAATTTATAATACCTAGCTCAGAATGAACAAATGATCTACCTATTCAATTACAAACTTAACCTGATTTAAGAGTATTTCTCTAGAATTTATTATGAGGATTAAAAAACTCACATTAGGGGTAGCGCCTGTGGCTCAAAGGAGTAAGGGCGCTGGCCCCATATACCAGAGGTGGCGGGTTCAAACCTGGCCCCGACCAAAAACTGCAAAAAAAAAAAAAAGTTAATTTTGGGTGGCGCCTATGGCTCAAGGAGTAGGGCGCCTGCTCTATATACCGGGGATGGCAGGTTCAAACATCCATCCCGGCCTACAAAACAAAACACATTAACTGTATAAATGGTAAGATCAATCAAAGGGTCTCAGACCATGAATAACTTCTGATTTGATGGGGACTTCACATTTTGTCATTCTGTGAATGACAAATTAACAAAAAGATTAATGTGATTAATAATGTGATTAATAAAATGACAGGCAGTAATTAGGAAAAATGCACAAACTAGAAACCCAGCTGTGCCTCTCTTTAAAGACACTCAGTATCTTTTATTAAACTGAGTTCCAGGGTGGCACCTGTGGCTCAGTGGGTAGGGTGCCGGCCCCATCTACTGAGAGTGGCGGGTTCAAACCCAGCCCTGGCCAAATTGCAATAAAAAAATAGTTGGGCATTGTGGCAGGCACCTGTAGTCCCAGCTACCTGGGAGGCTGAGGCAAGAGAATCACTTAAGCCCAGGAGTTGGAGGTTGCTGTGAGCTGTGTGACACCACGTCATTCTATCAGGGGTGATAAAGTGAGACTCTGTCTCTACCAAAAAAAAAGAAAAAGAAAAAAACTGGGTTCCAGGGTAAATATGAGTTAAACACTGAGCTAAGATGCCTTGAGTCAGTTCACTTACTCTCTGGAGTGTGGAAGTAGAAGTGTTTGTTGCCTGTACCTTAAAGTAGGCGTCCTCAAACTAGGGCCTGCGGGCCACATGCCGCCCACCTAGGTCATTTATCCGGCCCAACGCGTGTTTTTGCTGTTGCTGCCTATCCTGCTTAGCAGCCAACTCATTCCGGGCCCCACAGTCCCGCCCTCCAATGGTCTGAGGGACAGTGAACTGGCCTCCTGTTTAAAAAGTTTGGGGACCCCTGCCTTAAAGGAAGTAGCTATTTGGCTGGATGTGTTTTCCTTGAGTCCTGACTACCACTATTCAAATCACCTTAAAAGTTCTGGTGGCAACTCCCAACTATGTGATTGAAGTTTAGCCTTTGTCCAGATAAAGTTCTGTTTTCAGGCTTTAAAAAGAACCTAGAACTGCTTAGTTAAGGAACCCTAAGGAGTGAGGAACTACTTGTAGTTCCTTGTTATATATACCCCAGTTGACATATATCACTTACACAGAACGATGAATCTTTTCTGATTCTGGCAGATGAGAGGTCTGAGTCTCTGAGGTTTGGGGCTGTGTGGCAGCTGGTGGCTCTGCCTCTTCAGCTTCACACTTCTTTGGGCTCCCCTGTCAGGAGACAACAAAAACAAACATAGCAAAAGTACTTAAATCTGTTTGGTTCCCTTTCTTCAAACTGGAGCTAAAAAAAGGGAACACAGGACATGCAAGGCCAACCCTCAACACGACCCGCTTTATTTCATTTTAGAGCATGGAATGGACTGTATCTTAAAAATAGGTACTTCAAGAACTTTTACACAAGTAATCATTTTATTCTTTTTTTCAAAGAACTGAAAAAGGCTTCCTTTTGGGCAGATAAAAGGAAGAATTGACCATGAGTGCCCTGGAAATGAGAACTGTGCTGCTCAGCCTCCTATAGAGCTTCTGTGAACCAGGGAGTTAGTTGAAATGAGTTAAGTAGGATTAACAGGTACCCCAAACCCTCTACATTTTTATCAAACTTCTAACTTTTTGCAAGGTTTCTTTAAAACTTTCTGAAGTAATTTGTCACTCATATAGCTGCCACAAAAAGGAAGATCTCACTTAATCCTCCATCTCCCTCAAAGGAGGGTCACAATAGCCTACCCGCTCAGGCTGTAACCTCTGGGTCACATGCTTTTCAGCTGGCTCAGGCTGGCTCAGACGCCTCATTTGGATAGAGGATGAGGAGGTGGAAGTCCTCTCCTTTGGCTCAACGACCTGCAGTTGTGGCACTGGTGGAGTAGCAACCACCTGACCAGAAGAGGGGTCTTTGGTTTCCGTATAGCTGGTGTTGCTGTCCCTAGAGACTCCAGGGCTCAGAGACTAAAAAAAATAAAGTAAAACACATAATAAGAAAAATTACTGTATATGGCATATATTCAATAGACAACTAAGCTTTCCAACTTCCACTGACCAAACTTAACACTTTACATCTTTCTGTGTTTATTCCTGTTTGGGTTAGTGATCTTCCTGACTACTTATTCAACAAATTACTAAGTTCTAATTAGGTGCTGGGTCCTAACAAACGAACAAAAAAGGCATACCCACACCCTTAAGAAGTTTATATTCGTGGTGGCTCATGCCTGTAATCCTAGCACTCTCAGAGGCTGGGGCAGGTGGAATGGCCTGAGCTCACAGATTCGAGACCAGAGCAAGAGCGAGACTCCATCTCTAAAAATAGCTGGGCATTGTGGCCGGTGCCTGTAAGTCCTAGCTACTTGGGAGGCTGAGGCAAGAGAACTGCTTGAACCCAAGAGTTTGAGGTTGCTCTGAGCTATAACGCCATAACACTCTACTGAGGTTGACAAAGTGAGACACTGTCTCAAAAACAAACAAACAAACAAAGGTTCAGTGCTTGTGGCTTAAGAAGCTAAGGCACCAGCCACATACGCCTGAGCTGGCAGGTTTGAATCCAGCCCAGCCCGCCAAAAATGATG
>NW_003852620.1:745643-749561 GCF_000181295.1 Otolemur garnettii
AAAGTTTATATTTAGTGGAGAAGATGAGTAAATGGATTAAACTTTCTCTGGAATCCTGGAATCAAAGGGACTCAGAATGAAAAAGGACCGCACTTAGGGAATCAACTAGTTCAAAATTAGGCTCTGAAATTAGGGAAAAGTAATCAGTGAACTGGAAAAGGAGGCTTTTCCTATTCCTGTCAGAAATCATGATGTGTTCTCCTGTGGTTCAAACACACTGGAGTACAGACAGAACATCAATGCACTGGATTCTCTCATACTCACTTTTCTGCTGCTGCTTGATGCTGAACGAGAACGTGAACGTGAACGTGACCTGGACTCTGATGTTGATCTGGAGCCCTTATTGGGTCTACCAGGGTTGGTGTGAGTATGGGATACATCTCTCTGCTTGGATCTTGGAGGTGAGTGAGACCGAGAGCCTGAACTGTCAGGAGAGCGAGATCTTGATCTAGAACTGGAGGATGAAGATGAGGAGGACCGGCTAGAAGATGAATCAGTTGTCTGTTTCAATCTGTGGCTTGGGAGAAGGGTATGAGAAGCTTTTCTGTCTTCCTTCTGTTCTAAAGATGGCTGTTTCAGAGCCTCTTCAGTGATCCCTTTGGCCGGTGCTAATTCCTCAATTTTTAGTGGGAGTGGCTGGGCAGATTTGTCTGACTCAGTTTCCAGACCCTTCTGCATTGAGTATTCAGCTAGTGTGCTTTTCTGAACTAGAGGAAGGATACTTTCCTCTGGCACTTTCTCTGCTGGAGATTCTGCTTTGGTGTCTGCAGGACTTGATAAAGGAGACAGGCCTCTTACCAGCTGGACACTATGGTGAGATAGTAATAGCTCCCTAGTCTCAGCATCTGTATTAGGAGGCGATAACTGAATGAGGACAGGGGGGGCTGGGCCTTCCATGGGCTCTATTTCTTCTTCACTCTGGAGTTGTGCATGAGGTGGTGGTGAAGATGCTTCCTTGGTAAGTAAAGGTGGAGGAGTCTCTTCCTCACTGGCAGTTTGCTCTGGCTGTAGCACAAGCGGGGCCTTCTCGAGATCTTCAGTCAATCGAGGAGGGGAAGGAGATTTAGATTTTTCCTCCAAGCCTTGTGAAGATTTTATTTCTCTTTCTTCCACCTTAAGGAGAGAAGCTGTTTTCATTTCTTTCTCCTGCTGCTGCCTGGCCAGATGACTTCTTCTAGCCTCTTCCTGGGATCTTGTAACTCTCCCTCCTCTTTCTAACCCCTCCTGTTCCTGGGATCTTATGGTTTTGGGTCTCTCATCCATCACCTCCTCTGGTTTTGCTTTGGGTATCTCTTCCCCCTCTTCTTCAAACTGTTTAAGGATTGGTGCCTCCCTAGATTTTTGTCCTTCATCTTCTTCTTCCTCCTCTTCTTCATCTTCTTCTTCCTCCTCCTCTTCTTCCTCCTCTGTCTTCAAATTTCGATCTGCTCTGACTCTCAGATTTCTGGAAGGTATTTCTTGATCTTCTTCTTCCTCAGCAGCTAGGCTGCACTCAGAGAGCTTTGCTGCTCTTGCCTGAAAGAAAAGATACACAATGGCTACAAACCTATCTTCTCACAATCAACACAGGAGAAAAAGTATATGATGATACGCCCTTAGGAAGAAGAAATTCAGTGATAGACACTTTCAGCACAGAAATAGGTTTGATGGCAGACAATTGTGATTAATGTGGACTCTTAGGGAATCTACCAAAATAGAGTGACCAAAAGGAATACAATAATGAGACTGTTCACTTTTTAGCTTCAAGCTTTAAAAATATAAACAGAACATTTAGAAAGTTGAGGGGAGGGAGAAAGAACTGATCACTTAACATGATTTTTTTTTTTATCATATTGGTATATTTATTTTTGTTCTTTCCCCCAGTCATTTCTTTTGCATAGCCATAACTACACTACACATGCACTTCTGTATTTTGCTCACTTAATGTCTTAACACATAGCTTTAAGGTTTTATTTTTATATTTTGAGACAGAGTCTCATTTTGTCACCCGTGGTAGAGTGTCATGGTGTCATAGCTCACAGCAACCTCAAATTCTTGGGCTCAAACAATCCTTTTGCTTCAGCCTCCTGAGTAGCTGGGACTATAGGCGCTTGCTATAACACCCAGCTATTTTTTAGTTAGAAATGGGGTCTTGCTCTGGCACAGGCTGACCTCCAACTCCTGAGCTTAGACAATCCACCTGCCACGGCCTCTCACTGTATTAAGATTACAGGAGTTAAGTCACACTGTCCAGCCTAGCTTTTAAGGTTTTAGTTGAATAATTATGTCATATCTGGTTTAGTAATGGGATTCATTTTTAACTTTCAAATTTAGGTTTTTTAAAAATACATATTCACTTAGAAATCTAAAGGCCAATCTAAATAGAAAAACAAAACAAACAGAAAACAAAAAGATCATGAAGAGGAGAAAGACAATGACTACAAAGATATCTAGAGACATAACTCTTTTTTTTTTTTGAGACAGAGCCTCAAGCTGAGCCCCTGGGTAGAATGCCCTGGCTTCACTGCTCACAGCAACCTCCAACTCCTGGGCTCAAGCGAGTCTCCTGCCTCAGCCTCCCAAGTAGCTGGGATTACAGGCGCCCGCCACAACGCCTGGCTATTTTTTGGTTGCAGCCATTATTGTTGTTTGGTGGGCCCGGGCTGGATTCGAACCTGCCACCTTAGATGTATGTGGCTAGCGCCTTAGCCGCTTGAGCCACAGGTGCCGAGCCTAGAGACATAACTCTAAAACAGTCTGAGGAAGAAGAAAAGGAAGAAATATACAAAGCACCACTAAAGAGGTGATGTGTGCTCTAGGAGGTATCTTTGTTACCTGTCTCACCCTAGATGATCGTCTTTCTCCTTTCCTTGGTTTCTCATCATCAGATTCACCTTTCTCTTCAGAAACAGAGGAGCCTTTTCCTATCAAATGAAAAAAAAAATCAGGTCAAATTCATGACACGAACACATTATTTGTGGCTTTTTAAAATCATGCTTTCTAAAATCCAGCCAGTCATAGTATACGAACTCATCAATACATTATCAATGTCTTTAACTTCTATGTTAGAGAAAAGACTATTAAAGGCCTGAGAGTCAGGGTCTTTTTTTTTTAAACAGAGCCTCAAGCTATCACCCTGGGTAGAGTGCTGTGGTATCACAGCTCACAGCAACCTCTAACTCCTAGGCTCAAACGATTCTCCTACATCCGCCTCCCTAGTAGCTGGGATTACAGGTGCCTGCCACAATGCCCGGCTGTGTTTTGGGTGCAGCCGTCATTGTTGTTTGGCGGGTCTGGGCTAGATTCGAACCCACCAGCTCAGGTATATGGGGTTGGTGCCTTGGCCACTTGAGCCACAGGAGCTGAGCCGAGAGTCAGGGTCTTACTGATTATTCTTGCTGTGCATGTCTAGTGTATTTTCGAAGCTGCTAAGCCAATTCATATATTACAAATAAATAGAAGTAAAATAACTTTCTCTTCAAATTATCTAGCACGGTTGTACAAATACAAAATGTACTTATACAACGTGTTCTGTTACTGTGAATCTGTTACTTAAGACTTCACTAAGTGACCAAGGGTTCTGTCCCCATTTTTTAAAATTACTAAATTCAACAAAATATACCAGTTTTTATAATGATAAACTCAAGAAACAGGTACTTATATTAATGGTTTTCAGGGCCCTGAAGTTGTTAGGAATTACTTTAAGTCAACCGGACAGTACTTCAGAACTGGGACCCCTTAATCATGTTTTATGTATGTGAAATGAAGGTGAGATTTCTTTTTTTCTTAGGGGGAAAAAAGTTCTATTAAAAAAAAGCCTGAGGCTCGGCACCTGTGGCTCAAGTGGCTAAGGCGCCAGCCAGATACACCTAAGGTGGCAGGTTTGAATCCAGCCTGGGCCCGCCAAACAACAATGACGGCTGCAACCAAAAAATAGCC
>NW_003852620.1:749581-750686 GCF_000181295.1 Otolemur garnettii
GGCATTGTGACGGGTGTCTGTGGTCCCAGCTACTTGGGAGGCTGAGGCAGGAGACTTGCTTAAGCCCAGGAGTTGGAGGTTGCTGTGAGCTGTGATGCCACGGTACTCTACCCAGGGTGACAGCTTGAGGCTCTATCTCAAAAAAAAAAAAAAAAAAAAAAAGGCCTGAAAACCACCAGTCTAGGTGGTGAATACTAACTGCATTTAAAACTGAAAGAGTGAGGTGTGGTGGCTCACACCTATAATCTTAGTACTTTGGGAGGCTGAGGCTTGCAAGGAGTTTGAGACCAGCCTGATCAATATACTGACATACTGAGCCCCCATCTTTACAAAAATAGAAAAATTAGCCCAATGTGGTGGTGTGTGCCTCTAGTCCCAGCTAAACAGGAGGCTGAACCAAGAGAATTGCTTGAGCCCAGGAATCTGAAGTCGCAGCGAGCTATGACGACACAAAAGTCCAAAAAACACACTGTGGGAGGCTGAGTTGGGTGGATTGCTTGACCTCAGGAGTTCGAGACCAGCCTGAGCAAGAGGGAGAGCCCATTCTCTAAAAACTAGCTGGGTGTTGTGGCAGGCACCCTACTTGGGAGCTTGAGGCAAAAGGATAACTTGAACTGAACCCAGGAGTTGGAGGTTGCTGTGACCTATGACATCACAGCACTTTACTGAGAGTGACAAAGTGAGACTCTGTCTCAAAAACCAAAAAACCCAAAAACTGAAATAAAGTTTACTCACTTTTCATGAAGGAAGGTAACTTTTAGCAAATAACTGAGATAATTTGAGTCAATATCTTGACTGAGAAAAAGTAGGGACTACACTGGATGATTTCTAAGTTTCCTATCAGTATTAAAATATTACATAGAGTAGCAATGCAGATATTGATGAGACCCAGTTTAGAACATAGCTATATTCTAGATACTTAATCAGCTAGACTGGCCTCAATTTAGTACGAAAGATTTAAATGATACACAAAACCATGTTCTACACCAATAGTATTTAAACTAGTGCAAATAAAGCAGATGGTATGAGCTCCAACCCAAGATCTTATTTCTATAGTCTACCAATCTAAAATAAACTAAGTTTTACTTCTTTTTTTTTTTTTTTT
>NW_003852620.1:751297-752757 GCF_000181295.1 Otolemur garnettii
AAAAAAAAAAAAAAAAAAAAGAAGGCCTCTGAATACATACCATTTCATATTTGAGTAAATGAATAAAGATTTTAGATATAGTTATATGTACAGAATATATGATTAGGATACGGGGATAGGGCAGACTCAGTGCCTGTTGCTCAGTGGTTAGGGTGCTGGCCACACACACTGGAGCTGGTGGGTTTAAACCTGGCCAGGCCTGCTAAAAAAAAAAAACGACATTGACAACTACAACAAAAGAAATAGCTGGACATTGTGGCAGGCGCCTGTACTCCCAACTACTTGAGAGGCTGAGGCAAAAGAATTGCTTAAGCCCAAGAGTTTGAGGTTGCTGTGAGCTGTGACGCCATTGCACTCTACCAAGGGTGACAATTAAAAAAAAAAAAAAAGAGGCCTATATGAGGTAGGTCAAATGAGTAATTTAGAGTTGTAATTTTAAGACTACTACATACAAACAAACATAACCTATTGTAAATTTGTATGCTTACCTACTGGACTATAATTTTTTTTTTCCCTTTAGCTGTCTTATTTGGGTCCCACAAATCCCTGCCTAGGGATTTATTTTTTATTTTTTGAGACAGAGTCTCAAGCTGTCACCCTGGGTAGAGTGCTGTAGCACCATAGCTCACAGCATCTTCAAACTCTTGGGCTCAAGCAATTTTCTTGCTTCAGCCTCCCAAGGAGCTGGGACTATATTCACCTGCCACAATGCCCGGCTATTTTTTGGTTGTAGTTGTCATTGTTGTTTGGCAGACCCAGGCTGTATTTGAACCTGCCAGCTCTGGTATGTATGGTTGGCGCCCTAGCCACTGAGCTATAGGCGTCAAGCCAATATAATGTTATTCTTAATACTGTAAAACCGCAGTGATAGGATTCTGGATGATTACACTGCCTTGGAAGCATTTGAGTAACAAGTCAGCAAAGATATTTGGAAAAATAGGTAGAACTATTCAGAAAAGTTTTAGTCATCACTGTTTGCAGAAAAGTGAAAACTGGAGGGGACCCTCAGACAAGAAACAAGGTATAAGTAAGCAAACAAAATATAAAGAAGAGGTGAGGGAACACTTCTTAATTTCTTGGAAGTAACTGATGAGATATAGATAAGCTTCTGGGAAAAGTGGTATCTTCTATTACAAGCACATGGCCACAATGAGTGTCTTATGACAGATGTTAATAGCATGGGCAGAAACTAAGAATTTTAGCTAAGGGTGGAACCAGTATTGATAATAGGCTAATATATGTATAGAAATCAAAAAACAAGTCAGGAGAAAGGAAAAGCTGGCTGCTGGACAGCGCAGGATATATTAAATGAAGAATACTTAAAGGCCAAATAGGGAAGTAGTTTCTTCATATAAAACAAATCCCTGGCTTGGCACCTGTGGCTCAAGCGGCTAAGGCACCAGCCACATATACCTGAGCTGGCAGGTTCGAATCCAGCCCGGGGCCGCCAAACAATAATG
>NW_003852620.1:752777-754301 GCF_000181295.1 Otolemur garnettii
CTCAAGGATTTGTAAAAAGTGTGGAATCCCAGGACTTCCACTCCCTGAGATTCTTGGAATAGGGCCTAGGAATCCACATTCTTTTTTTTTTTTTTTAAGAGACAGAGTCTCACTTTGTCACCCTCAGTAGAGTGCCATAGCTCATAGTAACCTCCAGCTCCTGGGCTTAGGTGATCCTCTTGCCTCAGCTTCCTGAGTAGCTGGGACTACAGGCACCCACCACAGTGCCCGGCTATATTTTTGTTGCAGTTTGGCCAGGGCTGGATTTGAATCTACCACCCTTGGCCTACCCACTGAGCCATAGGTGCTGCCTGGAATCCACATTCTTAAACAGAGCAATCCTTAAAAAAAAAAAAATCCTCAGTTACCACTAGTAATTAGAAAATGTTACTAGGAACCTTACTTTAATAAAAATCTTGTTATTAAAGAGAGAAATCCCCAGCCCGGGGCCCATAGCACAGTCGTTATGGCGCTAGCCACATACACCAAGGCTGGTGGGCTCGAACCTGGCCCGGGCCAGCTAAATAACAATGACAACTGCAACCAAAAAATAGTCGGGTGTTGTGGTGGGCACCAGTAGTCCCAGCTACTTGGGAGGCTGTGGCAAGAGAATCGCTTAAGCCCAAGAGTTTGAGGCTGCTTTGAGCTATGACACCACAGCACTCTACCGAGGGTGACACAGTGAGACTCTGCCTCAAAAAAAAAAAAAAATAAAATAAAATAAAACAAAGAGCTATCTCAAGAAATAAAAAATAAAACAAATCCCTAGGCAGGGATTTGTGGTACCCAAATAAGGCAGCTAAAGATCACAGAAAGGCTGTGGACAAAGGATAACTTTACCCAATAATAAGAAACAGGAATTAAGAAAACAGAGACCTGGCACTGATGCCAAACCTAAATGTGACTCAGGTTAGCCCTATAAGTAACTTATTTAGCATTTCTCTAGAATCTCAACATCCAGTTTTAATATGAGAAAAAAGAATGAGAATTATATGCTCTGTAAGCCATAGCCTGGTTAATGTCATCTGTGGCTATACTTCTGTTAAAGAATCAGTATTCTGAATATCCAATTTAAAATATTTTTGGATTTTCCTTTTTTTTTTCTAGTCAAGTGAATATTATTGTCTTTTCCTAGGTGGAGTTCTTCTTGAAAAAAGGATTTTTTGTATACACAGTCATGACACAGAAGAGAATCCAGAAAACTTCTCATTATGGCAAGTGGATAATGACTCCTAACACCTTACATAAATATGAAGTAGCAACAAAAAGTCAAGGGGGAAAGTTTGGAAGGTCTTTATAAACCAATTCTTCCTTCCTATTTGCAATTTTGCCTAGGACACATAAATGGGAGGCTGCTAGAATATACGCCAAAGATCCTGATAAAAAACTTCTGTTAGTCACTCACAAATGGACTTGGTCAAAAGAACCACTCAAGGATTTGTAAAAAGTGTGGAATCCCAGGACTTCCACTCCCTGAGATTCTTGGAATAGGGCCTAGGAATCCACATTCTTTTTTTTTTTTTT
>NW_003852620.1:755581-757543 GCF_000181295.1 Otolemur garnettii
TTTTTTTTTTTTTTTTTTACCTTGGGGTTGTTCCCCCTCCTCAATTATAGCCATGAGTAGAGTCTTGCTGATGATATAAAACACTGAAGAGACTAGCTATCCTCACTCTAAATCTTTGCTTTTAATACTTAATTCTATTTCAGAATTCATTCCTCATTTTCATTTCAAATTACATTTAGAACTTAGAGCTTCTTTTTTCTCAAAGAGAGCTAAGTATCACTATTTAATAAGGTAATGACCTTATTAAATCATAGTCCTACTAAAAATTTTTACCAGTTCCCCCATTCCCTATAAAAGAAAAGATTATACTTATTGGCTTGGCCCTCTGAAATACTATCCCAAACTGCCTTTTAAAATGTTTCACTGTTTAAAAGTATTTCTCAAATATGAAACACTTAACTCTGGCTAGATTAGTCTACTTCCTCTCCTATAAAAATACCACATTCATTCTTATCTCTATGCCTTTGCTCCTTCCTAAAAATACCCTCTTGTTTCCTTTCTGTCAGTTTAAATCCTATCCATTTCCAAGGCTCAGCTCAAATCCTTTATAAGGCTCTCTCTAAACACTCTAGTCCCCAGAGCCCTTCTATTCTTCTGAATTCCTATGGTACATGGATCTCTGCATAATTTATGTCACATATTATCTTCTACTGTTAGTTTTATGTACAATTGTTCTCTCTCCCTAACAAGTTTACTGTCTGCTAATTTCCCTATGTTCTAGTACAGAGACATATATGCTGCAAGAACTCAACAAATATTTTTAACTGACTTTTACTTGAGAAAAAAATACACGTAATCAATTTATATAAGAGCTTTCCCCTTCCTCCTGGCTTTATAGTCAGGGAAAAAAGCGTACTAACAGCAAAGAGGATTAATTGAGGAAATAGTACTCTTATGGGAAGAAAAGACGTCCCTGAGGAAATTAAGAATTATAAAGTCTTGGCTAGTATTAATTGAAAGGCTTCTAAAAATTTTCCTCTGGGTCTAAGACTATAATCAAGAAAAACAGGCACTGAAAAAACTAGAACCTTAAAATCAGACTTAAGAACTGTTTATTTTTTTGGCTGGGGCTGGGTTTGAACCCACTACCTCCGGCATATGGGACCAGCGCCCTATTCTTTTGAGCCATAGGTGCCGCCCTTTTTATTTATTTATTTATTTATTTGAGACAGTCTTATTATGTCACCCTTGGTAGACTGCTGTGGTGTCACAGCTCAGAGCAACCTCAAACTCTTGGGCTTAAGCAATTCTCTTGCCTTGGGCCTCCCAAGTATCTGGGACTAAAGGAACCCACCATAAGGCCTGGTTATTTTTTTGTTGCAGTTGTCACTGTTGTTTAGCATGCGCAGGCCAGGTTCGAACCCACCAGCCTCGCTGTATGTAGCTCGTGCCCTAACCACTGAGCTACAGGTGCCAAGCCCAAGCACTGATTATGTAGGGTAAACCCCCCAACATTAATGATTCAAAATACTTGATAACATTAGATTAATATATCTACTGACCATTCACATGTCTTACATACAGGTTAAACATCCATTATGCATGGAATCCCAAGTATTTTAGATTTTGGAATATGTGCATTATGCTTTATTGGTTGAGCACTTGAAATCTGAAAGTGCAAAATCTGAAATGTTCCCATGAGCACATTTCCTTTGAGTATCATGTGAGTGCTCAAAAAGTTTTGGATTTCAGCATTTGGAGCTATTCAGGTTTTTTATGATCAACCTCTATATGCTCTCCCTAAAGTATACTCTCGTGGCTCAAGTGGCTAAGGTGCCAGCTACGTACACCTAAGGTGGCGGGTTTGAAGCCAGCCCAGGCCCGCCAAAACAACAATGACGGCTGCAACCAAAAAAAAAAATAGCCAGGCGTTGTGGCGGGCACCTGTGGTCCCAGCTACTTGGGGGACTGAGGCAGGAGACTCGCTTGAGCCCAGGAGTTGGAGGTTGCTGTGAGCTGTGA
>NW_003852620.1:758433-761900 GCF_000181295.1 Otolemur garnettii
CCGAGCTGAAAAAACTAATCTTGCTCAAACCAATCCCACACACTAGGTTAGGGCTCCTGTTAATATGCTCACACAATACTCTGCACTGCCTTCCATAGCACTCAGCACGACTATAACCAATTATGTTAATTATTTGTTTGATATCTATCTCCTCACTAGATTGTAAGTTTCTTAGGGAAGAGACTTGTCTTTTTCTTTACTATATTCCTAGTGCCTAGCACAATAGGCAACAGATAAAAAATTTTAAACAAATTAATAAACTATAGCAGATGCCCAATCTGAGGGGATGACTGGACATAATATATACAATTGGTAAATAGCTGAAAGAGTTGGGACTGTTGCTAAACGCAGAGATAGAAGAGTTGAAGAGATACAGATGAGAAGAAAAATACTGTCTCATAAAATTTTGAGATGGCAATACAACATATAAATGAAAGCAGACTTCAAAAAAGGATATAACTTCCATGAAAAACAGATGTCAAATATCAATGTCACAGAATTTCCCTGGGACTTTTAGGGAAGCTTAGCATGAAAGGAGGTGTAACTACCTCCCCCCACCAACTACGCAGGAATGACAAAATAGCGCAGTGGGGAGGGAGATACGTACTGGGTGAATGTCTGCTGAGTTCCAGCTCTGGTCTCTCCAGGCTGCTCTGAAAGTCAGGAGGCAGCAGGGAAGTCACTCCCTCGGGATGGATCATCTCGTCCTCCGACTCAGCTGAAGCTTCTGCAAAGTACAGATTGGGTCGGGGCAGGGAGGGAGTGAAGGTCTCAGCATGTGGGAATATGTAGAGGAGTGAAGGAGGTCAGGCAAAGTCACAGATGCAAAGATACATACCAAAAGGAGCACTGTATGTAAAGAAAAACACCCTAGGATTAAGCTCTGCCTCATCTAAATGGTAGTTTAATTTACTTATAACTATTCTTTTTGGCAGGAATCCTCTTATAACAAGACAGTCAAATTAAGTGTCCTCTTCCCTAACAAAAGTAAATAGTAGCTATAACTCAGTTGGCTCCACAAATTACTAAAGTGAATAAGTAACAGTCTCTATCTGACTTATTCCTGAAATTGCCTAGTTAGACAGGCCTATCTACTTTGTGACAGGGATAATGAAGTCCTCGTCAGAAGTGACATTCTGGTCTTACCTTCAAGTTCTGCAGCTTCTCGAGCTTCACGTTCCAGGCGCTGCCTAAGTAGTTCCTGCTGCTTTTCCAGATATTGTTTTATGAAACTGTTCTGGCTCATTTCTTCACCAATCTGTGTAGAAGAAATGGAAAAAGAAGGTCTAGAAAAGCAAACCAGGAAAATACAAGAAAGAAAATTCCATGGAGCAAAGGTCTACCCCTTATAGTTGGATCCAAGAAAGATAACTAAAATGTTGTTGGAGACTACTTTTATATTGAAGACCAGAATAAACAGCTCTATGAGTCATAAAAAATGACAAAGAGAGGAACCATACATAATTTTTTTATTTGAAACATTCAGTCCCCAACCAAAGAGTGATGTTGGTAGACAATCAGCTTAAAAAGGAGTCAAAATTTCTATAATCACGCCTTTTAGTCTAAATTTTTAGATCATCTGGAATCTTTTCTGAAGATAAATCTAAATTTCCTACTAGTAATTTCAAAACTGAAAGGAAAAAAAACTTAGTTCTTCCAAAAAGATCAATTCTACCTACTCTGAAAACATTTTGTCAAATATCTTCAAAATTCAAGTACAGTATTTAAAAGTATGAAATTAAAAGACTATTTTCTTTGGATGAAAAAAAATCCTTGATAACAATATTGAAAACCTAAGGGGTTTATCTCTTTTGCCATCCCATCCCAATATAGATAGATTCTCATGTCACTTCTATCCTTCAAATTCTCTTCATATGTCGTCTTCCCTAGAACCTTCTTGTTTAGCAAATCCTATTATAGAACTCCAGAAAAAGGGGGAAAAAACTTTAAATACTTTCAATGTTATTAGTCTTATTTTCTTTCTCTCTCTCTCTCTCTATTTTTTTTGAGACAGAGCCTCAAGCTATTGCCCTGGGTAGAATGCCGTAGTATCATAGCTCACAGCAACCTCCAATTCTTGGGACCAAGCAATCCTTTTGCCCCTATTTTTTTTTTTTTTTTTTGAAGTAGAGACAAGGTCTTGCTTTTGCTCAGGCTGGTCTTCAACTAGTGAATTCAAGCAATCCACCCGCCTCAGCCTCCCAGAGTGCTAGAATTACAAGTGTGAGCCACCATGCCCAACCCATTAGTCTTAGAAATAGTAAATGTTTATTTTCATCTAAGGTAGAGATGAGTTTCTTTGTACTCAATGTTGGGTTACATATATTAAAAAAAATCCTTGTTTGCTGTAAGAGTCCTATGTTAATAAAAGCAAAGCTTCAAAGACTAAAGTGCAATGGGCAAAAGGAATATAAATAAACTGATTAACTTATGCAGGTTACTGATGCTTATTAAAGTACTTAACTAAACCCCTAAAAGTTGGCTTGATTATGATACTTACAGCTTAATGAGGTGATAACAAGAGAATAGGAAGGCTCTCGTTTTCCATAGTATCCCAGGAAAACAAGTATGTATATAATCATTGGAATTTACCTAGTACTGAGGCTACACTAACAAAGACCTCAGTTTGTCCTTTAAGTGACTATAAGTAGGGAATTTTAAAAGGAACCTTAAGAGACTATACAGTCTAAAAATTTGTGGAGTTTTTTTTTTCTTTTTGAGACAATCTCAAGCTATTGCCCTAGGGTAGCGTGCCATGGCGTCACAGCTCACAGCAACCTCTAGCTCCTGGGCTCAAGCTATTCTCCTGCCTCCACCTCCAAAGTAGCTGGGCCTAAAGGCACCTGCCATAACACCCAGATGTTTTTTGGTTGCAGCCATCATTGTAGTTTGGTGGGCCCGGGCTGGATCCACCAGCTCAGGTGTATGCGGCTGGTGCCTTAGCCGCGCACAAGCACCGAGCCTGTTTTTTTTTTTTTTAATTTTTTTTACAGACAGAGTCTCACTTTGTTGCCCTCTGTAGAGTGCTCAAGCATCACAGCTCACAGCAACCTCCAGCTCCTGGGCTTAGGCGATTCTCTTGCCTCAGCCTCCTGAATTAGCTGAGACCACAAGCGCCCACCACAACGCCCAGCTATTTTTTGTTGCAATTTGGCCAGGACTGGGTTGGAACCAGTCACCCTCAGTACATGGGGCTCATGCCCTACTCACTGAGCCACAGGCACTGCCCTGTATAATTGTTTTTTAATAAAGAAATGAAATTATTTCCTTAAAAGAAATCTTACTGGGTGGCGCCTGTGGCTCAAAAGGGTAGGGCACTGGTCCCATATGCTGGAGGTGGCGGGTTCAAACCCAGCCCCGGACAAAAACTGCAAAAAAAAAAAAAAAAGAAATCTTATGCAGAAATTCAGTATATAAAGGAGATAAAAGTAGGCTGAATCTAGTTTAAGACGGAAGTATAAACTGCT
>NW_003852620.1:762520-775659 GCF_000181295.1 Otolemur garnettii
AGCTGGGACTACAGGCGCCCGCCACAACACCCGGCTATTTTTTGTTGCAGTTTGGCCGGGGCTGGGTTTGAACCCGCCACCTTCGGTATATGGGGCCGGCACCCTACTCACTGAGCCACAGGCGCCTCCAAACACTAGTAATGTTGAGTGATTTACAAAGTATTGAATCTTTGGAAAATATGTCAACAAGAGTTCTTGATCAGTAAGTATCTTCCTACACATGAAGTAGTGGTCTACATCAACTACATTCAAAGACATGAATTACTTTTCCCAAATCAATACCAAATAACTTCAGATTCTGCACAGAACATAATCAAAGCCACATTTTCAAGTATTGCAAATTATTAATAACAACACCTCAGTTATTATTGTATTAGTTCAGTTCTTTACTCCAGGTTCTGTATACAACTGGACTTGATTAGAACTCAACTATCATGGTAAAAGGACACTTCCGACCATGGGAATTTAAGAAAATATTGGTGAGGAATTAAGCAAATATACAACATGTTCTTCATACACCCGCACATCAAGACAGCCCACTCCACCTAATGAACTTTCTTTCTTACCTGTGAATTTGGCTGGAATGCAGCATGGGGTGTTGAGTGTTTCTGTAAATTTTCTAGCATTAGAGCCTAGCACAGAGAAAGGCAAAAGTCAAAAACTAGAGGAAAAAAAAAAAGAAAACAAACCCCTGCCTGTCTCACCACTTCTACATTACATGCAATGACTTAAATACACACTTAAACTGTACTTCTTTTCCACAGATCTAAAAGCCCTTTACTAATACATTCTCTCTCTTTTTTTTTTGAGATAGAGTCTCACTATGTCACCCCTGGAAGAGTGTCCTGGCATCACAGCTCACAACAACCTCCAGCTCCTGGGCTTAAGTGATTCTCTTGCCTCAACCTCAGCCTCCCTAGTAGCTGGGACTACAGGCGCCCACCACAACGCCTGGCTTATTTTTTTTTTTTTTGGTCGTAGTTGTCATTGTTGTTTGGCAGGCCCAGCTGGACTCGAACCGCCAGCTCTGGTGTATGTGGCTGGCGCCTTAGCAGCTTGAGCTACAAGTGACGAGCCTACGAAGACAATTCTCATTCATCTTCAGAGGATCCTTAAAGGTAGCCATGGTTTTTGTTACTAAATGTTCAGATGTAAAATGCAGGCAGGCAGAGAATCAGTGATCTGGCTATTTCATATAATCAGTGACAGAACCTGTACCACAGTCCCTGTTATCTTCTGCACTTTTGACAAGTGCCCCTTCTAGCCAGGCAGGTAAAATTACTTTAAATACATGAAACTAACATGGGGCTGCTGGTTTGGGCCTCACTGAATTACTCAGTTACCCACCACCAGATCTACCTGAATAAACTTGTATAACTTCCAGCAGAATGGCATCTACATTTATGAAATTTATAAAAATTTCAAAGAGGAGGCTACAGAAGAAAATGACCACAGACTCTGTAAACTGGAGTCTGACTTAATCCACACACACACAACACTGTCAGCTTCTGTATAAGCAACGGTCTACCAACTCAAACCTTGAACCAATCCAGTCCTAATCTGTACTACCTGCCACGTATCCTGATGAGCTCTTATTAAAAGCAAAATACCCTGATGTTCCACCATTCACACCAAACCTACACATACCAATCTACCTCATGACAATCCCCCCTCGATCTACTCAGATTCCCCAACATACACCAACCTGCTTCACCTCTCTCATCAATATTCACCAAACTCTTATACACCCAAATTGCTTCTGGATGCCATATAAATTAGACACCTCTGCCACCAAGTCCCTTCGAATTAAGGTTTCTCTTCATCTCATCTCTGATCAAGCGGACGGACATTTTACCCCACCCCAATTCTATTCTTGCGGATACAGTCACCCCATCCACCACTTCACCCAACTATACCCCTAACTCCGACCCAGCCGAACTCGCCCCCCTCTGGCCAGCAACGCCTGTGGTTGTAGTGGGATTTAACTCCTTCTGCGGCGCATGCGCCGAAACCACAGACACAAACAAGGAGGGGGTGGGGGAAGGAGGAAGGAGCTTAAGACACTCCAGGAGAGTAGCGCGCACCCTCCCATTTTGGGCTCGCGCCGCTGCCGTTAAGGCGGGAACCGGCGCGATCTCTATTCTAGCACGAGCCTCACCAACTACCGTGCGCGCGGATACAGAGGCTCGCGCTGGCGGCCTGAGCGAGCTCGCGCCGAGCCCGGACACTGCGCCTGCGCCGCGGCAGAGACTCGTCTCTACCGGGTCCGCTCCCCTCCGACACCCCGGCAGCGCCAACTCCTCACCCCTTTGAGCCGCTTGACCAGGGCACTCTTCTGCCCACTCTTGGCTAGGCCTCGCTGCTCCAGTGCGGCCTTCAGGTCGGTCACCCGCAGCGCCTGAAGAGGCTTCCCGTCCAGAGTCACCTCCTCCAGCTCCGCCATCTTGCGTGAGGTGCTCGGGTCCGTCCCGACGGCTTCGGGCATCTTCGGTAATTTCCGCCAACGCCCTTCGAACGTACCCAGTTGGCCCCGCCCACTGCAATAGTCTACCCCTCGATTACCACTCAGAACTCCCCGGATTCCTCCGGAACTGCTCGGATGTTTCCGTCTCACATCGGCACCAATCGATTCTTTCCATCCGCCCATCTTTTCCCTACCTCCCTCGCCTTGCTTTCGGGTTCGGTTACCTTCGTTTTGCCGAGACTTTGAGTCGAATGTGTTCGGAAGTCGTCGACGCTGGCGTAACCATAATCGGAGATATTCGGCTATCTCCGGAAATAGCACTACAGCGCTGGGGCGCCTGGGTGATTGGGACTGGTTTGGGACCGGAAGTGCGTGGGATGCCCAGCTGGCCCACCTTTGGGTTTTCAGGAAACATGGAAGCTGCGGTGATTGTTGGAGTTTAAGGACCCTTGTGACGATCTCCGAGTGCCCTCTGGGGCACAGAGGAGGTAAGCTGGATAGCAGTTCTTGTTTGGGCCAAGTCAAACTCAGTGTTTGTGGGTTACCCTCATAGAGCAAGCTTCCCACTCCCTTACGGAAATAGCTGCTGCCCCCAGTCCTCGGAATCGCCGCCACTCCCATTTAAGGCTTCGGTGCTCTTTGGGGGCACCTGAGTACGAAGTAACAGGTTGGTCAAGAGGTAGCACCGTTTCTGTCTTTGGACCCATCTGAACTGATTAAAGGCACTGAATTTGAGTTTAACTTGGAAGCCTAAGTGGCAAGACCCTAGAAAAGTTATTTTTTTTCTCCGAAAAAGAGAATAAAGTTACTTCAGGAGGAACTGCTTATTGAAGGGCAAGAACTGAAAAGGCCAAGTGCCCTAACCTGTTTTGCTACTTGAACTAATGTTAGTTTTCTCGGGCTTGCTTTCTTTGTGGCTATGAATCCACCAGCTTGGAGCAGGAGAAACACAAACAATACAATAGATCACAGACAAATAGTGAGGTTTTCACTGTTGGAGATTCAAACTGTGGGACTGAAAACTATTGGAGTCAAATTGGTTGACCTTACAGTTGTATTCTGATCCAAAATCGATTGCAGGACACTAATATGTATCGTATTAAACATTAAGGAAAGTTGTTCATAGGCATAAATTGTTATACAATAGTGTAACACTTGTTAGATCCTAAGCCAACAAACTAACTGCACTGTTTTTTTCAGATTCTTGAATAAACACCAGGCTTCTTGTTTTCTTACTGGGTTATGTTATTTTGGGAAAGCCCTCACATACTCTGCTCTTTGATATTTCCTAGTGCTTTACAGGAAACATTAGGAGGTAACATGTTATGAAGTTCTTGGCATATTTCAAAGGCTACACGTATATTACAAAGAAGGCTTTTTCTCTTTTTTTTGCAGTTTTTGGCCGGGGCTGGGTTTGAACCCACCACCTCTGGCATATGGGGCCCGCACCCTACTCCTTTGAGCCACAGGTGCTGCCCCAAAGAAGGCTTTTTCATCATATATGATGTTTTCTTCTTTTCTCCTCCCCCCACTGTTGGTAACTCCAGAACAGTTAGCATTTAGGCCCTGACCAACTGTATGTACTATATTAAAAAAGAATACTTTTTCATGTTAGGTAAGATGTGATGGACCAACATTAATTATTGTGTTTTTCTTTGCCAAATCTAGAATACAGAATTATTCTGTTACTTTGTATTCTAGTGCCTCCAAGGAGCACTGAAGCCTTAGATGGGAGTAGCGGAGATTCCAAGGACTGAAGACAGCAGCTACTTCCCAAGGAGTGGGAAGCTTGCCTTATGAGGGTAACCCACACATACCAAGTCTGACCTGGCCCAAGGAGAGAGGGAGAGAATGAGCAAGAAATATACTGGTTATTTTTAGGTTATAAGAAGGAAAGAGGCAGTGGTTGGGGAGGGTAATAGGTTTGAGAAAAAGAGGAAGACTGGCGAATATGAAGTCATTCTTAGGTGATTTCTCTAAGGTAGTTGGATAATACGCTAAAGGATCCTGTTATTTTCCTGTAAATTGAAGTAGTGAAAATTAGTTTTCTCTATAGATGGTGACTGAGATTTGATGCTAGGAAGTTATATTTTTGTTGTGCTAGCTCGGCACCTGTGGCTCAAGTGGTTAAGGCGCTAGCCACATACACCTAAGATGGTGGGTTTGAATCCAGCCCAGGCCTGCCCAATAACTATGATGGCTGCAACCAAAAAATAGCCGGGCGTTGAGGCAGGAGACTCGCTTGAGCCCAGGAGTTGGAGGTTGCTGTGAGCTGTGATGCCACGACACTCTACTCAGGGGGACAGCTTGAGGCTCTGTCTCAAAAAAAATTTTTTTTTTTTTGGTTGTGCCATCAAGGGAGTGTATAACGGTACTTTTATGTTTCAGGATGCCACTGGAATCATCTTCCTCCTTGATGCCATCATCCTTTCCTTCTGTCTTACCCACAGTACCAGATAGTATTACTAACTTTTCCCCTCCCCCAATGTCTTACATCACCTCCCAAGAGATGAAGTGTATTCTTCACTGGTTTGCCAGTTGGTCAGGTCCCCAGCGAGAACGTTTCCTACAGGACCTGGTAGCTAAGGCAGTACCAGGAAAATTACAGCCACTACTGGATGGTCTGGAGCAGCTTAGTGTGTCCGGGGCAAACCGACCACCTTGTATCTTTGAGTGCCAGCTACGTCTTTGGGATCAATGGTTTCGAGGTTGGGCTGAGCAGGAGCGCAATGAATTTATCAGGCAGTTGGAGATCAGTGAGCCAGACTTCGTGGCAAAGTTTTACCAAGCAGTGGCTGCAACAGCTGGCAAGGACTGACAGGCATTCAGATCAGAGAAGATAACCACAGATGATGGAGTCAAGGCCGTAACTCTACAGTGAGAACTGAATTCACATGTGTCACATAAAAGTCTGGGAGTGGTATACAGAACAACTGAATGAACTTGCCTGACCAGCACAGCCATGGTTATCTCAACATTGATAACATGTCAGTGGGACTCCATCTAAGTATAGATGTTATTCATCTAAGCAAATACAGATCATCAGTTTGTCTTCTAGGTTGCTTCTTTCCAAGAGATGCCAAACCCTCTAGAATTTGATTATTTTGGAACTGTACCCAAAGGAACTTACATATATATAACATAAGCCTACTGTTGGCCCATGAAGTGTAGTAGAGCCTTCCTTCCCCAGGGAGAGAAGGATAATAAAAAGTCATATTTTTACAGTCTAGCTAGGTTCAGATGGCTTGTTTTCCTTGCCCACCAGATTCTGGCATAATTACGACACATCCCAACCACTAGCTTTCCCAGTGATGATTTAGTAAAGTTATGGAAAATCAAGAGAGGAAGATAATTAGTAACTCCTTCTTCCACACCATGTATGTTTGAATCCAAATAGCAGTGACTTTTTTCTAAAGTATATGTGTTGTCCTTGAGCTGGTAGCAGGTATTAATTTTGTTTTATAACAATGTGAAAGCCACACTCTTTATAGGTAAAATGGTTTATTTTGTACCAAAATAAAGAACAGATCTTCAGAACCATAAGACTCCATCTTTTTTTCGTTGCAAGGCTAGTATAAAGTTGATATACATGGAAAGAGACATTCAGGAGAGAGTAATATCACACCTCCCTTATTCTTCCATCTGGGCTCCTTGTGTTGTAGAGCTCTGGTAAATGGTAAGGGACAGATGGTCCTACCTGAAAAGTAGCTCGTTTCTGATAGGCTACGGCTCCCAGTGCACTCAGCAGGATAAGCAGCATTAGACAAAGTCCCATGGTCAGACTTAGATGGGTCATGGAGGGATTATGGTCCAAGGTAACCAGCAACCCGGGAATACAGGAGGTACTATTTGGTCTGGAATAATGCATAGGCTTAGAAAATGAAGGGCTTTACCTTTATATGTAGAATATATGTATAAATCCCTGCTTCATCAAAGCATTAACAGGAGATCATTATGAGTTAATATATAACTTTAAAGTAGATAGAATAATTGCTCAGCGCCTGTAGCTCAGTGGTTAGGGTTATGGCCACATATACTGGGGCTGCTGAACAACAATGAGAACAACAACAAAAAAAGCCTTTGTGGCGGATGCCTGTAGTCCCAGTTACTTGGGAGGCTGAGGCAATAGAATCCGCCCAAGAGTGTGAGGTTGCTATAAGCTGTGATGCCACAGCATTCTACTGAGGATGACATAGTGAGACTGTCTCAAAAAAAAAAGTAAAAATAGAATCAGATTGAATAAGACCAAGATCCAAGTCTTCTAGGATCTTAAATTATTGGGAGAAGACCTAACTTGGCAGTTAGGGAAGTGGTTTAAGAGAAGACAAAGACCATGGTGTTTAGGTAACTAAACACCTAAACGCTGTCCCTGGGTAGTCCTTAAAGAAAGGAAGGGGTCTTGGATCTTTATGTCCTAGAGATAGGGGAACTCCATTATTGTGTGAAGGGGGGAGTCATATAATGATAGGCCTGAAACGATCATGTTAGGGATCTTTGCCCAGACAGGGTCATGTATTTTAGAAGGCAATATACACATGAGTGAGAGCTTAATAAGTGCAATTTAAAATACCTGTACTCTAGATTTGAAAGAAAATTAACTTGGAGTATTATCTTACTTGTTATCTTCTGTGGTAAAGCTGGCTCCTCCATGATGAATTTCTAGGGGTTTCTCCTGGAGAGTCAGGGTCAGGGCCCTGTGCAGCATAGAAACTGAAGGCCCCTTGCAGCCAGGAGACTTCCACATATGCACAGTGAACACCCAACTAGCAGTAATGGATGGGCTGTGGAAATAGCACCTGAATGGACATTTGGATTTCTTAATGGAGGTAAGCAATCCCTGGAGGAATATAACTCATGAAACAGGTACAGACTTAGGAGTGGGATGAACAGAAAGTCTTCAGAGGAGTGTTTTGAAGCATTTTCCCTGGCCCGTTGTATAAATAGCCTGAACTGTCCCTTTACCTGCTCATGCCACTTCTGCTCACCAGTGCCTGCAGTACCACTTCAGCCAGCTCTTCTTGCTGTGCCTTCCCCAGAGAGTGGCCTGGAGGTCCAGCTAAACCTAAGGACAGCTGGAACAGCAGAGCTTGGGTTGAAAGACTCACAGGTGGGGAAATAACAGCATTGGTACCTTCATTAGTCCGACACAGCCGACTCTGGGGACAAAAGAGGACGCCAGAGTACCCAGGTATCTGCAGGGAAATATGTAGCAGAGTATAGTTGTGCCTCAATTATCTGCTCAAGCATTCTTTCTGAGGAAAATATACATTCTAGATCAGAGTCATGGACTCAGTGGGTACTTAGTTAAAAATGAACATCAAAATGGCTTGGAAAAGTACAGCATGCTCACTTCTTTCTGCCAGTGTACCACAACTATTCCTTAGGGTACCCACCTGAATAGCCTTTCCTGGGAGGCATGGGACCCAAGGTGATCCCTCCACCTGCACCTTGTATGCACCCCTGTCTGTGCATTGATGCAAGTAGCAGCGGCCAGTGAGCTCTACTTCCTTGAGGTGTGGGATCTGAGAAGGATGCCTGGTCTCATCCACAGGGAGCAGTTGTGAAGTGAGGTTGGCAAGGAAGCAACGGCTCTGGGCATGGTAGATCTCCCCATGAGGATTTACCACCCCAGCTGGGAGTCCGTTTTCCTTCTTCCAGCATTCACTCTGAAGGGCAGGCCAGGAGGTAGAATAGTGTTTGTTCAGATACTGTGGAAGTTAACTGCTGGATCCACTTAGTTTCATTCTCTGTCTCCAGTCTACTCACCTTGTTAGCTAAGGGCTTGTACATGCGGCAGCCTTCCAACATGGGGTCAGAGGAGCAGCTTCCCTTGTCCAGGTGCAGGTAGTGACAGCCTAGCCCACTGTGTACAAAGGATAATAGAGTGACACAAGGATCACTGACAGCTGTACTGTTCCCTAACTACTCAGCATACAAACCTGCCAGTGCAGAAGAAGTCCGAGGAGCCAGTCCCACATGTGGTCACCAGGCCAAATTCCAGGCCAGATCCTGCTTGCAATATAGGAAGAAGGAATGAATGTCCTCAACAAATGAAGCCCCAACATCTCTCAGTGCTGGCTACACTTACAGCTTCAACTATACCTTAGCAGCAGATCATCCTTCCAACCTCGCCCACTTACCCTGGAGCTGACTTGGGTGAAGAATGCCCCTCTGCAGTTCCCCAATTTCTCACCCTGGCCCCACAACAGCTCCTCTGCAGCGCTGTGGTTGACCTGGTACCAGCCTGAGTCTTTGAAGGCAGCAAGAGTGATTGGGTCAAGTCTAGAGCGCTGGGCACCATCAAACGTAGCAGTCATTAAAGAGCCCTGGAGTAGTCTGGCCTCCCAGTGTGAGGACAAAGGGCCCTACAGAAGATGACAGATAGCTGGTTGCTATCTGGATATTCCCTCTTTTTTCTGTCATCCCAAGGAGTTCTCATTCTCACCTCTTCTTCCAAGAGAACGCCCAATGAAACCTCTAGTACCCCCAAGTGTTTGGCCAGGCTGTGGCTAACAGCTGGGGTGGTGAGAAGCAGCTGTCCCCACTCATCTTGCCTTGTCACTTGTTGCCTTGTAGAGCAGTTCTCTCTAACTGAGTACAGAAAGGGAAGAAAGCAATATGCGAGGAAAACTAAAGAGTGAAGTAAAACCAGACGAAAGGAGGATTTCCCTCTGCTTGGCATTGGGAAAGTCCTCTCCCTCATTCCTCTCATTTACCGCTGAGTCCTGAGGGGCAATCCCGCCACTTCTTGAAGAGTTGTCCAGAGAAACCCAGGACATGGAGCAATTCATGCAGCGTGGCCTGAATTCATGCAGTGAGAGGGCTGGATTTGTAGCAGGAATGACCAACCACTACATACCCCGCTGCTGAATCAGCTCTTCTTAGAGCTGGCAGCACCTTCTATGTGTGTTCCACCCTCAGTACGTTCTTCCACTTGGCATAAAGCTGAAGGGGGGTCGCATGAAGCTGAAGGGTCTGCCCCCCCCCACCCTCCAACCTGTGTGCTTCTCCCTATTCATCATGTAGCAGTCACCATGACGATGTCACTCTGGCTCAGGCTGGGCCTGGTAAGATGTTGGGCACAGTAGACAATGGTACCAGCAAGAGGCCTGTCTTCAGAGTCCAGCTGGCAGCATGCGGCATAGGCTATGATAGAGGGCTGTGGATGGGCCAGGACAAGGAGAAGGAGGGGTAGCATAGATAAAGGAAATCTTCCTGAAAATGGGTGACCAGGGGACTCTGCAGAATTCTTCAGGAGTGGCATTGAGGATGACTTGGGAGGGGTTTAGTCCCTACCCACACTTTATCAACATGCCCCAAGTTATCCCAAATAAGCACAACTTAATATGAATTGTTGGCAAAGCAAGGCAGAGGTGAACCTCACCTCTTTGTGGCATTTGGAAGTGTGGGCAATCCTCATATACAGGAGAAAATCAGTGTTTTGGACCCCAGGCCCATCTGGCTTGACCACTTGTGGGGAACCCTGTTCTGGCCACAAGGCATAACCACGGAGATGAGCATCAGGAATCTAGTGGAGAGTGAAATGTAGCATCAAGCTTAGCAGCTGGGTTGGGCCAGCAGGAACCTGGGTACCAGGAGGAAGGGAGGGTGAGCGTCTTGGGTCTGGTAATTTTTTTTTTTTTTGAGACAGAGTCTCCTATGTTGCCCTGGGTAGAGTGCCATGGCGTCACAGCTCACAGCAACCTCCAGCTCTTGGGCTTAGTTGATTCTTTTGCCTCAGCCTCTGGAGTAGCTGGGACTACAGGCACCCACCACAACGCTTGGCTATTTTTTGGTTGCAGTTTGGCCGGGGCTGGGTTTGAATTCAACACCCTCAGTATGTGGGGCTGGCACCCTACTTACTGAGCCACAGGTGCTGCCCAGCAACCTCAAACTCTCTGAGAGACCTCAAACTCTCACAGACTTCTGAGCTTGAGGGATTCTCGTGCTTCAGCCTCCCAAGTAGCTGGGACTATAGGCACTTGCCACAATGCCTGGCTATTTTTTTTGTTGCAGTTGTTGTTTAGCTGGCTCAGGTTGGGTTTGAACCCACCAGCCTGGGTATATGTGGCTGATGCCCTACTCACTGAGCTATAGGCGCTGCCTTGGGTCTATCTTAGTGTCATCCAGGCAGCTGGCTAGAACACAGAGTTCTGTCCCCACCCCTAGTCTCTGACTTAATAAATTTGAGGGGCAGAGAATTGAGGGGGGGTTGGATCTGTGTAGAAGGACCAACCAACCCCTACATACCCCCTCTGCCCAAATGGCCCTTCTTACAGCTTGAAGCACCTTCTCTTCCAGCCTCTGTAGTTTCTTCCACTTCACATCATGCTGAAGGACCTGCCCCTCATCTCTGATTTAATAAATTTTGGGGGCAGGGAAAGGGAGGCCCCAGGTATCTACACTGTACAGATACACCTTATGTAATTCTGGTACTGGGGGTCTTGGAACACGTAGGCAGGATAGAGAACTTCAGATCTCTAAGACTGAGAATTTGCACTCACCTTTGCCCCCAGGCAACTCTCTCCTTTGTACCCTGGGTTCAAGAGGCTGCACCTGCCAAGAACGAACATCAGTTGGTGAGCTGGAGATATTTCTGGGTATACCTAAAGAAGTATTACATATACCATGTATTCTCAATGACATGAACTCACCTGTGGTAGTTTGGGGTTTCTGGGTCTCCCCAGACAGCGTGGCAATATTGTGCAGGGTCTCGACTCAGAAGCAGGGGTCCTTGCACTGGAGGGACTTAGATGAAAGGCTAATTTCTCATGTCTGAGAACTCTAGTTCTGTTTCTGCTTTGGTCTTCCTCCCCTAGACCTCTCTACTCCTCAGCCCCCACCCCCGATTCCTCCTGCCCCTCACTCACCTGCTAGGACACCCTGGATTCGCTGAGTGGCCTCCCTTATTGCGGCCAGGGCTCGGGACTCCACTCTCGTCCCATCTCCCGTAGTAACCCAAGCTCTATTTGAGGTAGGGTCCTCTATATAGCAGGTTTGGATGCGCAGGGGTTGAGGATCTCTGGAGCCAGGGAGGTTGAGGGAAGAAGAGCGAAGGTTTGGGGACAGCTGGGAGAAAGAGGGCCTGAGAAGTCTCACCGACTTCTGAGTCTCATCATGTAGACATCTGCTTGTGGCAACCCCAAGGAGCAGTGGCAGCAGCAGCATCTTTAGTATCTTTTCATAGCCTGCCCTGGATCTTGTCTCTGTCCCCTTCTTCGCTGGCTCACTTATTTCTGGCTTTCCTCCCTTCACTATCTCTCTCCATATCCCCTTCACAACTCTTGCTTATTTTTTTGAGATTTGAATGTTGTTGACTGAATCTACAGTTCCCTGCCAGGAGGTTGGGGGCCAAATCCACCCACTTCTGGGGGTGCCAGAGGTGGCATGCTGGGGGAGGGGAAGGGTCATTCTGAGGCCTCAGCTGACCTTTCCAAAGGGAAGCCTGCCTTCTCCACAATGGAGCTCTTTTCTAACCTTCTCCCATTCCTCATCTTATTTCCTCTGCCTTTCTGGGTAGAAAACCTTGGAAACATCACCAAAATAAAAGATGGGTGTCAGCATAATGGACGGTGGGAAAGTGTGACATTCTTTGCTTCATAAATGCCTGCATACCTCACTGGAAATGGGCAAACAAGGCTTCAGCACTTCCCTAGCCCCAGTGGCACAACTGGGTGTCCTCTCACTAAACTGCAAGACTTTTAGGCATCTCCTGCATCTGTGTAGGGTTCTTAGCAGGTGCTCAACAAATCCATGTTAGTTGGCTGACATCTCCTAGGAGATGCTGTTGTGTTAGGTCTGTGAAGCTTTACAGGAGCTGCTTATAGACATGCAGGAGAGGGAAAACAAAATGGACAACAGTAGATGTTCAAACATGTTCTTAGGGAGCTCTGTTTTCTTTGCTCATGCTGTGCTTTCATATCCTGTTTCCTCTGCTTGGATACTCTTCCTCTTTTGCCTGCCTAGCTAATTCCTGCCCTTCCTGTAATTACTTTGGGAAGCCTTTCTTAACACCCCCAGCCCAAATTTAACACCTGCCAGAGGGGAAGTGGAACCATTTCACAGGAAGGGGCTCTCCTTCTAGCTCCTAACAGCACACCATTATGCTCTGCTATCAGTATTGGCTTCATAATTCTCCCTCCACATTCTAAACTATGGAGGTTGTCCATAGTACTCGGCACAGCTAGTCTATTCATCCACAGCACTTGGAACAGCCTGTGGGTCCTAGTCTTCAATATGTGGATGAAGGTCGAATCTAACTTCATATTTAACTTTTGGAGAAATAGATTGGGGTGAAGTGACATGTCTTAAGGCAACATAGCTAATTAGTGACAAAGACTAGAATTTAGAGAAGGGCTTCTGACTTCCCAGGGAGGCTTGATTTTATACTTTTACATACCAGAACTATGGCTGGAACTACACATTACAAGGGGAACACCCAAACTCCGGAGCCAAACCCATTCTGCCACTTTCTGTCTATGTAACTTTGACCAGCTGCCTCAGTTTTCCCATCTGCAAAATGGAGATGATTGTAGTTACAGGGTTGTTATGAGCAGTAAGTGAATATTTGTAAAGCAATGAGAATAGTGTCTGGTTCATGGCAAACACTAAATCAAGTAAAGACTGAGCTATGCTTGAGGTGTTTTTAGGAAAAAATAAATCCAGTAAAGAATGT
>NW_003852620.1:775862-791236 GCF_000181295.1 Otolemur garnettii
TGGGCTTAGTTGATTCTTCTGCCTCAGCCTCTCAAGTAGCTGGGACCACAGGCGCCCGCCACAATGCCCAGCTATTTTTTGGTTGCAGCCGTCATTATTGTTTGGCGGGCTGGGGCTGGATTCGAACCTACCACCCTAGGTGTATGTGGCTGGCGCCCTAGCCACTTCAGCCACAGGCACCAAGCCTACATATGCTTTCAACTCAGAGGAATACTAGTCTTTTATCATTAGTATGTGTACAAATCTTTGGAGGACTCTGCTCTTTCTCTAAGATAAACCTCGTTTTTCTCTCCAAAATTTCTGAGTTGGGGGGTGGATACTGGTTGGGGATTTGCGTGATGAATTGAAGATCTGTTGGGCTACTCTTAGGTTTTCTGGCCAGTCTGCGGCGGCTCCTGGTGCTCTGCTCCCCCCTTGTGGTTACACTGAGGTAGGGCGTACCCCACCAGGGCAGGGGTTAAGCCCGAAGTCACGCATGCAGGGAGGGATAAATCTTTCCTGCCTTCACACTGCAAATTCTTCTTCATCTTTCAAAATTCAGCTCAGAGGTTATCTGCCTGTAGAGACTTTTCTTTGCTCCCCCAGGCAGAGTTAGTCCGTGAATCTTTTGTTCTCCAGTAGCATTTCTTTCTCATCTTTGAAGCAGGCTTACTACTTTATCCTGGCTTGTTTATTTCTGTGCTTGTTTCCCTGGTGGACTGCGGGTGGCGCCTGAGTCTTTTTGGTGTCTTCCTCCTTGAAGAGGTAGGAAGAATGGTGCAGAGGGATAATGGAGATAAGAAGATGGAGGTGAGGAGATAGCAAGGAGGTGAGGAGAGAGCGTGAAGAGTAATCACCACTTTATGGCGCACCCCCTTTGTGGCCAGATATTGTTCCAGGGGTTTTATACTCATATAATTCTTTGGCAACCTTATGAGGTAGTTACTATTAGTATTATTTTCCAAGTTTTGCAGTGGAGATGCAGCAAAATTAGGCAATGTGCAGAGATGGTAATGGGCGGTGCAGGCTTTGAGTCCCTGTAGGCAGGCTCTGGAGCAGACTGTAACCCACTGTCCTGTAGCTTCTCCAGTGCCTGGTGTGGAGGGAAGTAAGGTTGTGATGAGTGGAACAGGATGAGGAGTGAGGAGAGAATGAGGATAAGGAGAGCAGATGCAGGGATAAGAGAGGTTTGGGTTAGATAAAAGAACAGGTGTTCAAGAAGACGCATATGTAAGGGAGAAACAGGTATGGAGGTAGGACATTGGGGATAAGGAGAGGGGATGTAGATGAGGATGGGGTACAGTGGAAGAGTGGTAGATGTGATTCCCTTTGAGGTCGCCATTCGTGTGGCTACTCCATCTGGCAGGCTGACCCTCAGCTCTTGCACCCTCTCCTTGCTAACATTTCACCCCCCTGCCTCCCCCCACCCCCCTGCCCCAGGGAGCCTCTCCCGAGAGCATGCCCTGGGCTTATCATCAACAGAAACACAGCACCTAAGAAATAACTGAATCAAACATCCTGCTCTCTGATAGGATCTCCCTTCCTTATGGCTGGTTTGCTCAAGTTGCCTCACTGCAGCTGTTCTATAAGCTTGCTGAGGAATCACTGGTCCTCCTGCTTTCACATCTCCCCTTCTGTACACAAGGTTCCAGGTTTACCATGACAATCTCTCCTTTGTACATGCCTTCAACTCGTCTTCCCTGTCTTTCCTTTCCATCTACCCAACCCTAGATGGATCTGACCTTTGTCTTCTCTGTCCTTGCTCCCCAGCAGCTGAGGACCATTGGGGAAATCATCCCAGAGCACACACTTCTGTCACTCTAAATCATCGACTTCAGTTGCGCACTCTTTTTTTTTTTTTTTTTTTTGAGACAGAGCCTCAAGCTGTCCCCCTGGGTAGAGTGCCGTGGCATTACAGCTCACAGCAACCTCCAACTCCTGGGCTCAAGCGAGTCTCCTGCCTCCGCCTCCCAAGTAGCTGGGACCACAGGCGCCCACCACAATGCCCGGCTAGGTTGCAGCCGTCATTGTTGTTTGGCGGGTCCAGGCTGGGGATTCGAACCCGCCACCTTAGGTGTACGTGGCTGGCGCCTTAGCCGGTTGAGCTATAGGCGCCAAGCCCAGTTGTGCACTCTTAAGTCAGAAATCTCATGCACCCTCAGCAACTAGGATTTTACACCTTTAAGCCTTCATTTAGTTACTTTTAGTTACTTCTTCTTTCACAGCAAAAATAAAAGCCCTAAGACAAGAACAGCCTCAGTCTGCAGCAGACCTGCGAGTATTTGTATTTGTAGCTTCTCATCCCTTGGAAGGTCCATCCTCCATCTCTGATGCTCTGAATCCCAGCTGAGGGAACTCTGGCCTCAGCCCCACCATCTGCTCCCAGCCCTCTGACGGACCTTTGCATATACTTCTCTCTCTGCTGGAACTCCCCTCTTTTTGCCAGATGAATTCTTTTTTTTTTTTTTTTTTTTTTTGAGACAGAGCCTCAAGCTGTCCCCCTGGGTAGAGTGCCGTGGCATTACAGCTCACAGCAACCTCCAACTCCTGGGCTCAAGCGAGTCTCCTGCCTCCGCCTCCCAAGTAGCTGGGACCACAGGCGCCCGCCACAACGCCTGGCTATTTTTTGGTTGCAGCCGTCATTGTTGTTTGGCGGGTCCAGGCTGGGGATTCGAACCCGCCACCTTAGGTGTACGTGGCTGGCGCCTTAGCCGGTTGAGCCATAGGCGCCGAGCCATTGCCAGATGAATTCTTACTCGCCTTTTTTTCTCCTTTTCTTTTTCTTTTTGAGACAGAGTCTCACTCTGTCACCTGCTTGGTCTAGAGTTCCACGGCTTCAGCCTAGCTCCTCAAACTCCTGGGTCAAGCAACACTCTTGCCTCAGTCTCCTGAGTAGCTGGGACTACAGGTACCTGACAGCAGGCCTGGCTAAGTTTTCTATTTTTAGTAGAGATGGGGTCTTACTTTGCTTAGGCTGGTCTTGAATTCCCAAGCTCAAGCTATTCTCCCATCTCGGTTTCACAGAGTGCTAGGATTATAGGTGTAAGTCACACTTCCTGGCTTCTTACTCGCCTTTTAGATATCTGCTTATGGCTTGGCGCCTGTAGCTCAGCAGCTAGTATGCCAGCCACATACACTGGAGCTGGGGGGGTTCAAACCCAGCCAGGGCCCACCAAACAATGACGATTACAACAACAAAATACCCGGGCATTGTGGCGGGTGCCTGTAATCCCAGCTACGTGGGAGCCTGAGGCAAGAGAATTGCTTAAGCCTAAAAGTTTGCACTATGAGCTGTGACACCATGGCACTCTCCCGAGGGCGACATAATAAGACTCTGTCTAAAAAAAAAAAGATTTCTGCCTATATGTTACTCCCTTAAAGAAGCCTTTCCTGCCCCTCACATTGAAATCAGATGCCCTTGCTAATACCTGCCACCAGTTACTCCTTTACTGTTGCCATGTAGCACTGCCAACAATTTAGAATTATATATTTGGTTGTGGTATTAGTTTGTTACCCTCACTAATCCAAGGTTCCACGAGTATAGGGACTGTCCTTATTTGTACTGTAGCTTCTATAACAAGTGCCTGGACTCAAGAGGGTATTTAGTAAGTATTATTTGAGCAAATGATGAATGGACAAATATGATGAGAAGGCAGGAGGCAAGTGAGAGCTGGAAGGGTGAGGATAGAAGATAGAAGGCTAGGAGAGAGGATGGTAATGAGGGCATCTTGAAAAGGTGAGGCTAGGGAGAAAGGGAGGGAGAAGAGGGGAGAGGAGGGCCTGGGAGAAGGCTTCTTGGTGCTGGACCTGAGGAAGGCTTTCAGACCCTGAGTGGTCTTTCAGGTGCTCTGTCTTTTGGGCCATGCTGCTGGGAAGTTTGAAGGCAGGGCTGGTGGGAGGGGCTGGACTTTATCTTGGGGTGCAGCCCTAACCTCAGATGGTGACAGAGCTGGAGCCAGCAGGGTTTTGCAAACCATCCCGATTGCAGCAGGCCAGCAAAATTGCTGGGGGCGGGTGGGCGGGGCCCGAGCTTATCTCCTGGGTACAGTTCTAACCTCAGATGGTGACAAAGCGGGAGCCAGCAGGCGTTTTGCAAACCGTCCCGATTGCGGCAGGGTTGGATGCTTTGGCTGGGAGTGACAGCCCTAGGTCAGGGGTTGGACAGTTTGAAGCTTAGCTCGTAGGGTATAGAGGATGGATCCCTTTTCTGTATATGCTTTGCCTCGACCTACCTCAAAGCCTGTCACTTTCTAAAAGATAAGTGAGGGCTGGGTGCAGTGGCTTACACTTATAATCCTAGCACTCTGGGACACTGAGGCAGGAGGTTTGCTTGAGGTCAGACCAGCCTGAACAAGAGGCAGACACCATCTCTACTAAAAATAGAAAAAAATTAGCTGGGTATTACAATGGCCACTTGTAGTCCCAACTACTAAGGAGGCTAAAACAGGAGGGTCACTTGAACCCAGGAGTTTGAAGTTGCTGTGAGCTAGACCAACACCACGGCACTCTAGCCTGGATGACAGAATGACACTTGTTTCAAAAAAAAAAAAAAAACAAACAATCAAATAAAAAATATAAAAGAGAAGTGAGAGGCCACAGCTGTGTGGGTGGATCTCTCCCTGTTAGGAAGCCTGACTCGCTTCCCAGGTCCTAGGACCCTTCCACTGCTCCCTGAAGTCAGAATTGATGGCCACTTTGATGAAGTCAAGTTGCAGCCAATTTCCTCTGAAAACCCCCATGTGCTCTTCTCTTCGTGTGCTATTGAGGTTCTTCTGAGGCCAGGCTAGGCCTGCTTATGGGAGGAGCTGAGGGAGGCCAACCAGGAGTCCTGTCTGGGTTAGACCACTTCCAATTTGGAGCAGCCTGTGCTGAGTCTGGAGAGGAGGGGTCTGCCCACTGGGGGCTGGGAGGGTGATGGGATATACATGGCCCCCAGCCAGTCCTGTCTACTGTTGCCTCAGCATCTCCTATATAGCCCCTCCACCTTGTAGTCCCCACACTGGCTTGGGGCAGGGTAGAGCGGAGGTGAAGAGGCCCCTTTCCACCCCACAACCCCAACCGGGATCTTGCAACATTGGGATGGGGGCCCTAGGGGCCCAGGCATGTGGCAATCTGGGGGTGGGGGGGGTGGGGAGGTGTGCACGGAGCAGGGGGGCGGCTTTCACAAGTCTGACCTTGGCAGACTCACCTTGGGCAGCTTCCTCCCTCCTCACAGTACTCCCCGGGGCCCTGCTTCTCCTCTGCAGCTTCCCTGTGGCCTGAGATCCTGTTTCTCAACTCAGAACTCTCATCCTGCTCCCTAATTCTGCTCAAGGAGGGAAAGAAGGCCTGAGCTATAGATTCTAAGCAAAAGCAATGTGTGTGGTGCTGTTCAAACTTTGGTTTGCTGGTTTCAAAAGTTATGGAGTCCCTAGTCCTGGTGCCTTTCTCAGGCAGGGTTTGGCTCACTGCCTTTCCTGGGTGAGAGGTAGGGGACTGGGTGCGAAGGTGATTCCAGGGGCAGAGATGATCCTGTTCTGTCTTCCCACCTCCAGCTTCTCAGGCACTGACCTTCTTGGCAGAAGGAACGAAGAGAGTCATTTGTGACTCTGTTCTGGAGTAGGGGGAGCACATTATTTCCTGCGTATCCTCTTCTTCCTTCCCTCCATGCATCCAGCCATTCTTGGCTTCCTTTCTTCTTCTCAACCACCCAGACACCCCAGGGCTTTTGCATTTGCTCTTCCCTCTGCTCAGCCTTCCCTTCAATGACATATCTGCCTCCTTCACTTGTTTTTAGTTTTCAACTTAAACTTACTTCTTCAGAGAGATGACCCCTTGAGCACCCCGCTAATATAGCCTCTCTACCTGTTTATTTGTTAGGTTTTCCCAATGGGCATATACAGATGGAATAATTAAGATAATTTAATGAAGGTGTGTTGTGGGGGTGCTAGCCCAGCAGAGGAGCCATTACCACCTCCCAGGGGCTGGGAGGACAGGGCAATCACGGAGAGACCTCCTGCCACCCTCACCCCCACCCCCAGGGTAGGAACTGAGAAGAGTGATAAAGGGCACAGAGGGCATCTGCAGGGACAAAAGAAGACACCCAGTATACTTGTTTACTGATTTTTTCTTCCTACTTCCTCAGCTCAGAACTTGTCTTATTCACAGAAAAGGTGCTCAACAAATACTCCTTGAATAATTGCTTTGGTCCAAACCATCTGAGGTCTGGTTGGAAGCCCCCTTCTCAAAGTGCTTTTTCCACCTGAATGTCATCTCCCTGGTATATGATGTGACATAAAGGATTGGGATGTGCTCAGCTGCTCCACATCACACTGGGATGACACTGGGGAGATGGGGAAAGGCTCCACTAGAATTGGCTCTGAGGGGCTGATGGGTTGGAGGGGGCTGTGGGAAAGAATCTGTGGTTGATGCTAAAGCAACCCAGGTCCCATCACCCAGAACCTTGAAAATAAGTCAAAGGGCAGTGGAGCTGAGAGGAGGAAATCTGGAGGTTGAGTCACTTACCGTGTTCTGTACAAACCCCCCTTATGCAACCCATCCCTCTGGGCTGAAAGGAAGGTACATGGATTCTCCCAGGCACCCAAAGCCACTGGCACCTCCTCCTTCCAGACTCAGGAGTCTCTCATCAGTTCCTCTACTGAAGGCTTAGATGTGGGCAGGGGCCTCAGGACATGAAGGAAGGAGGGACAGTGCCTGAGAGACACACAGGCAGAGTTGGGCCTGTTTCCAGGGTGAGACAAACATGGCGACATGGAGCACACAGGTGCCAGAGACATGGTGCTATACCACTGGGCAAGTGCAGAAGTGGGAGCTTGGGGAAGGGGAGACCAGGATGATCCAGATACCAGTCTCTTTTCCTCTCAGAAATTTTTTTCTTTGGTTTTTTGAGACAGAGTCTTACTTTGTCTTTCTTGTAGAGTGTTGTGGCATCATAACTCATAGTAACCTCAAACTATTGGGCTCAAGCGATTTTCTTGCCTCAACCTCCTGAGTAGCTGGGACCTGTAGTCCTGCCACAACACCTGGCTATTTTTAGAGATAGGGTCTCACTCTTGCTCAGGCTAGTCTTGAACCTATGAGCTCAAGTAATTCACCTGCTTCGGCCTCCCAGAGTGCTAGGATTACAGACATGAGCCACTATGCCTGGCCTAGAAATGTATTTCTTGATGCTTAGGCTGTCCTTGGGCCTCTGACACTGTGAAGAAAATCATCATTACTTTTTTTTTTTTTTGAGATAGAGTCTTGCTTTGTCACCCTGGCTAGAGTGCAGTGGCATGATCATAGCTTACTATAATCTCAAACTCCTGGGTTCAAGTGATCCTCCTGCCTTAGCCTCCCAAGTAGCTGGGGCTACAGGTATGCACCACCATGCCCTGCTAATTTTTATACTTTTAGTAGAGACAGAGTCTTACTCTTGCTCAGGCTGGTCTCAAACTCCTGAGCGCAAAGGATCCTCCTGCCTTGGCCTCCCCCAGTGCTAGGATGACAGGTGTGAGCCACTGCTCCTGGCCTTTATAATTACTTGTGATTCAGGTACCCTCTTTTGCTGTATTTGTACTCTGAACAGAGGGTGTAGCCTGAAACAGAGAGGCAGGTACCCTGTGCCGAGACAGCACAAGGACTGCGTGAGCTTCAGAAGATGTCTCTTATCCTCTCTGGCCCTCAATTGCTTATCTATGAAATGTGGCTCACACTATCTTGCTTGTGTGAGGACAAAGCCCACCAGATGATCTCTTGAGGTCTAATCCAGCAACTCTCAAGGTCTGTGATTTTGTGGAGCTAACTTTGGTTCTGCCTCTAAACAGGTGTGTGACTCCGGGTAAGCCCCTTCCCCTCTCTGAGGCCTCAGTTTCCTCATCTGCAGAACGAAGAGTTTATTTTATTTTTTGAGACAGAGCCTCAAGCTGTCACCCTGGGTACAGTGCTGTGGCATCACAGCTCACAGCAACCTCCAACTCCTGGGCTTAAGCAATTCTTCTACCTCTGCCTCCCAAGTAGCTGGGACTACAGTAGCCTGCCACAACGAGCCTGGCTATTTTTTGGTTGCAGCCATCATTGTTGTTTGGCAGGCCTGGGCTGGATTTGAACCTGCCAGCTCAGGTGTATGTGGCTGGCACCTTAGCCGCTTGAGCCACAGGCGCCGAGCTGAAAACGAAGAGTTTAGATGAGATCTCTGAGGCCCTTTCAATATCTAGCAAAATGAAATCATAACATATATTCATGCCTATCATGTGCTAGTCCTATTTTTCTATGAATATAACAACACTATAAGGTGGTTACTAATATTACTCCCATTTTGTAGATGAGGAAACTGAGGCACAGAAAGGAGAAGTAACTGGCTTATGTTCACATAGCTAGTGAGTCTCAGAGGAAGATTCAAATCAAGGCTCTTACAACATGGGGTTTCACTGGGCCTTTCTCAACTTATTCTTCTCTCAAACACTCAGACTGTCAAGCTTAAGAGACCAGATCCCCAGGGGATGAGGGACAAAGATGGAAGTGTGGGTGGGACAAGTGTGTGTGTGTGTCTGTCCATCTAGTAGACTGAGGCTATGAAATTGGGGAGCAGAGATAAAGTGCTGGATCAAGATCTGGGGGATTGTGAATATGGCAGAGCCATCGAGAACTTTCCCTTGGCCACCTGGGAGAGGAGCTCCCTGACCTGTTCTTCAAGGTGAGAGAGAGCAGGCCTGGACACAAGGGACTGTGTGGTGCGGGTTCTCCCTACAAGCCACAGATCTTTGTTAGAACTGTGTCCAGAGGCTGCTCCAGGTGCTGGGATGGGGGGGTGGAAGTGTGCCTTCAGCTCATGGAAGTGGGTGATGAGGATGTATGGGGAGAGTGGAGTGACAGACACATGGCCAGGCTGCATGGCGTGCTGGGGAAGGGCTGTGGGCGGCAGCACACCTGTATTCCCGAATGCTTCTCTGGGTGTGGAAACAAGAAGTATTAGACCCAGCCTTCCCGGCCCTTGGGGTCCTCCACGACAGACAGACAGACACACACACCCCTTGGCCCAGGCCCAGCAAACAGCTCCAGCACTGAGTCACAGTGCAATTTTATTCAGCCACAGAATTATTACTCTGGGTCCTGCCCTCCCTTTGCACTCTGCTGCCATTTGTCCATGGTCTCATGGTCTCATGTCCATGTCTCAGGCTCAGCCTGTAAAGGGCTCTGGGTGGGGGTTCCCAGGGTCAGGTTGGCCCAGAGACCCTGGGGCCTACAGTCCGCCAGCCAAGTTCAGCTGCAGCCCCCAACGCCCTTGATGAGGTTGGCTGCCTCAGGTATCTGGCGGAAGAGGTTGCGAAGGGTGTCCAGCTCCTGGGTAAGCTGCTCCACGCGGCTGCGGAGGCGCTCGTTCTCTGCCATGTACTCCAGCACCTTCTGCTGCGTCTCCAGGATGCGCCTCTTGGCCTTGTCCCGGCTCTTGCGCACGGCGATGTTATTGCGCTCTCGCCGCAGCCGATACTCCAGGCTGTCTTTGTTAACTGCCTTCTTGCCCTTATGCAAGGGGCCAGCTGGTGAGGGCGCCTTGAGAAGGGGACTGCAGGGGGCTGTGGCTGTGGCCAAAGGGGCCTGAGGGGAAAGCACAGAGAGACAGAGAGGTCAGGGCTGGCGGAGGCAGAGTGGAGGTGCGACAGGAACAGCAGCAGCCAGGGCATACTTGGGGCTTCCAGTATGCCCCAAGTTCGGGTCTTCCAGTTCAAACTGTCATTGTCCTGCCTCTGGGATAGATGTTGACCTAGACACCCAGGTCTTCTGCTTAAGACTAAAACTCCCTTTCCTATTCTGGCACTCTCTGCAGACACTGTCCTTCAAAATATCTTGAGTCGCCCATGCTACCGTCAGCAAGCATTTCCTCTTCTAGAGGCGAGCAGCAAAGAAACAAGGAGGGGGCATGGTGGGCAGCGGAGGAGCTAAGTGGGTGGCCTGGCATAGGTAGGTCAGCTGGCCACAAGGGCTTCGGAATGTGCTGGGCTGAGTGAGAGTAAGGAAGAAAGGGGGATGATGGTCCGGTAGTGAGCACAGAGGACTTTGGGGAGGGGGTAAATTCCACACCACACACAGACCTGGCCTAAGCAGGGCGCTCCTTTCCCCCAACCAAAGCGGCCTCTCTCCAGACCCTGGGCAGGAGGGAAGAAAACTGACCTGCTCTTACCTTGAGAACGCGCAGAGGCTGGCCGGGTGCTGCCAGGGCTGGGGGCAGGTGCATGGCTGTCTGCCCACAGTGGGCCACTTGGTACTGCAGGGGATTATAGCCACCTCTGCTGGCACCTCGGCTGCCTTCTGGCCCCCGAGGCTCCTCCTTCACTGCCACAGCCCTGGGGTCGTAGCTTCCCGGGCTGCTGTAGATGCCAGGCCCCAGCGCCTTCCTCTCTGGGCCGAAGGTATGAGGTGGGTAGGAGAAGGGTCGTGGATCAGGAGGCAGGTAGTGGGGAAAGGCAGGGGTTCCCGGGCCCTTTAGGCCTCTGGCCTCAGGGGAAGGCTTCACAGCAAAGAGGTCAGAAAGGAGCTGTTCCTCCCCAGACTCGATGTAGGCGGAGAGGTCGATGGAGGCCTCGTGCTCACACATGTCCCCCAGTTCCCCAGGCCCAGCTTGGGCCCCTGAGAACTCCAGTGGCTGCTGGGTGCCCCGGGGCTCACACTCATAGTAGGTCCCGTGGGACATGGCCGGCCCGCCCCCTCGGCTCCCCGCCCCGCCTGCTCTTGGAGCGCCCCTTGGGGTGCTCGGCCTGCCCTCTCTAGATATCCTCCTGCCTTGGGCCTGCCCTAGACCTGCCCTCTCCTCTCTCCTCTGTCACCCACTCCTGTGTGGCCTCTCTCCTCCCTCCTCTGCTCTGCTTCCTTTTCCTTCCTCTGTAGTCAATGCCTCTCTTCTCTTCCCTTTTTTCCCCTCTCTCTCCCTGGGGCGACTCAGGGAGGGGCTGGGCTCACCCCAGAGGGAAGGATGTAGGCGTTAGAGAAAGGAGACTCCTGGCCTATTCAGCAGTTGGGGGCACTCTTTGGTCAGGGTCCAAGTCAACATTCTGGAGCTGCCCAGGAGCTGATGCTTCTGGGAATGCTTCCCCACTCCCTCTTAAGCCCAAGGGATTCCAAGTCCTCGATGAAGGCGACACCTCTCTCTGAGTGAATTCCTCTCTCTGACTTCTGAAATGTTCTGTGCAGAATGAGGTGCCAAGTCAGAGTGAGCAGAGAAAGCCCTCTTCCAGTGCTGACCCCCAGCATGGTCTGAGTTCCTCCCTTGACACGCCTTCCTCTGGGTCCCCCCAGTGCTGGGCTCCACCTCCTGTAGGAACAGTCAGTTCCTTCTGTAGCCCCACCTCCCAGAGCATTCTTCAGGGTACAGGCCAAGGAGGATGTCATTTGAGGGGTGCAGGGAGTAGTGATAAGTTTTAAGAATAAGCTGTACACAGGGACTTATGTTGTGGTCCACAGTATACTAATTTGCTAGGTTTTTGGGCAGGGTCTGTGCAATAGCCCAAATACGATTGTGTATCCAGCCCTGGCTACCTCTAGCAGACTGGCACAGCCCTCAACTGCCTGGGACTTGCTGAGGCAGTTGGTCAGGACTTGGGCCCTGCACCCCAGGTCTAGGCAAGCTGCTGCCCTTGGAACAGATGGCTGTTCTCTGGGGACTCCAGTACCTCTCTCTTCCAGCTTCCTTCTGCTGCCAGAGGCTCAGGTTGGCACTTTGCCCCCCACTCTGGGCCTGAGGCTCTGCCTCCCATTTCCTGTGCCCTGGGCTGCAGGGCTCAGGAGCTCACTGCAGCTCGGGTTGCTGTCTTTCCTTTTGCATGGCCATTCTCTGACCTCCAGTGCGTGTCTCTTGGGTTTACTTCCTCTTGTGAGGCTTGAGAAGCCTCTTATGTCATTGCCTCTTCCTGGGGCTCTGTTTCAGGGTCTTGTAGAAGGTCCTGCCTCCTTCTCTGCAGCTCTTGGGCTTGTGCTGGAATCTTTTCCCCTTTTCTCTTTCCTCTGGGAACACCCACACCACTCTAGTCAGAGGCACCTGGCATGGTCCTGCTTTTACCTGTTGGATTTCGTCTCCAAATGGGGCTATAGATCCAGTGAAAAGAAAAGGAACAGAAATGTGTTACTTGTTCTTTTATCAGCTGCAAATACCATGGGTGTCTGTGGGGCCAGAAGTTTCTTTCCTTTCCTTTCCTTTTTTTTTTTTTTAAACAGAGTCTCACTATGTCATCCTCAGTAGAGTTCCATGACATCACAACTCACAGCAACCTCAAACTCTTGGGCTTAAGTGATTCTCTTGCCTTAGCCTCCCAAGTAGCTGGGAATACAGGTGCTCACTGCAACACCCAGCTGTTTTCTTGTTGTAATTGTCATTGTTGTTTAGCAGGCCTGGGCTGGGTTCAAACCCACCAGCCCTGGTGTATGTGGCTGGTGCCCTAACCATTGATCTGTGGGCACCAAGCCGGGCCAGAAGTTTCTATAAGTTGGGTACACCAAGGGCCAGGTTACTGTGAGTGGGCCACAGTGGGATAAATGCAGGGAAAGATAAGTGTGGCATTGAATACTAAAACAAAATACATAAATATAACTAGTTGAATTGAATAATAAAACATTGATGGCTCGGTGGGTGTTGCTCAGTGGCTAAGGCACTGGCCACATACACCAGAGTTGACGGGTTCGAACCCAGCCCAGGCCTACCAAACAATGACAACTACAACCAAAAAATAGCCAAGCATTATAGCAGGTGCCTGTAGTCCCAGCTACTTGGGAGGCTGAGGCAAAAGAATCGTTTAAGCCCAACAGTGTGAGGTTGCTGTGAGCTGTGACATCATGACACTCTACCGAGGGGGACAAAGTGAGACTCTGTCTCTTAAAAAAAAAAAAAAGCAAAAACGAGAATATGTAAATATAGCTAGCATCCTCTTTTCATCCTTGCTACTCCCAGACTTGCCCCAGGTGCTTTCTGTGCATGCCTTGAGGTTTGGCCACATATGCCGTCTCCAAAATCCCTGACCTAGCCTGGGGAGATCCTGGAGATGGATCTCAGGAACAGATGGTAAGATCTCTCCTCCCCATTACAAAGCTGAAGGACTTCAGTTTGATGACAATGTCAAGTTGGCCACCAGGTGGAGATATTGGTCCAAGTTTCCCTGCTTGAGGGCCTGCTGTGATCAGGCATCAGGTGGACAGCAGAGGGCAGCCTCCCACAGCACTCACTGGCTGTGTCTTACTGCCGGGCATCACTAGCCAGGAGCGGGAAACAGGGCCGGGAGGAGGCTTGCAGTGCAGTTACAGGGAGAAAGGGCAGGCTGGGGGTACTGAGCGCTGGGCATTGTCCCAGTGAGGAGAAATTCTGTCCCCTCCCATACTTTGAAGTAATAATCATGGGTAGGCCTTGTGCTTTCTGATTAATGCTTTTTCTTTTTTTTTGGTTTGAGGCAGAGTCTCACTCTGTCGCCCTCAGTAGAGTTCTGTGGCATCACAGCTTACAGCAACCTCCAACTCTTGGTCTTACGTGATTCTCTTGCTTCAGCCTCCCAAGTAGCTGGGACTACAGGAGCCTGCCACAATACCCGGCTATCTTTTGTTACAATTGCCACCGCTGTTCTAGCTGGCCGGGGCAGGGTTTGAACCCACCACCCTTGGAATATGGGGCCAGCACCCTACCCACTGAGCCACAGGTGCTGCCCAATTAATGCGTTTTCTATAATTGAAAAATATACTTTATCATGCTGACCATTTCCCTGTGAATTAATAAGGAAAATAGGTAAGGTAGACAGTATTTTCTTTTCTTTTTTTTTAGAGACAGAGTCTTACTATGTCACCTTTGGTAGAGTGCCATGGTGTCACAGCTTACAGCAACTTCAATCTCTTAGGCTTAAGCGATTCTCTTGCCTCTGCCACCCAAGTAGCTGAGACTATAGGCGCCCACCACAACACACAGCTATTTTTTGTTTGTGGTTGTCATTGTTGTTTGGCAGGCCTGGGCTGGGTTTGAACCTGCCAGCTCTGGTGTATGTGGCTGGTGCCCTAGCTGGGCAGACAATATTTTCATCCCTCCTTTTAAACAAGGAAAACAAAGCTGAGAGACTGAGTGGTCCAAGGTCATTGGAGGATGCCTGGTTCACCTTGGAAGAAAGGACCCTGGGACTGAAGCAGTTTCTGTGTGACTCAGAGAACTTTCTTCCTCCTCATCTGGCCACCATGGGGAGGGGGAAGACTGCGTCATTAACTAGTGTACTGGGCACTGGAGGAAGCGGGAGATGTGTAAATAGAGCCAGCAGGAAATGAGAAAGTCAGCAGCTTAGGCCATGGTGAGATAAGTGATCGCAGCCCCTTGCCTTCCTGACCAGTACTGACGTGTCATGTGCTGGTGTCAGTGCTTCCCAGTAACCAGGGCTTTGGATGTGGCAAGCAGTGCTCTGGATGGCAGAGAAGAAGCCCTCCCTGGGCAGCAGGTGCCTTAGGGTGGGGGCTCTGGACAGGGAGGGCATGGGCAGCGCCATTCAAGAGCTGGGGGATTCTTGCTGAGGCAAGGAAAGAAGCCCTTCCTGGGCAGCAGGGCCATTTTCTCCTTGTGGCTGCAGTTTTACCTGTTTGGATTAGCTGAAACAATGTATGTGTATTATCATCGTGACTTTGTAACAGGTCTTCTTCCAGTGCCATCTCTTTGGCGAGCCAAGCTTTCCCAATGGGAAGGTAGCGGAGGAGCATGGCCCCGAAGTCTCAGAGAGAACTGGGCTCAAATCCTCTCTCCGTCACTGACCAGCTTGATGACCTTGGGCAAATTTCTTAACCTTACTTGTAAAGTGGCAGTAAGTAATAACGCCTCCCTCACAGGGTTGTTTAATTAAACTGTGAATAAGATAAGGTCTGTGAAGCAACTGGTCTCAGATAATGTTGAGTCTCCTTCCTCTGACCTTCCATTGTGGTTATATCTGTGTGTCCTAAACAGATGCACTACCTATTGCCTGATGTCTCAATTTGATGAGAATTTTGAGCACAAAGGTACCAGGTACTACACAGCCTCTAGGGCAGTGATTTTCATCTGGTGTGCCGTGAGTCACGAATGGCGTGCTCTGAAAAGACCTTAGGTGTGTCTTGAAAAATTTTAAAGATCATTAATTAGGTGGCGCCTGTGGCTCTGTGAGTAGGGCGCCACCCCCATATACTAAGGGTGGAGGGTTCGAACCCGGCCCCGGCCAAACTGCAACAAAAAAATAGCTGGGTATTGTGGCAGGTACTTGTAGTGTCAGCTACTTGGGAGGCTGAGGCAAGAGAATCACCTAAGCCCAAGAGCTGGAGGTTGCTGTGAGCTGTGATGCTACAGCACTGTACCAAGGGTGACAAAGTGAGACAGAATCTCATTTTTTAAAAATATTTAAAAAAAAATTAAAAGAAGATCATTAATTAAATTATTTTTT
>NW_003852620.1:791498-801497 GCF_000181295.1 Otolemur garnettii
AACCCGCCAGCTCCAGTGTATGTGGCTGGTGCCTTAGCTGCTTGAGCCACAGGCACCGAGCCAGTATGTTCTTTTTTTTTACTTTTTTCTTTGATCAACGTAATTTGTGTGCTGCAGAAGTTTAACTATAGGTTCAAGTGTGCCATGAGATAAAAACTGTTGAAAAACACTGCTCTAGGGATATGTTTGTGCGGCCCCTGACGGTGGAAGCTCACAGTTCAGCAGTGGAGGTCCCGAGGCAGGTGGTTCCAATGTGGCGTTGGTGGTGAGTGATGCCACAAACTGCACACTTGCACCTTTCCTTGCAAACTATTTGCTCTTTGAGGGTAGAGTCATCTTTTGGACCTCTTCAATGATGGTGACCATATTTCCTGAATTAAAAATTAGGGACAGGTAGGTTGACATGTCTGAAAAATTTTATGGGGACAATGGAACAAAATATTTGATGTCAGAAGCTGAATTGGACTATTCAGGAATAAATTTGCTATTCCCACAGTAGATACCAAAGTCTTTGGAGACAATGGTCACAGAAACCACTTGTTGTGTGACTGTATTAATAAATGAATGCGTACGCAGCTATGACTTCAATGACGTCAAAAGGTTCCCAAATTCTCCAAGGTCAGAGCATGTGAAATTCCTAGCACCAAAGTGGCTGATAGGGCCAGGACAGGGTAAAGGCCCAGGTTAAAAATAAATGCATGCTGCCCAGGAGGAACCCATGTTTGCCCATTTGACCAGGTTGAAAAGATCAGCAGGTATCACTTTACAGAGAGAGAGGGGTCCCCTGGGGACAAGTGTTTCCAGTAGAGTCAGAGGGGACAGGGGCTGGACCTGCCTTAATAGGACAATGCAGAGGAGACCTGGGGCAGGCAGGGAAAGGAAAGGTATATATGTTGGGAAGAGGGGTTCCAAGGGGTGGAAGTGATGCTTGGAGAACAGCCTCTTGCACAAAACTGGCCTCTGCCCTTTTGTTACAACCTAAAGTTGGAAGATGGAGGAACCATTTGATATTATGTCCAAGTCCTCCTCCCCCACCAAAATGCTAAATAGGTGAGATGACTTGCCCAAGACACACAGTTGTTTACCAGCTAGCCTGGAACTAGGAGGCAAGTGTTTGCGCCTGGAAATGATGAGCTTCCAGCTTGTCTGAAGAATGACAGTCATAAAGCAGGTGTGTTGGGGCCAGGCCAAGACTAGGAGTGGAGGTGTCTTGCCTGCCTGTTCCCTCACAGTGTCCCAGCTGGTGAAGGGGGATGTCTTGACAACTGGCTCCTCTTCAGCAGTGTTGGCTCTGGAATGATGTTGCTCCAGGACAGGACACTGGGACAGCTGCCCATAAAAGTAGGAACATGAAATAAGGACTGAGTCTAATTCCATCAACTTCCTCTAGCAGTTAACCCAGAATACCAGGAAGTGTTATACCTACCGCACCTGCTTCCTCCTTTCCCCTGGTGCTAGTTCAGCTGTCCTCCTAGTCTTCCTCTCAGATGTCTCTGTAAGTTGAGTGAAGCCAGCTTTACCTCCCAGGCCCTCTCATCAAGGCCCTCTGACTGAGTTCCTTCAGACTCAGCCTGAGCTGTCTTGGTGTGAAAAGCCTTTGTTGATCAGGCTTCAGGAGGACCATCCCTGTCTTTCTTCCCTCGACTCAGCTTGTTGCATCTCTCTTTCCATGTTCCCACCTTGGGTAGTGGGTTAGTTTCCAGGCTGTCAGTATGGTACACAGAGCAGGAAACTTATCATACTTCCTGACACCACAGAAGGAATGAAAGAGTGCTAAATTATAGGAAGCCATTGTTCTTGGACTAGCTCCTGCACAAGACCCCCAGAGATCAGACCACAAATCCAAATGAAGTCACCTATGCTAAAGTTCCACATCAAGAAACCTAAACTGAGTTATTGGACCATCAAGCTACAGATTATAGCCAGTTTCCCAAACAAGCAAGTTAAACATCTTCAGTTGGCAGGACAATGAAGTTCCCTCTTCTTTAATCCTTACACAAAAAACATAGCCAGAAGTAACTTGATGTTAACTAATCAGTTATTTTTCTATTGTTCTGTCTCTCAGTCCCCTCCTTATGAGAAAAATTAACTTTGAAAAGTAATCTTGGCCCTGCCCCATGGCTCATGCCGATAATCCCAGCACTCTGGGAGGCCAAGGTGTGAGGATCCCTTGAGCTCAGGAGTCTTAGACAAGCCTGAGCAAGAGCAAGATCCCATCTGTACACAAAACCAGAAAAATTAGTGGGTTGCGGTAGAGGGCGCCTGCTGCCCCAGCTACTTAGGAGGCTGAGGTAAGAGGATCATTTGAGTCCAGTTTGAAGTTGCTAGGAGCTAGGCCAATGCCATGCCCATGACACTCTACCCAGGATGATAGAGTGAGACTTTGTCTCAAAAAAAAAAAAAAAGAAAAGAAAAGAAAAGAAAAGAAAAGTTATCTGCTTTCTTCAGCCCTTCTCTATAAAGCCAACCTTTTCTTAGTTCACTGCAGTGGAGCACTTATTCTCCTTTATGGAATGAGGGGTTGCTTGATTCTGGAATTGTGAATACAACCAATTGAGAACTTTAAATTTATAATGATTTTGGCTTTTGACAATGTCTTTGATTCAAAGAGAGTTCTTTGAATGTGCTGGCACTGAGGCCCTGGATAGCTAGAAGCCACGGAGAGCGTGGGCTTTTGGGAATGGCACCCTGGAAGCAACCTGGCAAGCAAAGACCTCCTGGGACAGGAAATACCTGGCGCCGTGTCTCAGAAGTTGATTTAATTATCAACACCACAAACTTCATTTCCATTTAAAGTTTTATTACATCAAAAGAAAAAAAAAAACTCTTCACAAAACAAACAAGAACTCTGAAACCTACACCAAGTTAAAGACAGAAAATTATTATCAAGGTTCTAACTCAGTCCACCCCCCCCCCAACAACCTTACATTACAAAATCTGAAAGAAATAAGAAATACTAGCTTCAAAAATATTTATCCAAAAAGTAAGGCATCCACTTTACAAAAAAATAATAATTCAAGGAGGTGAGGAAGTTGGAGGGAATGAGAAGGAACAGGAAGATGGTCCCCTGACCCTCTAGGGGCCAACCCCAGCCTGCCAAGTTCTACTTGGAAAGGGCCATAACTCAGACCAAATCTGGCATCTCATCAACTATAGGGTAGACAAGCTGGGCGGGGAGCTGGGGAGATGACCCGGGCAAAGAGGGGCTCCTGGGTATTCCAGTTTAAGCAGATGGAATTGGGAGGGGATGCAGAGAGAATCCTGCTCTGTGTCCTTAGCATAGCAGGTGTGGCTGGGGAGTCTACAAGACCCAGGGAAACATCATGGCCTTCCTCTGGAGCACTGAGGAAGGTCAGAAGGCTGCACACCACAGGGGGCTTTCTGAGGGTCTTCAGAGTGGGTCCCGTCCTGCCACTGCTCTTCCATCCTATCCCAAGACAGGATGCTGGTGAGACCAGAGAGGAGGGAGTGAGGGTTATCCAAGTATGGGGAGGGGAGAGGAATTGGCCTTCAGAAAACAGGCTCTCCCCACCCAGTCTCTGAGGACATGGAATGGGCACTTCTGGGGAGGCAGGAAAGCGCCTTTCCTCTCAGGGAAGGTATTTAATATCAGGCCTATTCTGAGGGGTAGAAATAGAGAGTGTTTTTAGGCCCAGTTTTTGGATGGAGGCAGGGTCTACTTAAGGCTCTAATTTCAGGCCTGAAGAGCTTGGGGATCCTTCATACTTGGTCCCTGAGCCAAGGTCCAAAGAGAAGGATGAGGGCGTGGTGGGGGTGGCCAGCTGCACTGGCTTGGGGTGAGTGTGCTGGGGCATGGCTGCAGGGATGACAGGGTGACTGCTCTAGCAGAGCTGCAGAGCTGCTTTGTCAGTAGGAGAGAGATGTCCACCACATTAAGAATAAGAAGACTTTCTGGCTTCCGGAAGTTTTGGCACCATGTTGGAGCAGAAGGTAGGAGGCAGGAGGCAGGGGCTGGGTCTCTGGAATCTGAGCCTTTCTCATTCCGTCCCATGGGCTTGGCTTGAGGGGAGGGGTCAGGGCAGCTCTCCTTCTCCTTGGTCCCTTGCTCAGCCAGCCCTGAAAGGAGCCTGGGAGTCCAGGCTGGGTGGAGGGAGGGATGGCAGGGGGCAGGGGGCAGGGGAAGAGGGCAGAGGCAGCATCCCCCCTGACTTTGGGCTCCTTCTGAACAAAGAGGGGTCTCTCCAGCAAGCCTTCACCGGTGACATATTTGCATGAATCTGTCCCCTTGACCAACTCACTGTGGCTTCCACTGCTCTCTAAATTGAGGTCTCCCTTGGCTTAGGAATGGGAGGGAAGGCAGTTGTAAACTCAGGTTCCTAAAGAGGCAGCTGAGGCTGTGGCCTAGAGGGAGGGCCCTGCAGGGCACACTGGCATCTGTTCCTCTCTAACAGCTGAGTGTGGGCAGCACTGGGGTGAGAGGCAGGTTCTTTGGGTACACATGTCATTGTCTTTGTTTGCAATTTCTCACCACCCACTCTGAGGTCCCGCCCTGTCTGACAGAAGCAGAGAGGTGTGTGTGTGTGTGTGTTGGAGGGACCTAGGCAGGGAAGGAATGCAGGAAGGGGACAAAAGGGGGAGTAGCCACTGAGGAACAGTGGTCCTCAGGGCTGGGGCTGCTCTGCCAAGTCCTTGTCCTTCGTGACAGTGGGTTCGTAGATGGGTTGCTGCTGTTCCTCCATGTTCTCACTTATCTCCTCTGTCCCTGAGCCCTTCTTTACCTCAGGGTACACGACCACACACATCTTCTGGCTCACCAGGGTTAGCAACTCTGTAGAAGGAGATCACATAGAAACCATGACAGTGCTGAATATCCCGCCAGCTTGGCCAACTAGGCTGTGACCTGTCCCACCTCTCCCACTCAGGATTTGCCCCAGCAGTCAATGCCTCGCCTGCCTCCTGCATCTCCTGTCAGCTGTCCTGTGCTCATCAAGGCCCAGGCCTCCAGCTTCCCTGTGCCTTCAAGCCCAATTCCAGGTTGCCTTAGCCTACAGGCCTAAGGTCTGTGGGGAAACTCCTCAGAGATCTCTGGGAGGGCATCCACCCTGACTCCTCCAGAGCTGTGTGGAGTCAGGTGAAGATGAGTTTAGGCCTCCCAATCCTGGTGGCTCCCCTGCCCCCTCACTGACCACTCCATGCCTCTAGCCATGCTGGAGCCTCCAACAACTCACCAATGAAGTCATTGAAACACTTGGGCTTTTGTTGCCAGTAAACACCCAGGAAATAGACGGGCACGCCTGTCAGCATGATGGCTAGGCCAATGCCGCACACCACTGGCTCTGACCACAGGCTGAAGACCAGCAGGAAGGCCCAGAACAGCAAGTAGATGATGGGGAACAGTAAGTTGACCTGTGGAGAAGAGGCACTGTGAGCTGTGTTGTCCCCAGGGCCCCCAGGTTGGGGCACCCTCTCTTTTTCTTTATCTGCAAAGAAGCATCCTCATGGGCCTCACTAAGCTCTATGGCTCCCATACCCTGAGCTCTGACTGGGCAGGTGCTATGGTAACAGTTTTTTTTTTTTTTGGCAGTTTTTGGCTGGAGCTAGGTTTGAACCCGCCACCTCCAGCATATGGGGCCAGCACCCTACTCCTTTAAGCCATAGGCGCCGCCCACAACTTTTTTTTTTGAGCCAGAGTCTTACTCTGTCACCTTGGTATAGTGCCGTGGCATCAGGCTAGCTTATAGCAGCCTCAAACTGTTGGACTCAAGCAATCCTCCTGCCTCAGCTTCCCAAGTAGCTGGGACTACAGGCATGTAGCCCCATGCCTGGTCATTTTTTTCTAGTTTTAGTAGAGACAGGGTCTTGCTTTTGCTCAGAGCTGGTCTTGAACTCCTGAGCTCAAGCAATCCACCTGCCTCAGCCTCCCAGAGTTAGGATTACAGGTGTGAGCCACCGCACCTGGCCTATGGCAACAAATACTGGTGACTTGGATAGTGGGACAGGAGAGGATGGGAGGAGAAGGGGGGGAAGGATTCTCAGTGCCTATGTCCTTCTGCGTGGGCTCAGACAAGGCCTCATCATCTGTGCTACATGCCCGCAGCAGCCAGAGGTGTCCATGGGGACTGAGAAGCTTGCTGGCACATTGATGTATGTTTGTTGAGGCCCTGGGGGAGAGGTGAGGGGCAAGAAGAAGGTGACCTAGGTCAGGCATGTTTCCTGCTTCCGGCCCACTTATTGGCATGCTTCATTGGGGGACAATATGGCAAGTGTCCATTCCTCACCCTAAGATCAGCCCCAAATAGTTTCTCTGAAGCAATCTGAGAAAAATCTGCCAAGAGTTAAGAAATCAGGAAACCCAATATAGTATAAGGCAGGCTGGGGCTTTGACTTGCGTCCAGAAGGAAGCATCAGTTCCTCTCCTTGCTGACCACATGTGAGGAGTTCCTAAGAGTGTCCTCTTCAGGACTCCAGAGGCAGCCCAGACTCAACTGCCCTCCTCCTCGTCCTCCCCTCTCAGAGGCAGGCACATCAGGAGGAGATGGGGTCATTCTACCTCTTCTTCCCTCTAGCATGTTTTCTAAGGGTGGGAGAAAAGTAGCAGTGAAAATGCCATTGGGGAATTGAGAGATTTGGAGAGACTGATATCTCAGCTAGAAGAATTTTTTTTTTATTAGAATCTTCTAGAAGCATCTAGTTTCTGTTTCTTAAATAGGATTGTTCAAATAGCTCCAGGCTATACTCTGTTCTTCTAATTGGTAGGAGAACCTATAACATTCTGGCATATCTTGTTCTGAGGAATTCCATCCGTTCCTACCACAAAGTTATTTCTTGCAGCAATCATTAGGTTTAGTGAGCAGCTATAGGGCCCCAGGATTTTACAAAGGGAGGATCAAGGAGGGTTATAAAAGCAGACTGGAAAGCTTTAGGGAAGAGGAGGTACTGAGGCCCATTTCAAAAAATGATTAAAATTTTGATAAGCTGATGGGAGGAGGAAACTCATTCTGGAAAGAGTCTGCATGGGCACTACCCAATCAGAATGGACACTGGCCATGAATCAGCCACACTGATTTACCTGGCTCTGTGTCAGCCCTACTGTCATTTAAGTTTTTCTCTTGGCTATAGCTCAAGCTAATTTCTAATTTTTATCCCCTAGGGAAGAAGTACATGGAGAACCCAGGTATCTGGAGGGGCAGGTAGGAAGTGTTGGAAAAATAACAGGATTGAAAAATCAGCTGGAGTTTGAGACCTAGAGTGTTACAAAACAAAGGAATGACATGATGAAAGTAACATTTAATCTTATTCCCCACATGCAATTCGCTCTAACCTGTCCCCTGTGGAGAATGGACATGCTGTCCCATTCACACATGGTCCTTGCTTTCAAAAGGTCTGATACCATCACAGAGGAGATGATGATCTGTGGTCAGCAGTTAAGAACAGAGGTGATATAAAAATATGACCTGGGGATCCCGAAGGGAGCTTCTCTCACCTTGATGGGGCGGGGGATGTCAGGCTTCCTCCAGCGAAGGACTATCTGTCCAGCAACTGTGACCCCATAGAAGAGGTAGTTGATGAAACCCACGTAGTTGATGAGTGTGTATATGTCACTGGTGACCAGCATCAGCAGGGTGGAGATGCACTGGGGAAGAGGGAGGAGCTCTTCAGTGATCAGAGAGGTATTCAAAGACTGGAGGTGTCCACAGGTCTGGGGCTGTTCCCAAGCTTCTAGGCAGAGGATTCCATGTCTCCAAACAGAGACTTACAACCTCTCCTAGTAACCCAGGCTGTTACTAACACCTTCATTGCTAGAAAGTTCTTTCTTACCACAGGGGTGATAAAATATTTAACCACTGGTATCGCATGGGCACTAACCAATCAGAACGGACACCAGCTATGAATCAGCCACAATGGTTTACCTGGGTCTGTGTCAGTCTTGGTCTCATTTAAATTTTTCTCTTGGTTATATATAGCTCAAGCTAATTTCTAATTTTTATCCCCTAGGGAAGTTTGTTAACTGCAGATTAATGCTTTATTCTTGCCCTTATCCTTTCCTCCTGGCTGAGTCATTTAATTTATTTCCTTCCTCCTCCGCCTCCCCCTACTTCCTTTCCTTTCATTCTCTCTTAATTTCATAACCAGTTACAAAGCACTTACTATGCGCCAGGTCCTAATTTTAGCATTCTACAAATGTTAATTCATTTAACCCTTATCACATCCCTAAGAGGTTTTCTTGATAAAGTCTACTTCCCAACTTCAAAATCATCTCTGTGGCTCTCTCTTAGAACTGTGCTCTTTCCATTCTGATAATCTGTGAAGGCCAATATAAAGTTCAGGTCTCCTGTAAGGTCTAGTGGTGAGGATAATCAGGAAGATTTTACTGGGTGAATAGGCCTGAATCTTGCAGTACTTGCTTTGTAGTCAATACTGCACCCATGGCTTAAACTGGAGGGAAAAAAAAAAGTGTGTAGCCACCTGGGAGTCTCTCTAGCCACTTTTGCAACTAAGCAATCAAGGTGACCTTCATCCTGTATCTGAACGTTCTGAAATTCCTCCTAATTAGTTATACAATGCTCTCGACTCCCAAGAGCTCTGTTATCCTGATTTCTAGCTGATTCTCTGGTAGACCAAAGTCATTTCTAAAGTTTTATTCAGGATCTATAAGGAAAATAGAAGTAACACAAAAGATTTAACGAGGACAATTCTTTGTTCATTTCTTTGGCTCCCTCAAATGGTTCTACTCTGGGGACATTTTACCCCCATTTCCTTTCCATCCTAAGTTTCTTTTCCTCCTTCTTCAGTTTACCAGTCTTCTTGCCTTTATGATTTTCCTTATTTAATGTATCCTTAACATTGAATTTGTTTCAATGATGTTTCCCAAGATACTGGGTGCTCTGATGCAGGAAACAGAAAGGCACGTGTATGCCAGGACCAGTTAGGAGCAGAGGCCCAGTGTTGCAACCCTGCGGTGACAGGTGTGAGGTGAGCCCGGGAGGAGTTTCTTTGTTAGTTATAATCCTGAGACAGTCAGTTCAGTATGACCCAAAAGGATGGGAGAATGGAAACGAGCTAGCCTGAGTGCCTTAGGAATTTTAGGACTAAGGGTCTTTCCTTGCTGTATTCCTTGATATTATTAAAGCTCATGAATATCATTTGCCAACTTCTCTAGGACTCAGTGAGACCCAGGACAGACCAGAAGAGTAAAAGGACTTGTGTAGAAAGTGTGAACTCCTGGTTTAGAGAAGGCACAAAGAGAGGGAAGATGTGTGTAGGGTTGGCACAGGAAGGGTCCTTACTGTGAAAAGCAGGGCTGGGATTGGGGTGCAGCGCTTTACATGGATCATGGCCAGCACGCTGGGAAGGTGGCCTTCTCTGGCTCCAGCAAAGAACAGCCTGGCAGGGAGAGAAGTAGGTTAGCCTGGGATAGCCCATGGACTGCTAAGCCCAGTTTCCTCATCCATGCCAACCTTCTTCCCACACAGGGGCACCCACCCAACCAGGTACCCGCATGTGTGTGCATACCTTCTACACCACTAATCACAGGGCCCATGTTCACAAATGCAGGAGCAGGCAAACCAGAGGCAGCCGGTGGATATGTGGGTAAGTTCTGGGTATGTGGAGACCCTGAGTGTGGTCTGGGTGGCTCAGGGTTACAGGCAATTGTACTGTCACTCTGCAGGCTGCTCCTGGTTCTTAGGAGTTATAGAAGCAGCCTCTCTATTTTGCCTAAGGTCTTCAAACCTTTAAAATTGTGCCTCCCGTCCCCAAGGGATACACTGGAACTGAACTTTACATAGAAAGCTTTAAAAACATTCCTTTTTTTTTTTTTTTTTTGAGACAGAATTTTACTATGTTGCCCTCGGTAGAGTGCTGTAGCATCAAAGCTTACAGTAACCTCAAACTCTTGGGCTTAAGCAATTCTCTTGCCTCAGCCTCCCAAGGAGGTGGGACTAGAGGTGCCCGCCACAACGTCCAGCTATTTTTTGTTGTCATTGTTGTTTAGCAGGCCTGGGCCAGGTTTGAACTTGCCAGCCCCCATGTTTATGG
>NW_003852620.1:802022-811610 GCF_000181295.1 Otolemur garnettii
AAGAGAATTGCTTAAGCTCAAGAGTTTGAGGTTGCTGTGAGCTGTGATACTACAGCACTCTACCAAGGGTGACATAGCAAGACGCTGTCTCAAAAAAAAAATTAAATAATTTAAATGTTCCTAGCATAAAGATAAATATTTAAGTTGATAGATATCCTGGTACCCTGATTTGATCTTTGTACATTATGTAAATGTCTCAAAATATCACATGTACCCTAAAAATATGTCCATCTATTGTATATCAATAAAAAAGAGAAATTTTAACATAAAAGGAGGACTTCCCCCTTCTCCTAAGAAAAAAGAGAATACTATAAGTTGTTAGCATTCATTTACATATTAGTGCAAATTAGACAATTTCCCGTTTTAGGGAAAGGAACACTCAAGGGACAAGAGGAAGGGGACAATGTGAAGGGGACAGAGAGCACAGATTGAGCACACTGGGAACCCTGAAGAGAATTGTTATTTACTTTGTAATTTGTGTACAGGGTGGAGTGGTGCAGCTCATCAGAAGTGTGGGAGGTGACTATGCCCCAAGCATCTATGAGCAGTGACCATCATGAACTACCTAGGCTAATGTCACTGTTTCATGCAGCCACACACATCCTTACCCCCCACCCCCATGCTACTGCCCCTCTACAATGTAGCCTCATGCACCAGACTGAGCCCCAGCTGCTCTGTGGGCCTCATCATGCACACAGCCAAGGCCCAGCATTCACGTCCTTCCTCCACATGCAGCCAGGACCAATGGAATCATCCAGATCCGACAGCATTTATAAGTGTCACGTTCACATGAGCTAATCCTGGCCCAGCTAGCCGACACCAGAGGAGACAATGACATTTAGCACCCCCACACACTCTGACTCCTCAGGAAGGACCATCCTCTCCACACTCCAGAACACAAGAGAGAAAGAGAAAAGGAGGGAAGGAGGTAACAAGAAAGAAGGAACTAGGGAGATGAGCAGAGGAGGCCTGGGTGGCTGAGGTCTCGCCTCTGAATCAGGGGCCAGGCACACCATGCGCCACCATCTCCTGCATGCACACACAGCTATGCCACATGCATGCAGACCACTGCTTGGCCTGCCTGAGAGACAGACCCCACTCTAAAGCGACTGCAGCCAGTCACTCTCCTCCAATAGATCCCCAGGAGCCTCATGGGTCACTGCTTTTCCACTGCTCGCCCTTGGCTGGAGCCTCCAGGTGGCCACTGCTCCTGTGTAACATGCACATGAGGTTGCTGTGGGTGAGTGTCACGAGGGTCCTGGGGTACGGGAACACCCCCACATCTCCTTCCTGCCCTGGGTACTAAAAACATGGCACTTCCTTGTCATTTCACAGGAACTCCTCTCTGATGGGGTGGCATTGGAAGCAGCTGAACTCAGGGACTCATCTTTTGTGCAGGACTTATGTCCTAAGGGATGGGGGCTTCTAAGAATCCTGGGAAGACTCCTTGAATCACGCAAATGTAACATCTGCTAGCCTCACCAGCCCATTCTGAAGATAGCAAGAAGGGACACGAGGGAGGGGCTAGGTCCCTGGATGTGTGAAGGCAGGAGCTGGGACTCCTGGACCCACTCCTGCTTCTGGCTTCCCAGAGAGTTGTGGGTGGAGCTCACAGATGAAAGGCTTTCTCTTTGGAGATAATTTTCTTTTTTTTTTGCAATTGTTGGCCGGGGCTGGGTTTGAACCCACCACCCCCGGCATATGAGGCCGGCGCCCTACTCCTTTGAGCCACAGCCACCGCCCTGGAGATACTTTTCTTTCCACTCTTCCCCACCCTCTCTCTCACTCCACATTCTCCAGCCGAGTCTCCTGGGTGGCCCCACAAAGGCCTTCACAGCCATCTGTTGAGCAGGGAGGAGGATCCTCAGGGCCATCGTAGTGATCCCATCCCCTTGCAACCTGGTCCTAGAACCTCCACGGGAGGCCAGATCCAGAGGCCCCAGGCATAAATCTTCCTCCTCTTCCCTTTCAGAGTGGGGTCCCTTGCTAGTCAGCAGTAGCCTCTTTCCAGGTGAGTGGAAATGGGGGTTCAAGGACTGCAGCCAAGATGCTGTCCTGCTACTATCCACGGCCCTTGACCAGGACTGCCTCAGGCGGGCTAGGGGCCCTCTCAGTCTTCTGCTCCTTTTTTAATGAGGTAAGCCACTACATGTAGAACACCTAGGATCTGTATGCCACACACTTCCTAGATGGCCACACGGGCAGCACACATCTGTCAGTGTCCACACTGACATGCACACCTCACGTGAGCAATAGCCCTCTGCAAGCCCCCCATCCAGGTGCCCACACAGACCCACTGACACAGACAAGCCTGCCACATGCATGTAGAGCAATGTGTACAGCAGAGCAGCCCCTGGCCCTGGAAGGGCCCTGGCAGCACTCACCGGGAAGAGGTGAAGAGAGACCCATTCACTCCTCCAAATGTGGACAGAGCAACGGAAATGGGCATGATCCAGGCCATGACCCCAAGGAGCTTCTCTCCAAAAGTCTGAGAGAGAAAACAAAGGGATAAGCAGAGAAGGAGAGGTTACAGCTCCCTGCCCTTCAGCTCTTACCTCCTTGCTGGGGAAGCTTCTCTCCCATCCCCACCCTCACCTGTTCCCTCTGTCTAAGTGCCTCGAGACCCCCTGAAAGAACCACTGCTTCCCATAGTAACAGCTACACAGTGGGCACCAATACATATTTTGGGCTAATTAACTGAGGGAGATGGTGCATGGTGGTAATACTAATGATTAATAATTATTATTCTTGTTTTATGAACAAGGAAACTGAGGCATATGGTGATTTAAGCAGATTGCTTAAGCTCACACTCTGGGGAGCGGAGAGGCCAGGATTGGAAGCCAGGTGGTATGAATCCAGGCCTCACATATATAATTTCTTCAGAGGAAGGGGCACAGTCTTGTGAGTCAGGCAAATGTGGGTTCAAATCCTAGTCCTCCATCTAGGCACCGTTGAGACCCTGAACAAAGCTCGCAATTTTCAAGCCTCAGTTTCCTATCTGTAAAATTGGGGTGAATTCTAATTCACAGGGTGAGAATTTCTAAATTCAGAAACAGAAACAGATGAATTGGGAGTAAAATGATAAGAACAAGTCCCTACTTAGGCTGAGAAAGAACAGACAGTGAGGCTATAGACTAGTCTTCATGTATTGAAAGACTATGAAAGGCAAGGACCAGCTTTTCCATATTCTGAGCCAGGTTCACATTAGTGGGGCAGGCTGCTGGTCATAGGAACAGGCTGCGGGGAGGGGTGGGGAGGGAAGGGAAGGAGAAGGCCTCTTTTCTTTAGTCTTCAGAGATAAGACCAGGGAAGCCATTGTTTGGCAGGGTGGGGTGGTGGTCCAGCCTGAAACCAGGCGAAGGGGCAACATAGCTCCCAGGTCTTTCTTGGGTAATGAGGATCTCAGCTCTTGGACCTGTGCAACATCTTTCCCCAAAGAGCACAGCCCATTCCTACTTCTAAATCGCTCACTAGCACCCACTTTTCCCTGCTGAAGGAAGGAGTCAGGCAGAAAGAAATGGCAGGCTTTGTGCAATATCATGTATTTCTGAGGAGGAGCCTGTCTCCTCCATCCTCATCCTTACATTTGGAGTTCAAAGTGCCCTACATCAGGAGCCAGCAAACTTTTTCCGTAAAGGGACAGATAGTACATATTTTAGCTTCTTGAACTGTGCAGTCTCTGTGGCAATGACTCCGTCCTGCCATTGTAGTTGTTCTAGCCACTGGTTTACCCCTGGGCACTTGGAGATGCCCCAGTGAGGACCCATGGTTTCTGCCCTGAAGACATGGGGTAATTTCCACTTCCAGGATGCCTGGATGGGGAGAGGTGAGTGGGGCTACATAGGCAAGTCCATGTCAGTACTCCTGGGGTGTGAGACTGGGACTTGGATTTCTTACCACAGCAACTGCGTTGGATGCCAGCAGCTCCTGGGGGGACATTGCAGTGACATAAGCGACATTGGCAAAGACATACACAAATGTGACCAGTGGGATGGAGATGAAGATGGCTCTGGGAAGGTTCCTGTGGAGGGAGAGGGGATAAAGGGGGGCTGGCACCCGGGACACCCACCTTGCTAAGGGGCCCAGGGGGTCCTTTTCTGTGTAAGGTTAACCTTGCGGCCTCCTGTGATGCTACCTCTCCCTCGGAAGTGGGTTTTGTTTCAATATGGGCAGAATTATTTAAAGAAAATGAAACAGCTCAGGTTGGAAACATGTTCCACACCCGTTGATCTCCTCTTGACCTGAATCTCCACAGTACGTCTTTCTCCCTGCCTAAAGACACAAAGACTGGCCTGTCCTGACACAGGTAAGATGCCCAGAAGCCTCTTAGGGCAAGTTCATTCTGTAAGGCGGTGGTGTAATTGCAACACGGTCTTTAGCTTTTAATCTGTTCTGGGACTGTCACTGGATCCTTTTTCTCCTCTTGGCAGAGTAGATGGCAAATGGTTGAAGTTCCTGAGAAATGAACTATTACTTCTGGACAGTCCTGATCACAGTCAGAATGGGGCTGGGGAAGGAGAAGTGAGGAGCAGACACCCCTGCTCCCTCTTCCCAGCCGCAGGTGCTGTGGCCCATCAAGGGAGAGGGGACGAGCTGGGCGATTTCAACTCACTTGTAGGGATCAACAAGTTCCTCAGTCACGTAATTAAGAAAGTTCCAGCCTCCATAGGCAAAGGAGCCCTGAAGGAAGGCCAGTGCGATGAGGCCGATGTCAGGTTCTTGGAAATTCTCAAATGCGTTCTTTGGCTCCAGCCAGAAGTATTCTCCTGTGGACACAAGCAGTAGGAGGCTGCTCCGAGAGGCACATCAAAGACCGACAGCCCCTGGCCTGCCCTGGCTGGTCTCTTACTCCTTCCTATGGTGAAAATGCCACCTCTTTGCCTTGTCTCCAGTGAACCCAATTGTATTAGAGAAGGGGAAATATAGGTCCAGAACCTCCCGGCTCCTGAGAACCATAAGCCCAAATGGGGAGTCAGGTTCAAAGCACAGTGCTGAATGTCCTTTTAGTAAAAGGCAGTTACTTGGAAGGACATAAAATTAGTCATTAGCAGTCTCCTGACCACTTCCCCTAATGTCAAAGTTTGTACATTTTCATGAAGAAAACATCATGAACAAGAAACTCTCAAATATAAGGTTTTGTAACACTGTATTAGTTCAAGGTTGTTTAGTTCAAGGTTGTTTTGCTTTCTTTGTTGATATCCTCCTATCTCTTTAAAGTGTGTGTTTGTTCTCTCTTTTCAAGGTATAGATTCTTGACACCAGGGGTCCTTTAGCAAAGAGCTTTTAAATTGTCTTCCTATCCCTTACCACAGTGTCCCCACACAGCAGGACATCAAAACAGGTTGCCAACTAAGAATACAGGGTAACTGACCATATGTTACTTATTCACCTGTAATCCAGCTTTAGACAGGAAATGAGGAGATTAGAGTGACCAGGAAAAACCATTGAAACCAGATTAGGAGGGACTTGCTATCTTTGAAAGGACGGCACAGTGATTTCCTTAAGTCTAAATTCCTGAAAACAATATAACCTGCTAAGGAACTTAATCCAACTGATTAAAATAACCAGGCACATTATATAGCTGGGACTTAATTATATTTCTTCGAGTAAAAACCTGCACTCTCTGTACTGCCTTCAGGGCTTGTGGGCAGGTGGGAGGTCTCTCTGTTTGTCATCTGACTTTCTCCATGAGGCAGTGACACTAGGCAGAGCCTCGTGGTGCCTGGGTCCCATGGAAACCAAATAGAGACTTGGTCTTGGAAAGGACCAAATCCAGTGGGGAATGTTGGCAGGGGCCCCGGGAATGTAGAGCTCTCTCTTGCAGAGATTATAAGTAATTTTGGAGCATATAAAATTCTCCTTCTCTGTCCTCCACTTTATATGGACAATACACATTTTAAGATGTAGGGAGCTTCACTGGGGTTGGGGACAAAAGGGCAATAGGAGTCCAGAGAGCCAGAGTATTTACCCAGATATGTGGGGGCCATGAGCTGAGCATGGGGAAGCATTCTCCCTGCTCACTTAGGGGGAACATTCCCTGCTTCCAGCCACCCTGGGGAACATGGTTTCTTTTCCCTTTTGTCGAGCAAGGAGAGATGAAGAAGAGAAGTCACTGGGCGGCGCCTGTGTCTCAAAGGAGTAGGACGCCAGCCCCATATACTGGAGGTGGCGGGTTCCAACCCAGCTCCGGCCAAAAAAAAGAAGAGAAGTCACTCAAGACCAAAATTGGGAAATCTCAGGGTATACAAGGGGTGGGAGGGAATTGAGTTTGGCCTTGTCATTTCTAAGACACTCACCTTTGCATATCTGCACAACCCCCATGATAATGATCAGGGCTAAAGCCAGGAGCTTTCCAGCAGTGAAGATGTCTTGCACCCGGGTGGCCCACCGCACACTGGCACAGTTGACCCATGTCAGGAGCACTGAAATGAGAGACCCCATAGGCATACACACTCTCAGGGACCATAGGAGCCCACACTGTCCAGTGCAGAGAGGATGAGAGTATCAAAGACAGGTCAAACATCCCACACGTTCAGCCCATGGCCAGAAACATTGGCTAGGTTAGTGGGTTAACAATAAGGATTATGTGCCCCAAATTAGAGCTTGGTCAGAGCATGCCCTGCCCAGGGCTGGAAGCCAAAAGCAGGCATGGAAGTATAAGGATTGACTTTGGGGGAAAACATAAGCATCTGACCAGGTATGGGCTTTGTTTTCAAGTCATGCTCTTCATAAGGAGAGCCCTGAGCAGCTATGGGATCCTGGCTGTCACCTTCCTGAGCCTGATTTTGGGGTAACACGTTTAGAGGAATCTTTTGTTATATAAGTTTGTTGAGGTATAATCTATATGTAGCAAAATTCCCCTTTTTAACTATACAGTTTGATGAGACTTGATGATAAATACATTTAATTGGTTAATTACTACCACACATAGTATGTAGAGCATTTCCAACCTTCCAAAAAATTCCCCTACGTGTTACACGCCTTCGGAGTCAATTAGCCACCCCGTCTCCTCTGGCAACCACCAAATTCATTTTTGTCCCTATAGATTTGCCTTTTCCATAATATCACATAACTGGAATCATACACTCTATGGCCTTTTGGGTCTGGCTTCTTTCACATAACATCATATGGCCAGGCCAGAGTGCATGCACTGGGATGATTACAGCTCACTGCAACTTCATACTCTAGCCCTAAGTGGTCCCCCTGCCTAACTCTCCCAAAGTGCTAGGATTATAGGCATGAGCTACACAACTGGCCTCACTTAACATAATGCTTTGAGATCTATTCATATAATAGTAATTTGTTCCTTTTTATTGTCAAATAGTATTCCATTGGATGAATGTTTTAGTTTAGTTTGTTTTTCCATTCATCAGCTGATAGGTATTTGGTTATTCCCAGTTTGGGGCTATTATGAATAAAGGTACCATAAGCACCTGGGTATAAGTCTTTTTTACGGATTATAGTGGTTTTTGAGTGGGGCTTTCATTTCTCTTGAGTAAATATTCAGAAATGGGATACTGGGTCATATGTATAATGTATGTTTAACTTTATAAGAAATTGCCAAACTGGGCAGTGCCTGTGGCTCAGTAGGGCACTGGCCTCATATACTGAGGTTGGTGGGTTCAAACCTGGCCTGGCCAAACTACAACAAAAAAATAGCTGGGCATTGTGGTGGGTGCCTGTAGTCCCAGCTACCTGGGAGGCTGAGGCAAGAGAATTGCCTAAGCCCAGGAATTGGAGGTTGCTGTGAGCTGTGATGCCACAGCACTCTACCAAGTGCAATAAAGTGAGACTCTGTCTCAAAAAAAAAAAAAGAAATTGCCAAACTGTTTTCCAAAGTGGCTACATAACTTTACATGCCCAACAGACATGTATGTAAGTTCATATTGCTCTCTACCCTTGCCAACATTTGGTATTGTCAGTTTAAAAAAAATTTTTTTTTGGTAGGGTATGGTGGCTCACACTTGTAATCCTAGCACTCTGGGAGGCCTAGATGGGTGGATTTCTCGAGCTCAGGAAGAGTGAGCAAGAGTGAGCCTGAGCAAGAGTGAGACCCCCATCTCTAAAACTAGTCAAGAGTTGTGATGGGGCTCGGTGCCTGTGGCTCAAGTGGCTAAGGCACCAGCCACATACACCTAAGGTGGTGGGTTTGAAGCCAGCCCGGGGCCGGCCAAACAACAATGATGGCTGCATCCAAAAAATAGCCGGGCATTGTGGCGGGTGCCTGTGGTCCCAGCTACTTGAGAAGCTGAGGTAGGAAACTCGCTTGAGCCCAGGAGTTGGAGGTTTCTGTGAGCTGTGATGCCACGGCACTCTACCCAGGGGGATAGCTTGAAGCTCTGTCTCAAAAAAAGAAAAAAAAGAGTTGTGATGGGTGGCTGTAGTCCCAGCTATTTGGGAGGCTGAGGCAAGAGGATTGCTTGAGCCCAAGAGTTTGAGATTGCTGTGAGCTATGATGCCATAGCACTTGATTAAGGGTGAAAAAGTGAGATTCTGTCTGAAAAGAAAGGAAGGAAGGAAGAAAGAAAGGAAGGAAGGAAGGAAGGAAGGAAACAAGCTGGGCATGGTGGTACATGCCTCCATTTCCAGCTACTTGGGAGGCTGAGGCAAGAGGATCACTTGAGCCCAGGAGTTTGAGGTCATAGTGAGCTATGACACCACCATACTCCAGTCAGGGACAATAGAGTGAGACTGTGTCTCAAAAAAAAAATTTTTTTTTGAGTTATCTTACTAAGTGTGCAGTTGTATTTCATTGTGTGTTTTTTTTTTCATTGTGGTTTTGATTTGCATTTCCATAATGGCTAATGATACTGAGCAAGTTCTCATATGCTTATTTGCCATCTATATTATTTGGTGGGCAGGTGGGGATGAGTGGGTTAGCTCTGCCTCCTTACCCAGAAGCAACAGAATTCCTATGGAGATCCCAATGCTTAAGAATAAAGGGGAAGCCACTTGGGAGGCTGAGGCAGAAGGAGCCCAGGTGGCTGCAGTGAGCTATGACATGTACTGCACTCCAGACTGGGTGACAGAATAAGACCTTGTCTCAAAAACAAAAGAAAGAAAGAAAGAAAGGAAGGAAGGAGGAAAGAAGAAAGAAAGAAAGAATGAATCTTCTTATTTCTTCTTCTGAAATAGCAACCAGGACACCTTTAGTCCTCAAAAGGTATGTGTCACACATGTAAAAGCATGAGACTATTTTTATTCCCTCAAGTCCCTAACCAGGTCTCTGACTTCACTTAAATGCTGATTAAGTTTTGTCAATATCTTATTCTTAAACTTTACTTTTACTTTCCAAGTACTTCCCAATCTTATTCAAGTTTGAAAACATTTTGGTAGGCTTGGGAGGTCCTTATGTATCTGTAACCTTCGTTCCTGTACCATCTTCACGTGGCAAACTCTTTCTCATCTTTCAAGATCCAGCTCACATGTCACCTGTTCTGTGAGTCTTTATAATTTATAATTGTATTTATTCTTTTTTTTTTTTTTTTTGAGACAGAGCCTCAAGCTGTCCCCCTGGGCAGAGTGCCGTGGCATTACAGCTCACACCAACCTCCAGCTCCTGGGCTCAAGCGAGTCTCCTGCCTCCGC
>NW_003852620.1:812167-813328 GCF_000181295.1 Otolemur garnettii
AAAAAAAAAAAAAAAAGGTCTGTATTTTTCTTTTTCCTCTCTCCTTGTAGACTAGGAGGGTAGGCACAGTGACTTTTTCACATTTTTAATCCCGGGGGATATCCTTGCTCTCTGCAAATAGTAGGTGCTCAACAAATGTTTAATGAATGAATTTTAAAACGCCACAATTCATTAGCCTTCCAGTATCATCTCAGTGTATACATTCCACAACTCACATCAATCTCCCCTGCTCCCCAAGAATCTCATAAAAAGGAGACACAGTCCCCAGATGGCTTCACAGAGCCAAAAGAGCAACGGGAAGCTTGACTTCGGGAATAGAAACTCCTGACTCCTGGTGGAGGAGCTGTTATCCAAGGTGGTGTCATATAAGGAGAAGCAAACATGTTGTCAGAGAAAGGATTTTAAGTGCCCGAACAGGGAGAACATTTTGTAAATACTTGAATGTTCCGATGGACTGAGACATGCTGATAAATACACATTTGGTTTATCTTACTCAATTCAGTGAGGATTTCAGGATCATGTGCCTGGTGACAATCCAACTCAAATCACTCTCAGCAACTGGGTCTGTGAACTCAGCCTCTCCCCAGGGCCCTGAGATATGAGGGGTAGGAGGCTGGGCCCCCATACCCAGGAATTCAGGTAGACACAACAATAATGACTAAAGGATAAAAGAGACTAACTTGTAACAGGAAGGAAGATTGGAAAACAAAACCCGTGAACCTCAGGGTAGGTAAAGACTACAGAATTAGGTTCCAGGGAGGAGAGAGCAAGCCGGGTGGTGACAGAGAGTGCTTCAGGAAAATAAGGGCAGAGTAGGACAACTCAAAGAAATTCCTCCTACCCCAAGCAGGAAGGGGAAGGTGCCCACCTTCCCAGGTGCTGGGATAGAAAACAAAATCATCTCTTTATAAAATGCCAAGGCAAAGACTCCTTCAAACTGTCAGCTCCACGGTGCTCCTGGGGGTGAGGAGAGATGTTTAAAGGGTAAGGACACTTTGTCAAATAACCTCAGTGTGGAAGGTTATCTCCACGGCTTCCCAAGAACCCTGCCCTCATTAATATTTAACCTTTCACCTTCAAAGATCTTTCTGAACTAAAAAGAGAAATTCTGAGGATGAGGTAGGGGGTAGGCAGCCTGCCTGGGATGCCTTGTCTCCATGG
>NW_003852620.1:813535-822248 GCF_000181295.1 Otolemur garnettii
AAGGCAGTTGGGTGCTTGCCAGGCCCCTGCCCTGCTCAGGAGTCCTGGGGCTTCCTGTCTGCTACCTGGCACTCCTTTCCGTCCGTCCGTTTCCGTCCGTTGCTGAAGACTATGCTCTCTCTCAGCTAGACCCTGAATTCTGCATGCCTCATATACAGTGACCTCAGGAAAGCTACCAGTGGTTACTGCAGCTTGAAATGTGAAGAACTTCCACCTGTCTATCCCTCGTGCACAGAACCCACAGGTCTAGGCACTCTGGTAGGTGGGGAGGTTATAAATAAGACACAGTGCCTGCCCTCAGGAAGTTGGCAGTGTACTGGGGGCGATGGATGAACTAAGAGATGACCACAAAAACAAGGCGGTAACAGCACAGCTATTGACAGGAGCCACGTGCATCCATGAGGCGACCCTAACTCAGCCCAGGGGAGTAGGAGATACTTCCTTTAGGAGGAAGAGACCCTAAAAACATGGAGAATGTTATGATTTGGGTCCAGCTGGACAAAATGAAAAGGTATAAGTCTCTGGCTATTGTCCATTTTATTTATTAATTTTTTTGAGACAGAGCCTCAAGCTGTCGCCCTGGGTAGAGTGCCATGGCATCAGCGCTCACAGCAACCTCCAACTCCTGGACTTAAGCGATTCTCTTGCCTCTGCCAGGCACCGGCCACAGCGCCCGGCTGTTTTTTGGTTGCAGCCATCATTGTTGTTTGGTGGGCTTGCGCTGGATTTAAACCCGCCAGCTCAGGTATATGTGGCTGGTGCCTTAGCCACTTGAGCCACAGGTGCTGAGCCAGCTATTGTCCATTTTAATCTAGCTGTGGAAGTGGTTTCTGCTTCTCTAGAGGGCCCTCTGGAATCCCAGGCTTCTCTGTATTTCTTGGGCATTTCCTCTCCTCTTTCTCTTTTGCTATTCAGGTGAAAAATAAGAGGAAAAGACTATTAAGAAGATGAGAGTTCTGATGGGCATGGTGGCTTATGCCTGTAATCCTAGCACTCTGGGAGGCCAAGGCAGGTGGATTGCTTGAGCTCAGGATTGCTTTGAGACCAACCAGAGCAAGTGTGCTACTAAAAATAGAAAAACTAACCAGTCATGGTGGTGCTCACCAGTAGTCCAAGCTACTTGAGAGGCTGAAGCAAACTTGCTTGACCCCAGGAGTTTGAGGTTGCTGTGAGCTATGAAGTCTTGGCACTAGCCTGGGCAATAGAGTGAGATTCTGTCTCAAAAAGAAGAAGGAGGAGGAGGAGAAGAAGAAGAAGAAGGAGAGCTCAAGAAGATGCTGAAGTCAGGAGTTGGTTACTTAATCTGCCCAGTTGGAAGAACTCAACATCAATATGACAGGAGAGATACAAAGAATGAGGCAGGTAGGAGGAGGGAAACACAGAATCTAGCGATCTAGAGCCCTGGCCAGAGTCCAAGCCCTCTCCACTGCCAAGTGGGAGAGATGGGCTCCTTGTCTCCTGCCCACAGGAAAGCTGTGGAACTGGCAGAGAGATGCAGAGTCCTTGATGCCAACCTGAAACTTGCTTGCCACTGTAGAGGGGGTGGGTTCCCTGGAGAGAACATGTCCCCAGCCCTATGTTCAATCTCTGGCAATCACAGGAGTCTTTCCTTCACTTCCTCCCCTTGGCAATGACTGTAGATATCACGAGGCCTGTGGAAGGCACAACAATGTCTATCCAGAGATGTCAAAGTTCTAATTTCTGGGATTTGGGAATATGTTATTTGAAATGGCAAAAGGACTTTGCGAATGTGATTCATTTAGGGATCTCAAAATGGGAAGATTATCCTGGATTATCTAGAAGGGCCCAATGTAATCACAGGAATCCTTACAAGAGGGAGACAGGAGGGTGAGAATCACAAAAGGAGATGTAATGATAGAAACAAGAGATCAGAAAGAGAGTTAAAGGAGAAAGGAGGGGCTGTGAACCAAAGAATGCAGGAGATCCTTAGAAACTAGAAAAGGTGAAAAGTCGCACTCCCCAGAACCTCCACCAGGAAGGCAGTCTTGCCAACACCTGAGTTTAGGACACTGACCTCCAGAATTTAAGATTAAATGTGTGTAGTTTTTAACCACTAAGTTTGTGGTAATTTTTAACAGTAATAATAAGAAACTAAAACAGGACTAGACATCAAGTAGAAAGACCAGAAAGCAAGGCCTACCCTTAAAGACAAAAGCTTTTAAAGAACAACCAGGCAACACACACTGGGACTCCAGAGGAGTGTCTGTCCACAGGCTTTCCAGGACACCAGGTGGGGAGAAGTGGGGCGGGGGGGCGGGGGCTGTAGACATGGATAGTGAAAGTGAGGTCACTGATGTGGTAACCTAGTTGGCAAATTCATGTCACATGACAGCATCCCAACTCTTCCAGCTTCTCAACTCTAGCTGGGATCCTGCCTCTAGAGTTAAGTTACTGCCTCTCTCCTTTTCCTCCCCTTGGTAATTCAATACAGTAGCAAACAGGCTTGTCCTTTAATAACTCCAGCAGTGCATTTCCTCTCTTCTTTTTGAGAAGTTAGAGCAAAAGACACAATACCCTTCCTTTGTCTAATCTTAGGTTCTCCTTCAGTCTCTTCCATATTCCCTACAACTTCAGGCCCACGTACACAACACACACATACAGGCCCAAGAGTTATAAACTTCTTGCAAGGCAAGAGGAGTGTCAGGATGTCCACAGACATGGTTCCTTTATTCTTTTTTTTTAGACAGAGTCTCACTATGTCGCACTCAGTAGAGTGCCGTGGTGTTACAGCTTGCAGCAACCTCCAACTCTTGGGCTTAAGTGATTCTCTTCTCTGAGCCTCCCAAGTAGCTGGGACTACAGGTGCCGACCATAACACCTGGCTATGTTTGTTGTTGTTGCTGTTGCAGTTGTTTAGCTGGCCAGGGCTGGGTTTGAACCTGCCACTCTTGGTGTATGTGGCTGGCACCGTAACCACTGTGCTACCAGTGCTGCGCCCTTTTTCTTTTTTGAGACAGAGCCTCAAGCTGTTGCCCTGGGTAGAGTTCCATGGCATCACAGCTCATAGCAACCTCTAATTCCTGAGCTCAAGCGATTCTCCTGCCTCTGCCTCCCAAGTAGCTGTGACTACAGGCACCTGTCACAATGCTCGGATATTTTCTGATTGCAGCCATCATTGTTGTTTGGAGGGCCTGGGCTGGATTCGAACCCACCAGCTCAGGTGTATGTGGCTGGTGCCTTAGCCACTTTATTAACTCTAGCCACAGGTGCTGAACCACTTTATTCTTTATCCCTGTAGTTCTTTTGGTCTCCTATCCCACTGACTAGCAGCCATAATGAAAATTCACAAAAGAAGTCAACGTGGAAAGCCAAAAGATGATCTCAAGTGTTCTGAGTCTGAGTTCACTTCTCAAGTTGGAAGGCACAGAGTGGCCACACAGAGTACTCTTTCATGGGAGACAACACCAAACAAACACTGGCAGAGCTCACTCTGGTTTTTCTAGGCTGAGTCAGTACAACCTGATTCAGTAGGTGGTGAGACACATGATGTTACAGGATGATATGTTTTGGAAGGGAAGAATAGGAGCAGCACTTCTGGGGAATCCTTACCTTAAATTAATATGATCATATGTCACAAAATGACATTTTGGTCAACAACACAGCACATATATGACAGTGATCCCATAAGATTATAATCCTGGATTTTTATTGTACTTTTTTATGTTTAGATATGTTTAAACACAAATATTTACCAATGTGTTCAGTACAGTCACATGGAGTACAGTTTGTAGCCTAGAAGCAGTAGGATACACTATCTAGGTTTGTAGAAGCACACTCTGTGTTGTTCACATAATGATGAAATTGCCTAAGGACATGCTGCTCAGAAGGATCCCCATTGTTAGTCCACGTGTAGCAGCGTTATAGACTATAGGTAACCCAGGCAATTTAAAATTAATCTCTCTAGTGCATTTTGAGATGGAACATCAGTGAATCATTAGTATAGACAAATCAACAAATCTTCCTTTAGAAAGTTTTAAGGATGAACTGTAGAGTTGTGGGGCTAGTTTTAAGTCTCTGCCATCATCATAGAGCCAGGGTGGTGGCCTCATTACCTTCCCCTCAGCTCTCCCTAGTAGCACCTGGTGAGTGAAGGACCATGCGGCTTTCTGGTGTCCTTTTCTAGTGAAGCTTATAGAGCTCAGAGTAGCTTGTGTGAGGAGTCAAGTGGTAAGAATGGTGAGGAGGATGGTTAACAGCCTGGGAAGGAGGCAGGGACGGCTCCCTCAGAGGGACCTGGCAGGTCTGAATTTAGAAATCACACAACTTTAGAACTTCAGGAACTCCAGGAAGGGCCATGGAAGCCTTCCCAGCTTACTCTCCCTGAGTAGTTAGTTAACTCCTTGGGCCTCCTTTCTTCTCTGTAAAATGTATGATCCATTTTAACCCTGTGAAGATGTTCTGTAATGTCTAATGCTGCATAGAATATTAAGTGGCTACTGTTCACAGACTAACAAGAAGAGGATGGGATGTGCTCAGAGTCATGCTGACAATGAGAGGCAAAGGAGGGGGGCTGGGGAAGGGAAGGGCTTGGAGGGTTTTACAGCAGCCATGTCACACATCAGGCCACATCATGAACCTACATTGTGCACTGTTGTACTGTTTCTCCTTTGTCACTTCTTCCCATACTTTGGACCCTTCTCATTAGTTTCTATTTTTTTTTTTTTTTGAGACAGAGCCTCAAGCTGAGCCCCTGGGTAAAGTGCCATGGCTTCACTGCTCACAGCAACCTCCAACTCCTGGGCTCAAGCGAGTCTCCTGCCTCAGCCTCCCAAGTAGCTGGGACCACAGGCGCCCGCCACAACGCCTGGCTATTTTTCGGTTGCAGCCATTATTGTTCTTTGGCGGGCTCAGGCTGGATTCGAACCCGCCACCTTAGGTGTATGTGGCTGGCACCTTAGCCACTCAAGCTTGAGCCACAGGCGCCGAGCCTCTCATTAGTTTCTAATCTGTTTCATCTTTATCTCAGGAGGATGCTCTTTCACAAATGACCTGTTCTTGGGTCCTTCGATCCAGGTTATCTGAAGTGGGGAAGGCATCACGGCACTAGGATGAAGTAGAGGGCTGTGGGGCTGGCGAGCATGGACTAAGGCCTTGGACTCAAGCCCAGATGGTCAAACATGTTCCTGTGTCTCAGTTGCCACAAGTGAAGAAAACTACACCAAGCATTTTAAGTCTAGAGCCTCTGGGTGCTGGGAGGGAATGTTCTGTAGAAAGCCAAAGAGCTGCACTGCCCCTTTATGCCTCAGGCCCAGTGGAAATGAAACTGCCTCTGCTTCCTGAAGCCAGCAGCACACAAAGAGCCATGAAGAACACTCTGCCGGCCAGCGTGGCATTGAGATCCTTTGATATTGTCTAGCATATAGTAGATGCTAAAGCTTGCTGAGTGGAGGATGGATGGATGGATATTCCACACAGAAAATATCAAGGAGGGAGCCTGTAGAGCCACTGTGCTGCTCTAGGGGGTGAATATCAGGATTTTTACATCACGGGACAGCTCCGTGAAGCAGGACAGGCTAGTGCCTGTGATGCCAGACAGACTTGGGGGGAGGGAGGGTGCACAGTGTGGCTGCTTCTCCTTCCTCTAAGAAGCACACAAAGTACAAGTTATCCCCAAACGCTGCTGCTGACTGCCTGAAAGTGCGCCCTTGCTTCTGGATGCAGGACTCTGGGTTCTTGCTGAGTTGGGCCAGCAGAGGGTCATTCTGTGCCTTCCTCAGAGGGCCAAAGGACACTCCCACATGGATCCCTGAACCAACTGCATTCTTTCTGCCTAACCAACTGCCCCTCCATGAACCACACTCTTCTGGTCTGACAGGGTACAAGTTGGGATGGAGCCATTTGGACAGAGGCTGGATTATTTGTTATAAGAACAATTCCTGAGAGGAATGAACCAATTGTGGCTCTCCTTGTAGCCAACTCATGGCCCTAGAGGTAAACATTTAAGGCCTATGCACTACTGCCCAGAGGCAGTCAGGGACAGGAATGACCTTAGAGATCCAGAACCTCATTTTATGTGTGAGTGAAATAAAACCTGGGCTAATTAGTGGCAAAGGTAGGACTGGGATGGTCTTGATTCTCAGTGGTCGGTTCTGCCACTGCCCTTACTTCCCTTTCATTATATATATATATATATATATATATATATATATATATGCCTTTCCTTGGCTGGCTCCCACATCATCTCTCCCCCCTGCTCCTGTTAGTGGTACCCATGGTCACTGCTGCCAGTACCACTTGGGACTCTTGAGTCTGTCACCTGAAGATATTGGCCTGGCTCCCAACCTAGATTACTTTATGGGCAGTAGGAAGTAAGATGCCAAGATGACAGCTCGGCGCCTGTAGCTCAGCGGCTAGATTGCCAGCCACATACACAGGAGGTGGTGGGTTCAGATCCACCTCAGGCCTGCCAAACAACAATGACAACTACAACCAAAAAATAGCCGGGCCTTGTGGCGGGTGCCTGTAGTCCCAGCTACTTGGGAGGCTGAGGCAAGAGAATCGCTTAAGCCTAAGAGTTGGAGGTTGCTATGAGGCCATGGCACTCTACCCAGCTTGAGACTGTTTAAAAAAGAAAGGAAGAAAGAAAGAAATGCCAAGATGACAAAAAAGGAAGACTAAGATGGCCATTGCTCAGAAACCAAGAATGTTGCATCCATTGCTCCCAGGGCTTTAGAAAAATCATTTCCTGCAGGGAGTCTCCTCTCTCTGCCTTGTGTCCTCTCTCACCAGCTCCCTTAATAATGTCACCATCTCACATCCCCTCCAAACTCCAGAATCTCCAGTTGGATTTCTTGGTCTTGCTGTCTCACACCCTTCTCAGGAGTGGGCTAGAGATAGCTGGGAAAGACTTGCTTTCCTCTAACATTCCCAGAAGCAGGCCTTTCATCCTGGTCTTTTTACATATGTGAAAACAGGCAGCAGAAAGGGGGAAAATATTCACATTTGCCAGAGTTCATAAAGACAGATGGTGAAGAAGAGAAGGAAGACTGAGCACAGGAAACAACAAGAGGGGAGGTTGGGAGGGGAGGGACAATAGAAATGAGAAGGGGAGAGAAAGCGCTGGAGAGAAGCAGAACAGAGAGAGAAGGAGGGACAGACAGAGAGAAAAATGGAATGTACTAAGTAGACAGCTGCTGAAAAAGGAAGCAGTGACGCCACTTTGTAGAAATCAGAACGCCCTGTTCCTCTCCAGACCTTCAAAATAGGCACCCTTCCAGGATGGAGCTCCCCAACCCTCCGAAACAGCCATAAATTTCACCTGGGTCATGGGCCTGCCAGAGGGGTTGGTTTCTTAGCCTCACCTTTTTCAGGGACGCGCACGTCTCTGCCGCCAGGCCCTGGCCAGCTCCCCTGGACTCCCTCCCCTCTGGGCAGGAGAAAAAGGGTCACAAGCAGCAAGAGCCTGTGAGCAGCCCTCTGGTGCCCCTGCGGGAGATGTGGGCGTGCCAGGGGTGGGGGGGAGAGGGGTGTGTGGAACGCTCAGCCCTGTGATAGGCTAGACAGGGCTTCTTGGCCAAGGCTCCTGGAAGCGACTGGGCACGTGTTTCTAACTGTGGCAAAGCAGCTTCATGTTGGCCTGTCCCACCTCTGCCCTTTCCAGATCAAGGAGGGAACCAGTGACTGCTGCCAACAGGCACTGATAGGCAAGGAAAACGCGGAGGCCTGTTTGAGTTCTAACACACACAACTCAAGGCTCTAATAAGGGCCACGCAATTCTGCCCACGCAAATCAGACTGAGCCATCCTTCCTTCTGAAAGACCTCTGAGAGGCCTGGGCTGGGGTAGGGAGAGTCAGGAGACAGGGAGTCAGCTTCTTAGAACTCCTCCACTGCCAAGACATTTTTCACATGGGGTGAGGAGATACATTGTCAAGTCCTCAGGCACCCTGCCTACCAACAACAAAAGAATTATTGTATTGCTAGATGTAAATAACTTGACTGGTGAAGTTATACATGTAACAGCAACCAAAAAAATCAAAGCAGCCCTTCCTTGTAAACTACGCTTTGATCCTAGCTCCTATAAAGTACACAATGGAAAGTTAGGTTTTGAAATAGATTTTGCCAGTAACACTACAGGAACATTTCCCCTTCTCTAGCCTTTTTCATCTGGAAGCACTGAAAAAAGCTTTAGACATCTCCTCTAAAGGAGAGAAGGTGCTCTGAGCCTTCCAGAAGGGCTTCTCTCTCCAAAGACAACCCAGTGGAGGAGGAGGGGTGCAGAGAAGCCATGAGTTCTGAGGGTTCCTGAGGTCCTGAATCACAGGGCCTTTATTGGACACTCCAGCTAAGCTCCCGTACCCTGCTTTACCCCCTCTCTCCTCTCTTCCTTCTTATGTCAGCTGCTAGACCTGGGGTTTCTGCTGAATCACCACCCAGTACTTATTTCAGCCAAGAAGCCCAAATGCCCAGCTCAGCATTTTCTAGGAGCCAAGTAGTCCTCTCTTCAGCATTAGTTAAACATGGCTCCTGAGATAGTCGTGGTAGAGGAGAAGAGAAAAACTGAAGACATCAAGAAAGCCAGGGGTGGCGTGCTATGCTCCCTGGGGGAGCCTGGGCCTGAAAACTTCCTGTTATCTCCTGTGCCAGTTGTCAGGGCCAATATATAGGCACAGAGCAGGGTGGATGAGGGTGGGTTCTGCGGGGTCTGTGCTGAGCCCAGGAGGCCTAGCCTGACCCTGCAGCACGTTCAGTCTT
>NW_003852620.1:823429-829480 GCF_000181295.1 Otolemur garnettii
AAAAGGTGATAAAGACAGAGGGGCCAACTCAACCTGTCCGAACCACACCAATGAGAAAGCATTAGAATATGACCCAGTTGTACTTGATTTATTTCACCTGTATCCCCCCAAAGACTGTGTCACTTTTGGTTATGATGTCCTGCCAATTCTACCTCCCAAGTGCCAAACATGTCTAATGTCCTAGGCTCAAGTGATCCTCCTACCTCAGCCACTATCATCTCTAACCTGGATTCCTGTAACTGTCTTGTAAACAGTCTTCTTGCCTCTGATATTACTCCTCTTACTAATCCATCATTTACCCTTGCAGCCTGATTCTCCCAAAATACAAATATGATAATGTTAGTCCTCTGCTTAAAATCTTTTAATGCCTTCCCATTTTTCCTAAGGCAAAACCCAAACCCCTTAACAAGGGCCAAAAAGCCCTTTGCAAAACTTTTTTTTTTTTTTTTTTAAAGAAACAGAGTCTTTCTCTGTTGCTCAGGCTGAAGTACAGAGGCACAATCACAACTCAATGCAGCCTCCAACTCCTAGGCTCAAGTGATCCTCCCACCTCAGCCTCCTGAGTGTCTGGGACCACAAGCACATGCCATCACACTGGCTAATGAGACAAATTTTTTTTCTTGTGGAGACAAGATCTTACTATGTTGCCTAGGGTGGCCTCAAGCCTTTCCCTCCCAAAGTGCTTGGATTACAGGTGTTAGCCTGCACCCAGCCTTAAATGTCACTTTCTCTGAGATTTTCTGCCCCCATTTCTCTTGTAGCTAGCTTCCTGATGTTGTCCTCTTGGGAACTTACCACTTTGAAGTGAAATGTCCTCTATTCTTGTCAGAATTATTCATTGGACTATGACTTCCTTGGTACAGGAAAGACATATCTCTGTGCTTAGCTCAGTGTCTCGAGCAGGACAGACACTCAAATATTTGTTAGTGATTGAGTAATTCTGCATCACCTTCAGTATCAGTCGAGCTGTAGTCCCCAACCCCTGGGTGCTGGCAGATACCAGTCTATGGTATGGAAGTAGAAGGTGAGCAGTGGGCATGGAAACGAAGCTTCGTCTGTATTTACAGCTGCTCTCCATCTTGCTGGCATCACTGCCTGAGCTCTGCCTCTTGTCAGGTCAGCGGTGGCATTAGATTCTCATAGGAGCATGAAGCCTACTGTAAACTGTACATGTGAGGGATCCAGGTTGCTCCTTATGAGAATCTAAGGTCTGATGATCTGAGGTGGAGCTGAGGTGGTGATGCTAGCTCTGGGGAGCAGCTGCAGGGCAGATTATCATTAGTAGAGAGGATTGACTGCACTGAGACTATAATAAACTATTTCCTACCACCACCAGTGGTCTCTGGAAAAATTGTCTTCCATGAAACTACTTCCTTTTGCCAAACAGTTGGGGAATCATTGCAATAGGACACACAGGTGGACTCAATATAACAGTTGATATGAGAGAAGGGTGGCCTTTTTGTTGCGACAAGTGGTCTATTCATTGTCTGTGTAACTTATATCTTGCTCTAGCTCTGTAAACCTATCATTCTCTCCCTCAATAAAGTTTGTTTCATATTGAAAGAAAAAAAAGAAAAGAGAGAGAGAGGGCAAGCAGGCTTAATTTGTTGTTGTTGCTGCTGTTTCCAATGAGAATAAAGGGTTTTTGGGTTCATTGCAGCCTACTCTGTGCCAAGAACAGTATCTAGCATGTCACGGGCACTTAATAAATGTCTATTGAATGAACAAAGTGTTGTAATTCTCATTTACATACTGCTTCCCGAGAAACCCAATACTTTTCTAAGTAAGACTGCTCTAGACCAGGTTTCTGAGCAGGATCTTGGGACAACCACTCTTGGGAAGATTTTTAACCAGAGATCTCCTTAGCATCCCTTAGGCCTCTGGGAAGGACATCATAGAAGGCAGAGGTAGACCACTAATTGCTCATCATGGATGCTGGAGACATTTAAGTTGAAACATATTTCATTTTGATTTGTAAACAAACTGGATTCCTCCACCTTAGTAGTTAATCAATCAACACATCCAGCTGATTCTACTAAATCTTTCTTGTTATTGTCTCCTCTCATACTTGTGGCTTCACTTTTAGTTCGGGCCACCACCTCTCTGGCCTGGACAAATGCTCAGCCTGTCTACCTGCTCCAAATTTCATGGTGTTTTTTTCACCCAAACGTGAACCTAGTCATGTTACTCCCCTGATCAAAACCCTTCAGTGAGGAGTTCCTGTTCCTTGGATAAAATCTGCTCTGTGCTGCATGACATATGGTTCTTGCTCACCTGTTTAGACTCATGTCCTGTTATTCTTTTAGGATCCACTCACACAAAAGTATTTACTTTTCTCAAACAGGCCATTTCTCTCTTGACCCCAAATGCTGCTTGAGCCCATCCCTCTGTGTGGCTGTCCTTGTACTTTACACCTACCTGGTCCTACTTACTTTTTAAGATGTAGCGATATCTGGGACCCTTCCCTAGCGCTCCCTCCCAACTTCAAAGCACCTTTTTCTGTGTTGCACACATTTTTTCATCATATTGTATTGTAAGTATTTGTTTTATGCTAATCTCGTCACTAAACTTTTAATCTTTTCCAAAAGGCTATAAATTATGCTTTATCTCTACTCAGTGTAGAAGTTCATTATGGTGATTTTCTTGTGTTTAAAAAATTTTTAAAAAATTAACTGTGTATCATGTCAGGGGCCTGAAGTCCCAGCTACTAGAGAGGCAGAGGCAGGAGAATTACTTGAGCCCAGGAGTCTGAGGTTGCTGTCAACAAGGCTGACACCACAGGACTCTAGCCTGGGGCAACAGAGTGAGACTCTGTCTTAGAAAATAATTTTTGTAAAAGAGATAATCACATAGGATCAATATAGGCATTAGCTGATAGATGTTCTATTTCTTCTCCCCCTTCATAGAAATCCCCTACAGAATAATTTTAGTTTTAATGCATCACAAAAATGAAAAATGTGATGTTAGTCAAATTGACTACTAAGGTCAAGTCAAGAGATTTTCAGTACATTTATATTTTAAATGCTGGCTAGTTAGAAGACATACAAAAAAAAAAGGTCTTGGATGTATGGGAATCAAATCTAGGCTAGTCTATATTTGTCTGAATTCACATATACACGGCTGATCAGGCACCCAAAGAACTCTTTGGGGTCTCAGGAAGGGCAAGAAGGAGGTTCCACCCAGGTATCTGAGACAGTATGTGTAGTGTTAGGTATCTGAGACAGTATGGGTAGTGTTTGGGGTGAGAAGTTTGGGACTAGAGAATATAAAGGCTTAGGGGAAAATGAACGGGGATTAAGGGATTCAGATGCTAGGAAAGATTGTTGAACTCTCTGATGTCAAGGGATTGATTAATTTGCAAGAGATTTGCAAAACAACATGCACAAGTTTCTCTGTCACAGCATCTTGCCCCAGACAGCTGGAGGCACTCTGTAAAGGAACTGCAGGGGTAAGAGTGATACATAAAGTCCTTTCCCTGCCACATAGGTCAAAGAAGAAGGAGAAATCTGAAGCCCTGGAAAAGTAGCCTCTTAGGACTCTCAGTATAAAGATAGAAAACAAGATAAGCAGCATTTTTTTTTCTTTGTGACATGTGTTCCCAGTATTCCTTTCCTCTTAGGGAAAGGAAGGGGAAGGAGCTTCTTTAGGTCCAGACATTCCAGGAGAAGAGGGAGACTTGAATGAAAAGAAAAGAATTCTACTTCAGATGCTGGATGTGACCCCAGCCCCAAAAGACAGGAAGGAGCCAGAAGTTGTCTGAGTGAAGGATGATCCAGCCTTCAAGAGAAGCAAGGACAAACAGATCTCAAAGGAAAACCCAGAGTTAGCAAGCAAGATGCACACACTGGCATCTGGAAAAATTGTTTGATACCCAGGGCCCCCACTGCGGCCACTTTGTTTGTAATTGGAAACCCAGGTAATGGCCAGAAGATGCGGCTACATGGTAAAGGGTAAATTGCAAAAATAGCCTGTCAACATATAGTCTGTACAGTATGTACCCAGATTTGTAGACTATAGATGTGTTTTATTTAGAACTGTAAGGATACCTATCCACTGTTACCAGGTATAGCGCAGGGGAGGGGCAGCATGGGTCTCAATGTTGACTCCCTTTGTATCTTATTAAGCCTTTTACATGAAGAATATAGTCATTTACTTATGAAATAATTAAAAAGAGAGAGAGAGAGAGAGAAATACCCAAACAAATCACAAAGAAGACACCAGAACCAAGTTCTAACACCTCCCGGCCCCTCCTAATTTCCTTCCATCCTACTAATATGCTTGCTCTGGTGAAGGGAGAAGGGTTTTTCATTTAATTAAAACGTAAAATACTTTCTTTTCTTTTTTTTTTTAAACTGCCTGGAGACTAGAAATATTCTGCTGACTCAGCAGTGAATAATCAGCTTTGACCTAAATAATAGAATAACTCCAAGTGGCAGCTGCAGTTGCATAAGCAGATCCAAATCTGCAGTTCCTTCTCTCTCTTTCTCCTCCCCCCCCAGGCTTCAGGCTCTGGGCAGGCGAGCCAGTTACGGCAGGTTCTTTCTGCCTCTCCACCCCCACCATCTGGCTGGCTTCAACTTCATTTCTCATCAGATCTCTTCCAAAACAGCCCCACCACAAACCAGACTTAACCTCACCTCTTCCCTCCTGCAGCAAACCCTGGCTAGGGGCTTTGCCACACTGGCTGTCCCTGCCAGACCCTGCACCCCATCTTCCAGCACCCTCTCCACTGTACACATACGCCCTCTCCACAGAGGGTGGCCTTTGCTCACAACCTGTCCGGCACATGGATCAAGACCATTAGCAGCATGACAAAATGAGACAGCAGAAAGCAGAGTTTCCTATATAAATACATTCATGTCACACTCAAGCTCTCTAGTGCTTCGCTCAGGAGTATGACTAAGCTGGGACACTCTTGGCTCTGCTGCCAAGGGATGCTGGGTCTATTTTATGCAACCAGCTTGCCTGGCACCTGCTAAGAGGATGGGGTGGGCTGGCTAGTGGTGGGGGTTTGGTGGGGTACTGGAATAAAAGATATCAGCATTTAATGAAAGACAGCATCCTCTAAGCTTTCCTGACAATCTTCCTGTTTTACTTCGAGGGGTCTGTAGAAGTGGTATTCAACAAACCAGAAGCCAAAACCTCCATACACAGGCTCAAAGCAGCTGGAAGTGTCTGGCTGAAGGACGAGGTGAGAGGCAGTGTGTGTGTGGCTATATACATGTACATGTGCACCCTGCCACGGAGAGGACTGGGGGCTCCACAGGGTCTTCTCAGCTAGGAGGAAAGGGACTCTGCAAGGGGGTGGTGCAAGAGCTGGTTTCCATTTCCCCTACAGGAAATAAGGAAGAATAAGCTTGGGAATAAGTAGGGTTTAAAAAGATTTTTCTGCTTATGAAGTTAAAAAAATAACTCGAACACATATTTCAAGGACTTTGAAAAATTCCTGCCTTTGGGGGAACAAGATGGACTACTGTTAAACTGGGGATAATTTCTGTGCAGTTCTACTTAGGAGACAGATAAGCTTTATTGGATCTTTGACAGAAGGAATGGGGAAGAGGCAGCTGGGTCTTGTCACTTGTGTCATCAGCCAGAGTTTCTAAATTTTCCTTTGACTTGGCGCTAACAGAGTCTAGGTGAGGGGCAGGCTGCAGAGGTGACCATGTGCAACCTGTCTTTCTGGAGCTAGGCTTACAAGCAGGAACCATTCTTATCTCCTGGGAGAGTTTGGAACTTTCTGGTTTGAGGGGAGGCCCACAGGGCTACCCTACTCTGGAAGGTCTTTGTGCAGGAGGTCAAACTCTTGGCAGGTTTGGAGAATACAAAGGAAGCCCTGGGGTCCAGCCACTGAGAAAACTTCACCCTGGCTCCTCTCCTAGGGGAGAGACTGAACAGCCTCAGGGTCTTGATTTCTAGTAAGAGGGTAAGGGTGGCCTCTTGTCTGAGACACTTTTGCAGTATCAGCAGGAAAAAGGAAGCTGTGTACATAAGACGCTGAAATAGCAGTGGCCAGTGCTCATGTGGTCCCCCCTGTACTCCTCCATTAGCCTG
>NW_003852620.1:829912-837207 GCF_000181295.1 Otolemur garnettii
CCACCACTGCCGAAGAGGGCACACTCGCCATGGAGACCATCTCTTAGGTCCCAGCTGTCTGCCCCGTGAGAGGCTATTGGGGTGGGTGAGTGACAGGAGGAAAGTGTCAAGATCTAGGAAAGGGTATGGCCAGGATGATCACTGCCATCAGCTACGTGCGTATCTGTTGGAAGGCGTGGGAGGGCAGGAACTGAGTTAATTCCACAAGTCAAGCCTCCAAAACATATTCAAGTATTTACTTTAGAAATTAGTTTTTGATGAATGATATAAAGTACCCCAACACACAGATGTTGGAGATTAAGCCCTGAGACTTCCTAGAAATATGATGCTACGGAACTTCTTTATAAAGCCCCCCTAACCTATTCCAGTTCACAGAGATCTTTTCCCCTCCTCTGAGTTTTTTATTGCAATCGAATCCTAACCTATAAGATCTGTCTGTATGGCTTTTTCTCCAGTTACAACACTCAAGGTTGAGGACTGAGAACAAACTTTCCTCCAAAAGAGCTTAAAAAGTTGGCAAGTTGAGGTAGAGGTAAAACACAGACCTTCTGCCATGAAGCCAGAATAATCTTCCTATCAGCAGTGGGGAGAAGCCAGCACAAGGTGCTGGAAGGAGAAGGAATCAGGAGACCGGCACCACACTCAGAGCCTGTTTCCTTGGGTAAGTCACTTGCCTGGCTCTGTGCTTCCTTATCTGTTCTAGGAAAATGTTAACACAGGCCCAGTTTACCTCACAGATTTGTCATAAGGCCCCAGTCAGATAATGTAGGTGAAAGTGCTTTGTGCAATGTAAAGAACCCTGTCAGTGAAAATTACTGTGCCTCCCAGGAACTACTTAAGTTTCTTCTGTTTTTAACACCAGATAAGCGTATGCAGAATCCATTCATCCAAAACTCACTTGGAGGAAATTGAAAGAAAAGGAGATGGGGGGAAAGGGGAAAAAGAAGAATCAGAAATGTGTGGACCACGAGGGAGGCTAAAAGAGGCTGTCCTGAGAACAATGATCAGATGACACTTACATAAGCAGATGGCAGCCAGGAGTCGAAGGCCAGGCTCTGGGGGGAAGCAGGTGGGGAAGAGCGGCTGCAACACGTAGTTGGAGAAGGTGAGGGCGATGACAGCTTGGTTGGTGGGGTAGATCACCAGCACAGCAATCCACAGCCGCAGGAACCTGAAGGGGGAACAGGACACCCCCGCCAGCAGGCATGGCAGGGTTTCGGAGTCATCAGAAGAAAGCCCTGGCAAGTCAAGCTGGGCAAGTAGGTGGGCAGCGTTAGAGAGGCAGGTGGGTTAAAGGAATGCATTCCTTTTTTTGTTTTCAGGGATGCTGAAGAGCCCGACCCCCCACCCTCAGCCCTCTGCAATGACAATAAAATGGTTTTATGATGAAAGAGCTAAGTTTCAACTAGCACTAACAAGAGTCTTGGCATTCTTTCTCTCCTTTCATTAACTCTTCTTTCCCACACTGGCCCCCAGCATCCAATGTGGAAATATAACATTTGCAACCCCAGAATTGGGATAGACAGGACATGCTAAAGCTACTTAAGCAACTGCCAGGGAGGCACCGAGTGGGGTTTTGTAGGAATGGTACCTTCCACACCCTTTGACCCTTTGGTGAGGGTTGAGGTCTTCCATGGCAGGGTTTCAGAAGCTGAGAAATTCAAGATCAGGGCCTGATTATAGAGGATCATTATCCTTTGTAATGGGAGAAGAGGGTATACTGTATCTTAGGTGGTCACTCTCATTTGTCAAGATAGAAGGGATTTGGTTTTGTGATGTGATTTCTCTGGGAATCAGAGGTCAGTGTTGTTATATAGTTCTGCTTGCTCTCACTCACAGAATCTTTCCTATAAGATTTGTATAGATTAACATGACAAACCTGGTTCCTCTGTCATTCTAAGAAGCATATAGGGGACACAAGGCTAAACTAGCAAACATGACAGAAAAGCAAAGGAGAAATCTCATTCTCTAGTCCTTGTTGGCACATTGGAGAGGAAACCCCCCTGGCCTTGGCTTCCTCCAACCTGACTTCTTTCTCTACTGTCTTTCTCCTTTTCCCCCGAGATCACTCAGGCTTTCACAGATCCTCTTACCCAGCCAGTCCTCCAAAGATGTCCTTGACGTAGGAGTAGTCACCTCCAGATTTGGGGATGGTGACCCCGAGCTCAGCATAGCAGAGGGCTCCCACAGCTGTGATGAGACCTGTCACTATCCAGACGATGAGAGCAAGTCCCACAGAACCCGCATTCTCCAGCACGCCCTTTGGTGAGACAAAGATTCCGGAGCCGATGATGTTTCCTGCATGAAGCACCAGGGTAAGGAGGGGAGATAGCAGAGTCAGGACAGCTGGCAAAAGTGGCCTTTGCAGGGTGGTCTCACCTCTGATCTGATTCTTAAACACCTTTGACATGTGTAAAAGACCTTCAGGCTGGTGTGCCTGACAATAATTTTCCCTAAAGTCAGGGTAAAGAGGAGCAGAGAACTGACACATTCCTAACCAGAAACCTGGTCAGGAATTTTACATGTCTCATTTATCCTATGCCAAGCCAATAGAGTCAGATATCATTTCTCACATTTTATAGAGGGGGAAATTGAGTCTCAGAGATACCAAGTGAGTTGCCCAAGTTCACAGAGCAGTGAGTGATGACACAAGTTTGACTCTCAGGACCCTCTAACTCAGCTACACATAGTGTACCCAGGTGACAAGATTAGCTGAAGATGTCAGGGTTGGGAGAGTGGGCTTCTCAGTGCTAGCTAGAAGGCTTTAAAAATGAACCAAAGGCCATTATCTTTTGGACAGATCGTGGTCACACCCCATGACTAGGGGTTTTCAAGACCTATGAATGTGAACAGCATTCTTGGAGGCTGGCTTCTACCCTAGACATGACAGCCCCACCCTTGGTGAAGAACATAAAATACCCTATAAAAACAGACCTAGTTGTTTGAAAGTGGTTTGTAGGAGCACAATGCATGCGAAGTCTCAGCATGACATTCCTTCAAAGGTCATTCGCCACCAGTACTTCAGGTGACCCTCTAAACAAACTATGGAATTCAGGGAGAGGAAGAAGGGCAGGTGTTTCTGTATTTTACAAACCAAGAGACTAAGACACAGAGGGGTTAAGTGGCTTTCTCCAAATTCCACAGCTACTGATGGGTAAAATTGGATCCAGAAGTCAGTCCTCTGATGCTTAACCCAGTGCTGTTTCCACTAATCTACTTCTGCTTTTGTGTGCAAGGGCTGCCTGTCTCCTGAGAAGGGAAGTGGCCAGTACTGAATGGCTGGCTATTGGGCTGGGTGTGTTGGTTCAGGGGGAGTAGCAGTGCAGAGGCCATTCCTGACATACTTCCTCTCAGCAACTTATCCTTTGTCTTCTTCTTGTGCATAAAGGCCACAATCAGGGTTCATTGGATGGGTGCTTTGAAAGCTCTCTCTTCATGCCCTGCCTTGTTGCACCCCTCAATGCCTAAAGGAAGAAGCAGAAACTAAATGGATCCAGATGGAAAGGCAGAGCTGGAGTAGGATGGGTCCTTTGACAGTGTTCTGCGAACATCTCAAATTCCCACCATCTCTCTTTAGTGGTCTGGAACCGGTGAGATGAAGATTGTAAAGTTCTATGCTCAACTTCCCCAAACTGACTTTCAGATCTCAACCATAAATTAACTTCAATTCCAATTCTGCAATTTCATTTCTAAACCAAAATTCAGTTGTTTTTCTTTTTCTTTCTTTCTTTTTTTTTGAGATAGAGTCTCCCTTTGTGACTCTCCATAAAGTGCCATGGTGTCATAGCCCACAGCAACCTCGAACTCTCTGGCTGGAGTGATCCTCTTGCCTCAGCCTCCTGAGTAGCTGGAGGACTACAGGTGCCTGCAACATGCCCAGCGATTTTTAGAGTCAGAGTCTCGCTCTTGCTCAGGTTGGTCTCAAACTCTTGAGCTGAAGCAATTCACCCACCTTGGCCTCCTGGAGTCAAAATTCAGTTTTTAATTAAGCTCTTTTAGATAAAGGGAAAGAGAAGAGAATGTTCACGTTCTAAATGCGATGACCTTCATTCCTCTTGGGTACAGAATCTGCTGTTCTTTTCCAAACTAAAAAATGGCAGAGTGAGATGAGTAATGAGGAGGGGGGAGGGGTCCAGAAGATCATAAAAGCGGTGAAGACCTGGGAGACTGAAGTGTAGACTGTAAGGCACAGGTCAAAGCTAGATACAGATGGCACAAAATCACATTTCTATCTTTAACATGTCTTCCTTCCTTTGGTGCTATCCGCACAGAACAGGGCGGTGTATAGAAATGAAACTAAAAAAAGAAATAATCTTGGCTCAGCACCTGTGGCTCAAGTGGCTAGGGCACCAGCCACATACACCTGAGCTGGTGGTTCAAGTCCAGCCAGGGCCTGCCAAAGAACAATCACGCTTGCAACCAAAAAATAGCCGGGCATTGTGGCGGGTGCCTATAGTCCCAGCTACTTGGGAGGCTGAGGCAGAAGAATTGCTTGAGCCCAGGAGTTGGAGATTGCAGTGAGCTGTGATGCCATTGCACTCTACCCAGGGTGACAGCTTGAGGCTCTGTCTCAAAAAACAAAACAAAACAAAACAAAACAAAACAAAACAAAAAAAACCAAAAAGAAATAATCTTAATGTGCACAGCTATGATTTAATAAAAAAAAAATCTCTCATCATTAATTTTATGATACAATTCTCAGTACAGTTCTCAGTCCAAGAGAAGATAGAAGAAGGAGATTCTGAGTGATGCCAGTCCTTGCAGACCTTTCCTTTTAGGTAAAGTCCTATGATAGGAATGAGAGGCCATTTTTCCGCCCTCTGCTCTCCTTGGCCAGTCCCCATGTGGGCTTTGCAGAAGTGTCGGGCTAGTGGAGACTAGAAGACCAGCTTGTAGTATCCTAGGATTCAGGCACATTCACCCTGCCAAATGACTCTTCACCTGCCACAATGAAATGTGAGGCTGTTCCCTGGAAGACACCAAGTGCTGGGAAATAAGAGATCTGGAGATAGACTCCCTAGTATTGTTGAAAGGGATAATAGGAGCGGTGCCCCTAGCTCAGTGGGTAGGGCGCCAGCCACATAAACTGAGCCTGGCGGGTTCGAATCTGGCCTGGGCCAGCTAAAACAAAAATGACAACTGCAACAGAAAATATCTGGGTGCTGTGGTGGGCGCCGGTAGTCCCAGCTACTTGGGAGGCTGAGGCAAGAGAATGGCTTATGCTCAATAGTTTGAGGTTGCTGTGAGCTATGACATCATAGTACTCTACCAAGGGGGACATAATGAAACTCTGTCTCAAAAAAAAGGGCAGCACCTGTGACTCAAAGGAGTATGGCGCCAGTCTCATATGCCAGAGGTGGCGGGTTCAAACCTAGCCCTGGCCAGAAAAAAAGAAAGGGATAATAAACTCCTTGCCTAGCAGGAATTTATCAAAAAGTCATCGATAGGGCATTTCAAAGCCAGCTAAGAAAAGAGCAATAGAACTAGAGTTATAAAACCAGCTCAAGGGGTTAGAAAAACAATGACTACAAACAGGGTTTGACTTTAGTCCTTAAGGCACTGAAAAGGGAGGGCTGTGCAGTTATGCATTTCTTAGATCCAGGAATGCCTATTGTAAGGGGAAAGTGGGGGTGGGTGATGTTTGAAAGATCTGATCTTCTCAGGAATAAAGAGTATCAAAGTTCCCAGTAAGGGTTCTTGGAAAACAAATACCGCAATAGGAATCAGTAAATCGGAATCAGTGTATATTTCTCTTCTGTTTTTGTTCTAATATTTCCATAGTGTGCATGCTCTTCCCCTGGTTCTAGGTCACAGAAGCCAGTGGGATGTGCAACACTAATTGTAATTGCCCTTTGAAGGGTCTGACCCACTTCTTGCTTCCACTTATTCTTAGAAGCTCTGTGACCTTCTAGGAAGATGCCAGAGTGACTGTGAGGATCATAGTCCTGGGACTATGGGACCAGAGCCCTGATTTTATAAAAATTGCTTCTTCTCCTCTAAAAAATCTTAATTTTGACCAAATTAAATTTACAAAGGGCCAGCTGCAGTAGCTCATGCTTGTAATCCTAGTACTCTGGGAGGCCGAGGCAGGGAGCTCAGGAGTTCGAGACTAGCCTGAGCAAGAGTGAGACCTTGTCTCTAAAAAATAGCTGAGCATTGTGACAGGCACCTGTAGTCCCGGCTACTCGGAAGGCTGAGGCAAGAAGATCGCTCAAGCCCAGGAGTTTGAGGTTGCTGTGAGCTAGGATGCCATCGCACTCTCCTGAGGGTGACAGTGTGAGACTCCATCTCAATAAAATTACAAAGAAAAAGCTAAAAAAAAAAAAAAGGACTAAAAACTGAGCTATGCTAGCCTACACTGTGCACTCGGGAAGAGGAAAGGAGAGGGGTGTCTCTCTGATCCTGAGGAAACTACTACCTAGAAGACCAGAATCTGGGAGCACTTCCTCTACCGGAGGGACCTCTGGGACTTCTGCAGGGGCAAGAGCAGGAAAACGAAACTCATGGAAGAGCCACGCTCTGGAGCTGAAAGAAAATTTACACTACCTTGACTGAAAAGTAGTGTCTACTATCTGCAGTCTTTAGTGTAATTATTTAGTGTTTATCCCCCTACTAGACTGTAAGTACCATGAAAGCAGGAGCTTTGCTGCTCCCCCTCAGCTGTGCAGTGTCATCTAGTAGGCATTCCCCAAATGCTTAATGATTACATAATGTCTGACATCATTTATTGTAGCTCCAGAGAGGAATTTAAATACATCTATTTCTTTGGAACCTTCAAATCCTGTGAGAATGTTGAGTGTGTGTGTGTTACAAGCAGATGAGTAAAGCAACCAGCCCACTTATATTTCACTACTGAGGAAGGTACACTGGCTATTGTTACCATTTCCAATTTATAGGGAAAGAAAGTAGAGTGACTATTATTCGCATTTTCCAAATGGGGGAAATGGGGGAGGTATTATTATCCCTACTTCATGGAGGGAGACACAGACCCAGAGAGGTAGTTATTTGCCTCAAGTGCAGAGTTAAAGACAGCTGGATTGGAACCTAAATCTTCTGTCATAGACTCAAGCTTTCCCCTAAAAATAAAAGGTTTTCCTACATGCTCTGGGATCAGTCGTACTTGCTTCACTCCATAGACAATGAGAATAGGTCAGAAAAGTCACTTACTAAAGAACTGGACCACAGATCTGGTTCCTTCCTTCTACTGCAGCACCACCTTCAGTGGTGATTTACAAAACAATCACATCTATTTATTACCTTACTAGATTTTCATAACTTTTCTTCCCTCCTTCCCT
>NW_003852620.1:837227-847889 GCF_000181295.1 Otolemur garnettii
CCTTCCTTCCTTCCTTCCTTCCTTCCTTCCTTCCTTCCTTCCTTCCTTCCTTCCTTCCTTCCTTCCTTTTGTCTTTTTCTTCCTTCTCTCTCTCTCTCTTTTTGAGACAGTCTCACTTTTTTTGCCCCAAGTAGAGTGCCTTGGAGTCATAGCTCATAGCACCCTCTAACTCTTGGGGCTCAAGCAATCCTCTTGTCTCAGCCTCCCAAGTAGCTGGGACTACAGGTGCCCACCACAACGTCCAGCTATTTTTTAGATACGGGGTCTCACTCTTGCTCAGGTTGGTCTTGAGCTCATGAGCTCAAGTGATCCACCCACCTTGGCCTCCCAGAGTGCTGGGATTACAGGTGTGAGCCACTGCACCTGGTTCACTCAAACTTTTTTTGTTTCTTTCTTTTCTTTGATGTTGTTTTGCTCTGTCCCCTGGGATTGTGTGCCAGTGGTGTCCTCATAGCTCATAGCAACCTTAGTTCCTGGGCTTGAGTGATCCTCCTGCCTCAGCTTCCTGAGTAGCTGGGACTACTTTCTTAGGTGTGCAAGGCAGACCTATTTCACTTTTGTGAAAACTGAGGTTCAGAGAAGGGAAGGGACTTGATCTGAGTCATGCATAGCTTAAGCAGCAAGGACTAGATGAGAGGCTGAGGCCTTGGACTTCTGGCCAAGGATTTTCTCTGCCACCCCATGTTGCCTCTCCTTGGAAATTGCACAACAGACACTTTAACAGCAGGGCTTTTCAACTTTGGACACTGTCCAAATCAGACTTATTTTGGAGTGGCTCTGAAAAAGAACTAGGAAAGATCTTTTCTACCTTGATGATAAAACTTTTTTGATGAGATGTAGGAAGTAAGTTGATTATTGTGGAGATGTTTTTCTCCATTGTTTTAAACTCAGACTTACTGTCTATAAAGCCATTTAAGAATGATATGTACACCCATCTGGTATTGCTGAGGTACTCATGGTCAAGATTTTAGTCTTGCTTCCATCCACCCCAGTTAATAAATTAATCATCTTATCACATAGATCTTTCTTAGTGAAAAATAGGTTCTAGGATGCCTGGACAATGAGGTCCAGCTTGGCTTGTGTTAAAGAAAAGCCAAACAAATTATTTCATTAAAAAGGGGCCAAAACATATCAGGGGCAAGTCTTCACTAGAAAAATTGCTGGAATTGTGAAAATCCATGTTTGCAATGAATAATCACTAACTTCTCCATCTACAGGCCAATACCTATGAGTCCATTAAGTCATTTTTCACATCCAGGCCTGTCCACACTAGAATACTGTAGCCATCAGAGAATTTCCTGGGGCATGGAATTACAGACTTCTAACACCCAGCAGACCCTTAGATCCAAAACACTCTGGCTTTACTTACTCATGCTAGTCTTGAAATCTAGCCACAACTTCTTCCTGGGGCAGGGAAGTTCTAGCCATTTCCATGATGGCCAGGGAAAGCTGAAGTGAACCTGTTGTGAGTTCCTTTCATAAATATCTGGGAGGATTCCAGAGCTTTTTAGTAGTGGGGGAAGAGTATCAAAGGAGGGTCTGGCAGGCTAGGGTTGGTCTTTAACCCTTTCATCAGACCTGGAAGCACACCATCTGTTACCCAGAGGACAGGTACAAACAGCTGCCAGGGTTAGAGCAGGTCAGGATGTCCTGAGGAATTGCCAGCTCTTGCAGAGCAGAGATGTGGAAGGCACTGTAGGACTCTGCTGTCTGGGAAGGGCATGAGATTTAAGAATTGGAGGAGCCACCAAATCCTGGTACTGCCACTCACAAGCCATGTGGCCTGAATTTTTCTGAGAATTACTTCCTTTGTCTACAGAATGGGAATAATTGCTTGTACCTTGCCTACCTCACAGTGCTGTTGTGGAGATCAAGGCAGAGCACATACATGTGAGGAACACTACAATTTTTGAGATGCTAATAATTATAAGCAAGTACTACGATTTGCAGTAGTAGGGACAGAGACCAATCCTGGAAGAATCTGACAGGCTTCCTTTGGAGGCTTGGCTCCAAAACAGCACTCTGCTGCCAGGACCATGAAGTCATTTGTCTAGGTATAATTTTTAGATGCCGCAAGTGGGTGGGCAGCAGGTAATTGCATCTCAAGAAGTATTTATTGAGCGCCCACTCTGTACATGCTTACTTTGGAAGGTAATTGAGAAGTACTTGTTCACACGTGGGCTTTTAATGAAATAGATGGAGCCAACCACCACTCACCAGCCACTGAAAGACAGGCATTCTAGCCTGCGGGGCTAAGAGTGCTGAGCCTTCAAATAAGCCCATTAAAGACTCACATCTTGCCTCTAGCATTTCCCTGTCAGACTCAGAAACCAGGTACCTACAGTGAGAGGTTTTGTCTTCCTCAGTGATTTTCAACTGGGGACAATTTCTGCCCCCTCCCAGCTTAAGGGGTCATTTGGCCATATCTGGAGACACTTTAGATTGTCAAGAAGGAGCTGGACGTGCTACCGACACCTGGCGTGTAGAGGCCAGGAATGCTTCTAATCATCCAGGACAGCCTCCTGCAACACAGATGTGTCTGGCCCCAAAAGTACTGGTGCTGAGGTTGAGGAATCCTGCTCTACCTTCAGCCTTCAATGCCATGGTTTGGTTCATCTCTAATCCCTTTAAGACTTGAATCTGGATGATTTTTTAAGCTAAGTACAAAGATGTATTATTTATGGGAATGACTTATTTTTAAACTAAAAATATTTTTTATTGTGGTAAAAACATGTGACAAGATCCTAACCATTTTTAAGTCTACGGTTCAGTAATGTTAAGTATATGCATATTATTGTGAAACAGTCTCTAAAACATGATTTGTTTTGGTTTTGACTGACTGCTATTATTTCACAAATTCTTTTTTTTTCTTTTCTTTTTTTGAGATAGGGTCTTGTTCTGTTGCCAAGGCTAGAGTGCAGTGGCATCATCATAGCTCATCGCAGCCCCAAACTCCTAGGCTAAAGTGATCCTCCTCCCTCAGCCTTCCCAGTAGTTAGGACTACAGGAGTGTGCTACCAAGCCTTTTTCTACTTTTGGTAGAGATGGAGTCTCACCGAGTTTTTCAGCTGGTTTTGAACTCCTGACCTCAAGAGATCCTCCTGCCTCAATCTCCCAAAGCACTATTATTACAGGCATGAGCCACTGTGCCTGGCCCCACAGATACTTTCTAAGCACTTACCATGTGCTAGGCTATAGGATGTGAAAGTAAGTGAGACTCAGTCCCTGCTCTCAAGAAACTGTATAGAGAAGTGAAGATGTGTGCAGACACAGCTGATACCATCACGGAGAGCAGAAGTCACTTGAGTACTACTGCAATATGTAACAAGATATTAGGGGAAAAGGTCACTGGTATGGGCTGTTCAGAAAAAGGCTTCCTGGAAGAGGGAAGCGCCAGATGGATGCTGATGGGTGAGTAAACTCAACTCAACAGGAGGGAAGGAAAAGAAGTTGATTGGTTGATAAGCAGATCAAACTTGGGCTGAATTCATCAGTTCTTCTCATCACCCAATCAGTCCAATCTAAATTTCTGAACCGGAATTACTGAGTGTGTGGTTTGGGGGTGGGATGGGAAGAGGGGGGTAGAGGTTGAGCTCAAGGAGAGAAAGGAATCAATCTTTATTGAACATAGACCATAGGCTAGGGGCTTTGTTTTATTTATTTTTTCAAGACAGAGTCTTGCTCTGTTACCCACAAAGTGCAGAGACATCATCATAGCTCACAGTAACCTCAAACTCCTGGGCTCTAGCAATCCTCTTGCCTTCCTCCGCCTTCTAACTAGTTCTAGCTGGAACTACAGTGTTCACCAATATGCTGGGCTAATTCGTCTATTTTTTTGTAGAGACAAGGTCTCATTCTTGGTCAGGCTGGTCTCAAACTCCTGGCCTCATGAAATCCTCCCACTTTGGGCATCTCAGAATGCTAGGAATATGGGCGTGAACCACTCCCGTGCCTGGCCTCTTTGTTTTAATACTTCACAAGAAACTTCTTTTAATAGCTAAAATCATTAACTTGTTCAAGGTTACAAAGATGGTTAACAGGAAAGCAGTTTGAAAACTTAAGACTATCACTAAAGCCCATCTTCTTCTGCTGTATCACGGGTGGTTCCTCCCCTTCTATAACACATTGATGCAAATCATGGAGAAATCCATGTTAGGCCTTCTGCTTCCAGCACCAGTGCCCCAATGCCTCCTTAAGGCAACCTGACCTGCCTCTGCCAGCTATTTACTAAACATCTTAGACAGAATTGTACTGTAAAGAAGCAGCTAAAGTATTTATGCATTACATAGATGTACAGACAGACACTTTTTAGTACACATATATATAAAATATCTATATAAGGTGGACATAAAGTTCGTGTGCAATTTAAAATAGTTTAACAGGGTGATGCCTGTGGCTTAAGGAGTAGGGCGCCAGCCCCATATACCGGAGGTGGTGGGCTCAAACCCGGCCCCGGCCCAAGACTGCAAAAAAAAAAAAAAACTAAAATAGCTTAACATAGAAAATTGCACACAAACTTTATATCCACCCTGTATATATCTCGAGTCCTCTGAATTTGCTGTCATTTTGAGGGCTGCCCAATTATTTTTTTTCTTTCCTGAGACAAGAGTCTCACCATGTCACCCCTGATAGAGTGCCAGCTCACAGTAACAGCTCACAGCAAACTCAAACTCCTAGACCGAAGCAATTCTCTTGTCTCAGCCTCCCAACTAACTAGCTGGGACTACAGGCGCCCTCCACAACATCGGCTATTTCTTTTGTTGCAGTTGTCACTGTTGTCCAGCTGGCCCTGGGCTGGGTTCGAATCTGCTAGCCTCCGTGTGTGTGGCTGGCGCCCTACTCACTGAGCTACAGGCGCCACCCTCAATTGTTTTAAAAAGCAAAATAGGTACATGGATGAGAAAAGAACACTAATAATTCTGCATCAGCCATACTCTCTGAGTAATACGCCTGCAGCTCAGCATGAGATTGCCTGGTACATCTTTAGACATAATGTGAAACCCTTTCCCCAGAAGTGACGTCACCGCTAACGCTGAGGATATTTAAAGCAGGGAGCAAACCAGTGGGAAGACTTGTGACTGTGACAACGGATGAGGGATGAGATGTGATGGATAAAGCTTTTCAGCTCAAACTTCACTCATTCTATAAATAAAACAGCTTAAAATAGATGTGAGGGATTATTTTGCTTCTTAGAAATAAAATTCACCAGTGCTCAACACAGAGCCTAGCATATAATAATATGCTCAGTGAGTGTTGGTGAAAATATGGAACAATCCTGAGCCCTATGAACAGTAGCCTCACCCCATCCCAGGGATTAGCCTGCAGCTTGCTGTTTCCCAATCTCCAGGGAAAAGGCACTCAGGGGCCTCCTCTGTAGTCATATTCTGGGAGGGGAGGAAGGTATGGTCCTTCTTACTATGTAAGTTCAGCAAGGAGTTAAAAATTGGAAAGGAACAATTTCTAGCCTCCTGGGTTCCTGAATGACTCTTGTTTTCTGCAGTTCAGAATATACTCCTGGGATCACTTGCTCCTGCCTGTACTTCTAGATTCAGCTCCCCACCCCCCGCCCCCCAACAACAAAACAACAACAGAAATTCCTAAAGCGTTTCTTGTAGGCAGCCATACTGCTAGATTACTACTCAAAAAAAAAAAAAAAAAAAAAAAGGAAATCTTGGTAGCCTAGTGACTTCTGAAGCCCCCACACCTCCACCTCATTTCAGTACACCAATTTAATTCAGAAAAATTGTGTATATGATGCCGACCTCTCTGAGAAGGTCATTTGATTTTGGTACAGAGTGTCTTTACGGTTCTTTTTCTGAATAAAGCAGGCTGTTTGATTCTGTCTTTTGGACACAATTTTTACCTGCTGAGTTTCTATTTTCTTTCCCTGACTCTAAGCCATCTCCTGCTAGTCACAAACTCTGTATAACTCTGCTCTTTGAAGGAACATATTGTAGCTTCGACAGTAGCAGATTCAACCAAAGTGCTCCTTGGATCCTCTGGTGCTGGTGGCAGGCCACAGGGTAGCAGGACCCCTCATCCCAGCCACCTTGAGCTCCATGTTATGGAGCATTTTGGTTAAGCCCAGTTGTTTCAGAGTTCAATGACCTGAGTGGGAATCCAGGCTCTACCAGTTACTTGCCTATTTTAACCTTTCATTTCTATAACAGTAGCTATGGCATGGGATTAAATGACAATATTTACAAAGTACGATCAGGTACCATGTACCTGGTACATAGTAAGCATTCAGTAAATGGTAGCTACTTATTATTATTTCACTGCTGAGTATAGCCTTTTCCTACTCACCAAGATATGTTTGTTTTGAAATACCCCCTAGCTGGCTGCCATCCCAGAGTTTTCTTTGAGAACAATGAGCGTTTTAATCATGTTTTCATCCTGAATGAACCAAATCCTAATCCCTCCATGTTTTGTGTGCATGTTTAATTGAAACACACACTCAAGGAGTAGTTTTCACACTCTCTCTGGTCAACATCCAATAAACATTTTTGAGATTAGAAATCAATGCATCATATTAGAGACTAAAATGTAAAATCTTTTGTACTTGAAATAGTCCCAGGTCAGCCCAGTGCCATTTTGGTACAGTTATTCCTATAGCCACATTTGTCCATTGACAAATACCCTTAAAAAAAATTTTTTTTTTGTTTTGTTTACCAGCTTTTTCAGGAGCAGGCTTCTGTGACTCAATTTCCCCGTGTTTAAAATAGAGATAATTATAATATCTACTTTCATAGAATTGTTGTCAGGATTAAATATGTAAAGAGCATATAGCACAGGAATAGGCATTTAGTTACAGCATAATAAATACTATTTTTTAGCAAATCCCTCTTAGTTGAGAGAATGGTGGTCTAGTAGCTAGTGCTGTCCTTATCACTAGTGCTGTCCTGCAGCAAACATACCAAGTTCCCCCACAAACACATATTGTGCTGAAAACAAAATGGTCTGACAAATTATAAACTTTTTTCTTATTTTTTTAGAGACAGAGTCTCACTCTGTCACCCAGGCTGGAGTGCAGTGGCCCAATGTAACTTCAAACTCATGGGTTCAAGTGATCCTCCTGCCCCAGCCTCCTGAGTAGGTAGGAGTGGGCTGATTTATTTTTTGTTTTTAGTTTTTGTAGAGACAGGGTTGTACTACCTTGCTCAGTTTGGTCTAAAACTCTTAGACTCAAGTTATCTTCCTGCCTCAGCTTCTCAAAGTCACAGGCATGAGCCACTGTGTCCAACCTAAACTTTTCTTTTAGGCTCTGAAGCCAGCTTGTTTGACTTCAAGACACAGATTCTGGTTACATACCTAAATACGTGACTGGTACAGAGCAACCTAAACAGCTGGGATCTCTGTAGGCATCTCCGGCATGATTGGGAAGAATGCTGGTCCATAAAGGTAAGGTGTGTACATGGGGGAATTAATGGGAACGTGGTCTATGTTAGCCAGATGCACATCAGGCTCACCCCAAGTCTTCCTGAAGTTCACCAGGGACCATTACCATCTTTCATTCCCAGATGACTGCCCAGCTCCTCCAACACTGGGAACCTTTCTTACTGGGAACAAAACATTAATTGGTTCGTCTATAAAAACCAATTAAGGACCTCTGTCCAGGTTCTAAAGGTAAATAGCCCTTTAAGAGATAAAAATAGAAACAGTAGAGAATAATGCTTAAGAGCTTGATTCAGGATTCAGACAAACTCTGACTTTGAATCCTAGCTCCAATACTTCTTAATTATATGACCTTTGGCAAGTTGCTTACCACTTTGAGCCTCTATTTCCTTATCTGGAAGAAGAAATAATAAGCACCTACCAAACAGAGGTCATTGAGAAGGACAGATAAGATAATATATGTTAGGTAACTGGATAAATGCCTGGCATATTCTTTTTTTTTTTTTTTTGAGACAGAGCCTCAAGCTGTCCCCCTGGGTAGAGTGCCGTGGCATCACAGCTCGCAGCAACCTCCAGCTCCTGGGCTCAAGCGAGTCTCCTGCCTCCACCTCCCAAGTATCTGGGACCACAGGTGCCTGCCACAACGCCTGGCTAATTTTTTTGGTTGCAGCCGTCATTGTTGTTTGGCAGGCCCGGGCTGGATTTGAACTCGCCACCTTGAGTGTATGTGGCTGGCGCCTTAGCCGCTTGAGCCACAGGCACCGAGCCAAATGCCTGGCATATTCTAACTGTTTTTTCAAGTCTATTTTGTTGTTGTTGTTTAAAAACCTTTATTCTTCTATTTTTCTCTCTCTTTTTTCCTTTATATATACATCCTATTAGTGGTTTCTCTACACTCTTCTATTTTTTAAAACCTATTTTTTAATTGAGATGAAATTTCACTGTGTTTTCCAGGCTGGTCTTAAATTCCTAGATCCAAGTAATTCTCCCCAGCCTCCCAAGTAGCTGGAATTACAGGTGCATGCCATTGTGCCTAAATTACTAAGTGTTTAATAACAACAACTATTGACAGTAGCTTTGGTGCCATTAGCAAAGGAATTTTATTGTCCTTCTCCTTGTAGACTTTAGGGGAAACTCCACATTCATTCATGGTAGAATCTTAAGTTCACCTGCTGCCCACAGGTTTCCTTAGCCAAATACATGTTGAGCAAAAGCCTAGTTAGGTTAGGGCAAGGATGATTTTAAAAAATTAAAATAGTAGCCCAGGTATGGTGGCTCATGCCTGTAGTCCTAGCACTGGGAGGCTGAGGTGGGCGGATTACCTGAGCTCACAGGTTCAAGAGCAGCCTGAAAAAGAGTAATACTCCCATCTCTAAAAATAGCTGGTGTTGTGGCAGGCACCTGTAGTTGCAGCTACTTGGGAGGTTGAGGCAAGAGGACTGCTTGAGCCCAAGAGTTTGAGGTTGCTGTGAGTTATAACACCATGGACCTCTACCAGGGGCAACAAAATGAGACTCTGTCTCAAAAAACAAACAAAAAAATTTTTAAAAAGAAAATTATAATGGGCCCACCTAATTGTCCAGGCTGATGAAATTATTCCTAGCTTAAAAATTTTCAAACTAGATTCTCAACAGCCCTTCAGATAAATCCTTCTTATTACTACTGTCTTCAGATTTTTTCCCAATAGTCAATTAAACCCAACCATCATTTGAATTATTCTACATCAGACATTCTGCTAAGCACTCAAGATTCTGACATACAATTTTTGGTCAAGGAAATAACAGTTTTGTCATCATGACTTTTACCCACAAAATCTCTTAGGATTGTCTTCCTTACTCCTTTCCTCACAACCAAGATGCTGCTTTTTTTGTTTGTTTTTTTCGGACAGGGTGTTATTACTCTGTTGCCCAGGTTAGAGTGTAGAGCAATCATCATGGCTCACTGCAACTCAAACTCCTGGGCTCAAGTGATCCTCCTTCTTCAACGTCGTGAGTAGCTGAGACTACAGGCATGCACCTTCCCTACCCAGTTGATTTATCTTTTATTTTTTGTAAAGAAGGGAGTCTCACTATGTTACCCAGGCTGGTCTTGACCTCCTGGCCTCAAGCTATCCTTCCAAAGTGCTGGATTACAGGAGTGAGCCACTGTGCCCAATGAAAATGGCTCCTAATCTAGTTCTTGGTAAGAATGTCTCTTTCTTGTGCTTCCCACCATGCACCTAACTTTGTCCTCCTTTAGCTCTTACAGAACTAACTAAACTATATCATGAATTTTCAATGTTTTCTGTTTAATGCATATGAATCTGATCTTACCAATTAGGTTATAAATAACTCTATGACATAATCTTCTATTAGTCTTCTATATTCCCATATATTCTGTTATTCCTACTTTCAATCATACATGATGATTGTGAATGAAATTTATGAGCTTGTACAAAACATTTAATTTCTCTCTCTAAGTCAGTTAGGTATGAGATGGAAAGATTTAAATACCAGATCACTGAATTTTATTTTCTTTTTAATTTTCTTTTGTCATTATTTTTTTGAGACAGAGTCACATTTTGTTGCCCTTGGTAGAGTGCCATGGCGTCATAGCTCAAACCAACCTCAAACTCTTGGGCTAAAGTGATCCTCTTGCCTCAGCCTCTTGAGTACCTGGGATTATAGGCACCCTCCACAATGCCCAGCTATTTTTTTTTACAGATGGGTCTTGCTCTTTCTCAGGCCTGTCTTGAACTTGTGAGTTCAAGTAATCCACCTGCCTTGGCCTCCCAAAGTGCTAGGGTTACAGGGGAGCCACCCTGCACTGACCAGATCACTGAATTTTAAATGGAAAATCCTATTTCTATTTTTGCATTTGATCTTGAAGAAACTTGAATCACTACCATCTACTTGGAAACTGGTCTAGAAGAGAACAGGGCAGTTCTTCAGCACATCTGCTATCAATAGCCATGCAGGAGGGGATGCAGAAGGGATTTTGGCTCCATATCATCCTAAAAGGGAGATTTGTCTCATCCTAGCTTGAATGGGTGGAATAATGCCTATTAACTCTGTAAGTAGTTTCACACTCTAAAAAAAATCCTGATTTCTCTGAAATCACATATTTGAGGACCTTTTTTTGAAGAGCGTCTCACTCGGCTCGGCACCTGTAGCTCAGCTGGCTAAGGCGCCAGCCACATACACCTAAGGTGGCGGGTTCGAATCCAGCCTGGACCTGCCAAACAACAATGATGGCTGCAACCAAAAAATAGCCTGGCATTGTGGCGGG
>NW_003852620.1:848190-850742 GCF_000181295.1 Otolemur garnettii
ACTCTTGCTCAGGCTGGTCTTGAACACCTAAGCTCAGACAATCCACCGCTCCCAGAGTGTTAGGGTTACAGGTGTGAGCCACCACACCCGGTCATTGGAATCATTTTTTTTTTTTTTTAACCGCAGAACACCAGAGTTGCTATTCTTATTAGTTTGGGGATAATTCTCACATTAAAGTACCATCCATGAGGTCATGGACAATTCACCCCACTGAAATAGTACTTATTATACTTGAACATTCCCATTTCTTCATAGACTCAGGGAAAAAATGTTGAAGAGACACAAACTTCAGTATATAGGAAAATATCTTCTACACTTGAATACCTCACCTATGCTGGGATCACTGAGTGCAGCTGAAACAGGAAGAAGGAAGTTTAACTATCCTGTTTGCAGTGCCATGGACATCTGTATATAAATCAGAACCTTCCCAAAGGGAGGAAAATGCTTAATTCTATCAATCAAACTGGAGACGTAATAGGCTCTGGGCTATTTATAGACTTTAAATAAGCATGTGCAATACATATTGAGTTCTTGGCTGATCTCCTTTTTTAGAGCAATTGAGATAAAGTAAAGGAGAGGCAAAGATGAAAAGGTTCTGCTTAATTCAGAAAGCTGAAAATAAAATAAGAAAATGTAATGAGAGATTCAGATCATGACTATAATTTTTTATGCCAGTATTTTTCTTAGAACTACAGATGCCTGAAAACTTCCCAGAATCAGAGAATGATGGGATTCCATTTTCAAAAGAGGTTGGATAATATGATCACTGAAATCTGGGTGTAGAAGTGAAGAGGATTATCTGAATTCTGTACTGATTTTATTTGATTTAAAGGGTGTTCTCCAGTGTCACTGTTGCTCTCAGGTGCCAAAATGTCTCCCAGCTGCTGCATAGAACATGGTGTCATCCAGAAAAACTGGTTCAGGGACACCAGGGCACAATACACCTTTGCAAAGGAACTCTGGAGAGTAACACAGAAACATACCTGGGGCTGACTGTCCTGCACTCCTTTCTCTGGGAAGAAGGTAAAGGCCTCTACCAAAGATAGCAGAGGAAACTATCACCCTCTGAAGTGACAGGTAGGAATGAGCCACTGCCTGTTATTCATCTCCAGGGCGTCTCTGGAAAGGGGAGCGTGTATTTATCTAGAGACAAAGCAGGGAGTCCTGCCCTTAGAGTGTAGTCAGTAGAGAGTGGGGGTTAGAGTAGCCTGCTCTGCCACTCGCAGGGCCACCAAAGGTCCCTACGGTTGGATTCTCCCAGCTGCCATACACATTTTACCCTCAGTTATTCCTCAACTTCACATTCTAGTTAACTGCTAATACTCTTTGAGAACCTCACAGAGTTCACTGTGGGTGTGAAGACACGTGGATTCCACCAGGCAACTAGAGAAACCATAAACTATTCATTTACAGAAAGACACAAGCTATTATTTCTTCTATAATATCCTCATCTGCAAAATGGAAATAACAGCTCTGTCACATGATCTCCACAGAGTGGATATGCTGCATGGAGAAGGACAATGCTATCAAAGGGCAAATCATTATTGTTGCTGTTTTTTTTTTTTTTTAAGATAGAGTCTCACTCTGTTGCCCAAGGTAGAGTACTATGGCATCATAGCTCACAGCAACCTCAAACTTTAGGGCTTAAGTTATCTTCTTGCTTCAGCCTCCAGAGTAGCTGGGACTACAGGTACTCACCACAACCACCAGCCAATTCTTCCACTTTTTAGTAGAGACTGGGTCTTGCTCTTGCTCAGGCTGGTCTCTAATGCCTGAGCTCCAGCGATAGGCCACCTCAGTCTTCCAGAGTGCTAGGATTACAGGCGTGAGCCATCGCACCCAGCCTGTTGTTGCTATTTTTATCACACATCCCATAGTTTTGTATAACATAAAACAGCAAAATATCTACCAAATATGACTCCAAAGCCAGTCTACAGCCTGGTAAGGGTGACTGCTTAAAAGCTTACTCCTTAAACCTACCGAGTCAGAATCTCCAAGTTTCCTATCCAACCTGGTGAGTTGGAGGCCAGCCCCGAGACCTATATTTTTAATAAGCCTTTAGACAATGCTCAGCATCAGCCAGCTTTGTGGCCCCTATTTGCACCATTCTGTGAACACAAAACAGAACTGTTTGCCTGGTTTGGAGGAAGAGTCGTATGACATATATCACTTCTTACACGGCTCAAACGTGACAGGTGGAGTAGATTATAGCACAGGTGACCGACAACCCCTTTCTAAGGAGTGCTTTCAAAGGGTTGAGTCCCACAGGAGAACCACCAGAGAGGGAGAGGAGTAGCCGGTGGGAAAAGGAATCGAACTCACCTACGATGATACCACAGGCACTGACCAATCCGATTTCTTTCTTCAGGGCTACCCCGCCCCCTTCGGCACCAGCTTCGGGGCTGGCGTCCGGCTTGTCCCCACCTGGGGGGTTCTTTTCAGTGTTATTTCGGTGCCTGGCTCCCTTTGCCATTTTTCTAAGTAGGATTTCAACTTCCAAAGGCTGTCTGTCTTCCTAAATGCGTGTGCGTGTAAATACGCTGAGAGCGAGC
>NW_003852620.1:851093-855905 GCF_000181295.1 Otolemur garnettii
GCTCTCCTAATAGCACAGAGGTTGCCTTTAATCTCCCCTTAGTCTTTGCTTTTATGATGAGGACAGATGTAGTTTTCATTAACTGTAGGAGGAAAAAGGCGAATCACCAGGTACTTCCCTTCCAGAAAAAAACTTCTCTTTCAGAAACGATAAAATAAAATAAAAATAAAAAACACCCCCTCCAAACCTGTGGCCCTGACCGTTTTGCTCTAAATCTGGCTTCCACCTGCCGTGGGGTTCTTTTCCCTGCCCCGTCTCTGCTTCCGCTTTTTCCAGATGTCGTGTTTTCTCGCTGATCTTCTTGTCCTTGTTTTCCTTCTTCCGATCTCGGTCCTAGGGCACAGACTGCCCCATCTCTCAAGGTTACTGGAGAGTGGCTGCTCCACACACTGCCGTGCTTCCCTTTTAGCAAGGGTTTTATTTGCTGAAGAAGGCTCCGCCTCCGCCGCCTCGGTTCCTCTCCATCCTCAGTCGCGTCTCCTCCCTCCTCTTCAATTTAAATATTAGCACATAGCCCCCAGAGATCACTGAAAAATGGACCAAATTATTTCTCTTTGTAATCGTCTCTCACTTGCTCCATCTTTCGCCTTGAAACCAAGTGGAAGTAAAATCCTTCCACGTCAACTGTTCCCGGAGAGCTCATTAGCTAGTATAACGTTACAGCATTTGTGAGCTTTATAAATAAGGGAACAGTTGTGCAGACGCTTTTAAGGCCATCAGAAATAAACCGGCCAATGTTTTAAAATATTTAGGTCTTGATCATAGGAGGATGCAGGAGAGAAGCTCGCAGGGACATCACCTTCCAAGTTTCTTGAAAGTAGGAGGAATCTGCGAGTGGGGGAGGGGAAGGGAAAGAATCAAGAATAATCAAAGAGAAGTTCATTTAGTGTCATCGCGAAGATGAAGAGTACAGAGGAAACAAAATCCAGGTGGGAGCCTGGCTGTTCACAGCTCTTATTTAGGGCTGCTGCTCCCACAACTTCTAATAGTTTTGCGTCGGTAAATTACTTGAAAAACAATAACTTCCGGGGGAATTATCAGCACCTCAATGATCATCAAACAGATTTGATGATAGTAAGAGATAACTAACTTATTATTTTCCCAGATTGATACTATGCTACTGCTTCCCTCAGGAAATGCTGCCTCAGCGATGTCTACCTATGATTGTAACGTGCATGACGCAACAGCATGACGCAATATAGCAGACAACACGATCTGCTGTAAGTTCAATAAAATGGACGTATTTTATTTCATTTTTTAGTAAGACTCAAATTTTTATAGAGACATCATAAGTTATTTTAAATATTATTTCATATATTATGTAAGTTCCTTAAACTGACCACTAACTACAGAAATTTTGCCTCACTTTCTGAAAAATGTTTCAAAAGATTTGGGGTTTGAAGGAAAAGAACTACTTAATTCCTTAAATAAGGGTGGTTGAGCTATTGTAGCAATAGCTTTTCCAAATGGGGTAAAAGTCCCATCAGCAATCTTTTTTTCAGCCTGGGCCTTGATCACTCAGCAAGTATTAAGAGGTTTCAAAGGTTGAAAGTTCAGCCCCTCTCCTTCTTCTGCTAGTTCAAGATACAGCAAATTGAAAGCCTCAGCAGAAAAAACGTTGGGGGTAGAGTATAAAGGAGTTTCAACAAAAAGAACAGACAAAACAGGGAATATATAGCCCAAAACTCCACAGGAGGAGATGAGTCATGGGAAATGAAAAATTTTTGAATCACTTCTGGCCTTTACTGACAACTTTATTCAGCATTGAGGGAAACATTTGATAGATTCATTTTTTAAACATTTTGAAGACTTTGGCTCACATTTCACCATTAAGGTATAATAAAACAAACAATCTTTCAGTTTCTCAAATGTGAGTTCCTTCGGTAATGTTTTGTAGTTCTGATTTAAATGATGCAGACTCAATGGGAGATAAAACATGAACAGGATGACTTTGACATCTCTTGATAAAACCAGTGCAAACTGACAATAATATGGTAAGATTTACTCCTATTAATTTATGAACTAAAAAGCAAAGGAGAGATATGGGATCAAAAATATTCTTGCGATACAGTGGTATTAAGTGCACACAATTGGAAAGAAAGGGTGGTTGAAGATTAAAATTTCTGTTTCTTTAGCACTTGGAAGTTACAAATGGCTTATGATTGTTAGTGGTGCAATGTAAAAGCTAGGAAAGGAATCTTCCTTCAAAGGAACTATCATTCGTATTAAGTGCTTCTCGTTAGGTTGGGATCTTTTTGTGATATAAATACTAAGTGTGTCAAAATTCCACCGGACTAACGTCGAACACAGGAGAGAAAGAGAAGTCTTGGTGTAATAGTACATGTTGAGAAAAATCTGCAAAAGATCATTAATTGAAGTTCATTAAATTATGAGCACCTTTTAATGAATTCCTTTTTATTCATAATTCTCTTCTTCAGTTGCCTTTCTTTTCTGTTTTTATTCTACTCTCTATATTTAAATAGTGCTTTATGGTCTACAGTTTCTTTTTTTTTTCTTTTTTGAGACAGAGCCTCAAGCTATCCCCCTGGGTAGAGTGCCGTGGCATTACAGCTCACAGCAACCTCCAACTCCTGGGCTCAAGCGAGTCTCCCGCCTCAGCCTCCCAAGTAGCTGGGACACAGGCACCCACCACAACGCCTGGCTATTTTTTGGTTGCAGCCGTCATTGTTGTTTGGCGGGTCCGGGCTGGGGATTCAAACCCGCCACCTTAGGTGTGCGTGGCTGGCGCCTTAGCCGGTTGAGCTATAGGCGCCGAGCCATGGTCTACAGTTTCATGAACAATATCTTAATCTTTTTTTCCTCCTCATTAAGTATGTTAGGTAGACAAGGTAGTTATTTCAAAAATTTTAAAGATTAGGAAGCTGAAGCTCAAAGAATTGTTTTACCTGAGATAAAAAAGACTTAAATCTAGTCAAAGGCCAGTGGAAGATAATGACTTTTATCTGGATGCTGTAGCTACTGGTCAAAGCCTTGACTTCTTTTGCCAGAAGGAAACAGAGGACTTTGGAGCATGACCTTACCTCTGTGTTTTTAAGTTGGTGTCATAACACTGACTTTTAAGAGACCCACCTACATACCAACATTTATCTGTTCAGTGCACACACATAGCACTTAATCTGGGCCCCTCGACATTTGTCACTCCCTCACACAGTTCCCAGCGTGACCACATTCCAGGTGCTTAGTACAACTCTGTTTCCAATATCCGAGCAATTGTTTAGATGTTTTGCATGCTTGAGATAGGAAGAAATTGATCCCTTGAATTAGGAAAATGGTGAGTGAAAGGGTTACTCACCTATCCAATCTTACAAATAGGGATTTAGTAAGAGCAAGGCTGTGTGTGGCTGACACCTACTGGAAAAATAGGGATATGGCATGGCTTGTAATAAAACCAAAAATAGTTATGTTCCAATATTCCCCTTTTCCAAACAGGTAAGAAGCACCTGTTCACACAAAGTAATAGAGCACAGAGTTCATCTGCTCCATTCCTGATATTTTTCTGGGTCCAATAGGTAACACCTTATTCTTGTTCTTTGCAAAAGAGCTGTGAAGTCTAAAATCACTAACCAAGGACCCAAATCTCTCCTCAGAATCAGCTCACGGCTCCCACTCCACTCTTCTTATCATATCTACATGCCCAAGGTCAGAAGGAAACCCTGCTTTAAATTAAAGCCAGTTTTCTTCCTGGATCCCAGGGACCACTTCCTACAGTCAATTAGGGGTTTCCTGAGCCAATAGTTCTAGAAACCTTTGTTTCATTTAAAAATGGAAAGCAGATGAAAATTAATGAGAAAAGAAATAAAAAACAGAAGGCCAAAACAGTTCAGAAAGAAAGAAAGAAAGGATGATGAAACGAGGAGGCTCAGTCAGTTAACAAGCCCTTTTTAATGTATGCTCTGCTTGTCTCTGGGACATATTTATAGGTTCAAAGGAAGTTGTATCTTCTAGGGTTTATGTGATCCTGAGAACTTGGATGGAGCAGACTCTGCTTTGGTATGATGGTTAATTAATTCATGCTCTTCTGGAGATAATGACGAATCCCTACTCTGACACTAGAGACAAAAATTCCAGCAGATTACTCGCCTGTCTGCTGCACTTGGTCAGATTCCATCAAGCCAGTCCAGTACTAGTGGGAAAGAGAGAAAGGTGCACTCCCCGTGGCAGCCTGTACCTCTTTGACTTCTTTTGTGGGCCTAATCTGTTAAGGGGTCTTCACATTCTCCTTTTATTCTAAGGAATTGTGCAATTCCAGTTTTGAGTACTTTAATATGGAAACTTCCACTTCCTAACCAGTCTTCATTATGTTTGCCAAAGATGAGGGATCATGTCTTTCAAGATGTAGAAGACAAGTTCTCTGAGGGCAGAGACCAGCTTTGTTTACTGCTGTAACTGCAGTACCTAAAATGGTGCCTGGCACTCAATAAATATGATTGCATGAATGAATGTTGACGGACATTAATACACAATAATAAATAAATAAAGTAATTACCGATGTATGGGTTGATGTACCAACTAATTGTAGTAAGATATAGCCCTTAGTATCTGGACAGGGGCTAGAACATAGAAAGAGAAGAAAAACACAGTCAAAGTTTTGACTTGGAAGATGCTTTCATGTACTGCACAAATCTCAAGCAGGCCCTCAACACTGCCTGGCAATCCTACCCTACCCTTGTGATCAATGAAACCTTCCACTTATCTTCTCCTCTCTTCAAATCAACACCCCACCCCTCAAATCTTCACTTCCAGTTGACATCCTTGATTATTGTTTTGTGGAGAAAATAGGACTAGGCAGAA
>NW_003852620.1:856711-866008 GCF_000181295.1 Otolemur garnettii
AAAAAAAAAAATTTTCTCAGCCAGTGGTTCTGGAAACCTTTGTTTCATTTTTAAATGGAAAGCGGATGAAAATTAATGAGAAAAGAGGAAAGAGTAGAAGAGGAAGAGCACTCACTTTCCTGGCTTTCCTCTACCTCACTGGTCTCTTCTTGGGCTCCTGGATAGATCCTTTACTCTTCCCACCTTTTCTTTTCTCTATCCTTCCTCACCACCTAGGTGACCTCATCCAGTCTCACAGCTTTCGGCAGCATCTATACACTGATATTTCTTAAATTTATAGATCCATCCCTCAGATAAACTCCAGGGTCAGCTCTCTAACTGCCTAACTGATATCTCTGTTGGGATGTTTAACAGTCATTTCAAACTTAATGTGTCCAAAAGAGAGTGCATGTTTCTCCTCCAAATCTGATCATCCCCCAAGTATTCCTCACTTTAGTAAATGTCACCAATTGTGCAGGCCAAGTATCTAGTGACCCTTTGCTTATCTTTTTCTCATATATCCTACATTTGGTTTATCAGCCAATCCCTTTCCCTGTAGCTTAAAATCATATCTAGAGACTTAGTCATTTCTTGCCATCTCCACAGCTACCTCCTGGTTCATGGCCGCTTTACCATCAGCTCTCACCTAAGCTATTTCAACAGCTTTCTGATTGGTCTCCCATTTGCGCACTTTCTTCCTACAAATGTTCTTCTACACAGAAGCCAGAATGCTCCTTTGTAATCATAGATCATAAATAACATGTCACTCTACTGTTTGAAACCCTCTAATGGCTTCCCAATCACTAGAATCAAACCTGAAATCTTCTTTATCATGTCCCTGGTGTCTAAATCATGCCTTTCTCCTTTTCTCTTACTCCTTTAAGTCTCATAGGCTGGTCTTGAACACTAGAGTCTGCCTCCGGGACATCCACCCTGCAGACAGTCACGGGGGTGCCTTGCTCCCTTATGTCACATACAACCCCTGGAAAACATCACCTCCCCACAGGGTACTCTGACCCCCAGTAGAAAATCAATCTTTGTCTCATCACCTGGACTTTGCTATGATAATACCTATCATTACTTAACATTACCCATTTGCTTGCTTGCCTATTTTTCTCTTATTAAAATATAATCTCCACCAGTTCAATATAGGCACTGAAAAAAATAGATAAAAACTCCAGATTATTGACGTTGTCAGTTTGTTTTTTACATGGACTAAATGATGTTATAGGTTTTTGTTTGTTTGGTTTGGGTTTTTTGGTCTTTTTTTTTTTTAAGACAGAGTCTCAAGCTGTCACACTGTATAGTGTCATAGCTCACAGCAACCTCAAAGTCTTGGGCTTAAACAATCCTCTTGCCTTGGTTTTTCTATTTTTAGTAGAGATGGGATCTTGTTCTTATTCAGTATGGTCTTGAAGTCTGAGTTCAAGCAATCCACCCACCTCAGCCTCTCAGAGTGCTAGGATTACACGAGTGAGCTGCTGCACCCAGCCTTAATGATGTTATGGTTATGGTTAGAGAGTGTTTCTCTTTTAGAGATACATGCCAACATATTTATGGATGAAATAACCTGACATCTTGGATTTGCTTTAACTAATATGGAGGGGAAGTGGGTTACCACTGAGAGAATGCTGAGTTTACATTGTTTAAGTTGGATGATGGGTAACAGTTCATTCTTCTCTATTTTTGCATATGTTTAAATCAGTGATTTTTCAACCAGTGTGCCATGAGAGGATCTTAGATGTGCTGCAACAATTTTTAAAGATCATTAATTACATTATTTTTGAAAGATGTTCAATGCACAGTAAGTATACATATTTTTCCTCCTTTTTTTTATCAACATAATTTAAGTGTGCCGTGGATGTTTAACTATAGGTACAAGTATACCATGAGATAAAAAAGGTTGAAAAACACTGGTTTAAATCTTTCCATAATAAAAAGCAAACAAAAAACCCTTGCCTGTTTCTTCACCTTTATTTCCCTAATGCCTAGAGCAGCTCTTGGCATATAAAAGACCCCATTCAATCAATACATATTTATTCAATTTTCATTGTATATTGAATCAGTTAGGAAAGGAGAGGTATATTTTCAAGATAAACATTATTTTAAAACTTATTTATTTAAAAAATATTTTTTAGAGACAGGGTCTTGATATGTTGTCGAGGCTGGACTAGGATTTCTGGGCTCAAGTGATCTTCGTGCTTCAGCCTTCCAAGTAGCTGAGATAATAGGCATGTACTTCCATTCCTAGCTCAAAGATAAATTTTAAGAATTTACTGGCTCGGTGCCTGTGGCTCAAGCGGCTAAGGCGCCAGCCACACACACCTATGGTGGCGGGTTCGAATCCCCAGCCCGGACCCTCCAAACAACAACGATGGCTGCAACCAAAAAATGGCCAGGCGTTGTGGCGGGCACCTGTAGTCCCAGCTACTTGGGAGGCTGAGGCAGGAGACTCGCTTGAGCCCAGGAGTTGGAGGTTGCTGTGAGCATGATGCCATGGCACTCTACCCAGGGGGATAGCTTGAGGCTCCATCTCAAAAAAAAAAAAAAAAAAAAAGAATTTACTACAAATTATTGGAAATCTAAATTCTAGGTTCCAAAGGAGTATTTTACAAAGAGTCTGCCCTCTGGGCTTTACATCCAGGAATATACTAATTGTGGGAATGTCAAAAATATATAGTGGATAATTTAGTTATGCTATGCCTTTAATTGTTCTTTGTAAGACCAATTTTTAAAAATATAGCTTTATTTGTCTTACTTTTTTCTCATCAAATTATGATAATTAACTGTATTCTCCTATACCAGAAATGTACAGAGAAGTTGGGGAGAAAAGACAAAAGTATAGTTAGATAAAACTTTATGGACCTAGGTTCTTGAAAATTATGCCAGATTATAGTTTGCAGATCACTGATACAGAATATAAAATCCATGGTAAGAAAAAGTCTTTTTTTTTTTAGTAGATTTCCATTCTGCACAACTATCAAGATAATAGAGAAAGAAATTTTAATAGAAATTAGATTACAAATACCTAGGTGCACTCAATTAATTTCATTACCATATTCAGTCAATAAAAATCAACTGTTTACTGTACTAGACAGTGATATATTATCATGAACCTCACAGACCTTAACACAAACAAGATCTTTCTCTTTCTTCTTGAAGCCTAGGTACGGCTTAGTTACCTAGAGTCCCCCAAAAGATCACTGTGTATCTCAAAGCTCAAGCATGAAAGCCGTAGATGATAACAAATGTAGATGATGCTAGGAAAGGAAACTTCTCCAAATTATAATTGATATACTTAGAGAGTTAAGACATAAGGTGTTGCTTTCATGAAATGAAAACAGAAACATCAGAACAGAAAGCCCTCAGAAATTAGGTCAGGCATGGTGGTGGTTTCTGCCTATAATCCCACCACTTTGGGATTGCTTGAGCCCAGGAGTTTAAAACCAGCCTGGGCAACATAGCAAGACCTTATCACCACAAAAAATTTTAAAAAATTACCTGGGCATGGTGGCCTACACCTGTAGTACCAGCTATTTGTGAGGCTAAGGCAAGAGGATCCCTTGACCCCAGGAGTTGGAGGTTATGTTACCAATAGTTCAGTACTTGTCCCTGAGGCCACATAAGAAGAATGAGGATAAGTAGTTTGAGGAGAAGGAAAGAGAAGTTTATTAATTTGCTGACAAATGAGGAAGTTGTCAGGCTCCTGTCTTAAAGTACCAACTTCCTCCTCTGAGCAGAAATAAGAGAACTTTCAAAGGGGAGTTTTTTGGCTTTAGGATACTGCTTATAATTGATGGTTCTAGTTCATCCCATCTTCAGGTAAGACAATCTTGTAACCTCCTCCTGGGCAATTCCTGTGAACCATCTGTTATGGTACAAAGAACAAAGGACACCCTCATGCCCCTACCCTCACTGACCACTGGTCTGAGGGAGAGATAATGCAGGGTTTTGTTTTTGTTTTTGTTTTTTTAATTTTTTTTGAGACAGAATATCACTCTGACACCCTGGGTAGAATGCTGTGGCATTATCATAGCTCACAGCAACCTCAATCTCTTGTGTTCAGGCCATCCTCTGGACTCAGCCTCCTGAGTAGCTGGGACTACTGGTACCTGCCATGATGCCTGGGTAGTTTCTCTATTTTTAGTAGAGACAGAGTCTAACTCTTACTCAGGCTTGTTGGCCTTCCTGAATGCTGCTAGGATTACAGGCATGAGCCACAGTGCCCAGCCTAGGGATGCAGGTTTTAATTCCTCAAAAGAGTGGGGGAGGTTTTAGACAGAAAACATTTTACCCTTTTCCAGGCCATTATCCTGTTATATATTCCACATTGTCAATTTTTCTCTTTCATATCTATGGGAGAGGAGGTGACGTGCTTATTGAGCTACTTCCTGGTGCATTGGGACGACATTTTAGATGAAAGGTTTGTACTTCTTTATGCCATTGTAAAGATTTGGCAGGAGAATTGCAAAAATAAACAATATGATAGGTTACCAGGCCAAAAAAGGGCATAAGGAGCAATTACTACTGTGAGGATTGACAAGAGAAATGAGGGAGGATAAGATTTTATTTTTACCCCACTTGGTATCTAAGATACTAGTAAGACAGTGGGTGTTTTGCTCACAATGTCTGGTACAGGGCTGGGTAAAAAGAAAGGTTAGCAAAATAAATAAATAAATAAAATCAACATTTTTATTTTTCTTTCCTCTTCAACAGGTATTTTATTGGCTAAAGCCTCATCCACTGGGGCTTTTTTCATCCTCTTCTTCTCTGGGGCACCTCTTTACTCTGGTATGGTGGACCTAAGGTTTTACTCCTGACAATTTCAATGAGGTGTGAGTTTTTAGAAGCACTTCTTAGGATCCCTTTCACCTCTTTGTCAATTGTTTTTCAGGTTCTTGTTCTTTTCAGGGTTTAAGCCACACCTGGTCTCCTGGTTTAAAGGGGTGGAGGAGGTGCCTTCAGCTGAGGTGAGGACCTGAAAGAAGTAGACTCGTGCATAGTAGTTAGTATTTGACCCATTTGTTTGACATATTGCTTTACCCTGATTTCTTTACTCATGGTTATATGCATACCTTGGGGTGCTAGGAAGGGTCTCCCATAAACTATTCCTTAGGGGCGTAATTTAAGCCTGCTTTAGGGGTACCCTTATCAGGAAGAGGGAAAGTGACAACACCTTCTCCCACTGTAGATGGGTTTCCTATATCAATTCCAAGATGTATGAGATTTCCATTCTAGATGTAGGGCTTTCCTTACTTGCTTGTTATCTTTGATACAAAGGAGGGTCCATTATTATTCTATATGGATGAAAGGAGCCTATGAACATCTCAATGATCTGCAGGATCACTGAGTTCACCATATCCAGCTCCTTGGAAAAACAGCTCACTTGGTTCCCACTGGAGGTTCACTTGAAGTGCATGAGCAATCAAAGGACACTGCAACATATTCAGGTGCAGATGGTGGGAAGCAAGTTTCCCCCTCCAAGGGCACTGCCATGGAGAAGCCAAACATGTTGATGCTTGAAGAGGCTGCTGAGCTGTCTCTGTAGCTGCCTGCCCACAGCATCCATCACCAGGATGCCATTCTCCATCTGCCTGGCCTCTGGGCTGCTGCCACCTGTCATCCCACCATCCTCTGAAGCCTGTTCCTCTTCTGTGCTGATATACATATGCAGGAACTTGGTGAAGCCCCTGTCTTGGGCTGGCAGCTCCTGGTAGAAGCCCATCTAAGAGTTCTTTCAGGAGGCTTCTGGTAACTCCAGGTGTACTCGAAGTTTAGGCAGAGTAAGCCTATATCCAGCCTGAAAAGGTATCTACTATGGCATCTGAGTGCCCATAAAGGGAAGCTCAGAGTGATTTGGTAAATGGGGTCCCATCATTAAGGCATCAGGTCCATAGTGTGTTGAATTAATGTAAGTGCCTCATAAGAGACTGAAGCAAAGTTTTGGGTAAGAGACTCCATGGGAATTCTGTCTCCACTTAGCTGTGCTGCCCCAAATGTCAGGGCTTGTCTTTAGTTTTAAAGAGGGGTTATGTTGATCTAAATCTAGCCAGGGTATCAAGGCTCTGAAGTATAGATCCCCGTTAGTGGTCTCTAGCAACCTGATTTCTGTGATCCAGATCAGGGACTGCACATCTGTCCCTTTAAAGGGCTCTGTGCAAGAGCTTTGGTGTTAGTCCATCTGTTTGCAAATCTGTCCAATTTCAGGTTCTGCAAGTCCCCTGCTAGGCTCTCCCCAAACATAGCAGGAGAGCCCTTTTAAAGCCCTGAGGCAATATAGTCCAGCAGTGCCTTGAGGCCACCCTAATCCCAGGATCTTGCCATTCCAATGCAACCGAATACTGTTCATAGTCATTTGTACAATATCATTAATGGCATGTAGATCCTGCATGAATCTATATTCATTAGTATAGGGAGTTTGAATTCTCTCTGTATGTAAAGGGGGTCCTGTCAGCCTTTACTCACTTTTGGTAGCTCTTCTTGCAAATGCTATAATGATGTGCAGGTCTTTTGAGGTCTGAAGTTTAAAGCAAACTGCTCTGCAATGGCAGTCTCCTGCATACTTCACCAGGCCCTGGTATTCATTCAGCAGGAGCTTAGTGGTGCCCTCAGAGGTGAGTTTCTGCCACTTTTGGAACAGCTCCTAGTGCTCCTGCTACTTGCCAGGAGGAGGACCAGTTCTCAGCTGCCACTGTGATATCTGTCTCATTACTGCCTGTCTTGCTGGGGGCTGGGCTGCAGAAAGGTGGGGGCCCCCTTCTTCTGAACTTATTCTGCCCAGGCAGCTTGGCACCAATTGAACCCCTACTGTCAATTTGTATCTGGGGCTTGGATGGGGGGAGGCATGAAGCCCCAGGCCCCTTCATTTGTAAAAGTCCCCACTGTCAATTTGCACCTAGGGCTTCTTTGGGATATTGGGGTTGGAGCTACTAGAGGGAGCTCCCTAGGTCCCCTCCTCCATCATCTTGAAAGAACTAATTGCTTTCCTGAAGGTATCTTGTTACCTAAGCCCTTTGCAATTTTGGGCAGAGTTCTTCCCAATGTCTTTCCTTTTTTTCCAAAAAGCACACTGGTTGTACACCACCATAGCACAGCCTTTCCTTTTGACTGTCTCAAAGGATCCTTGGCTGGCATAGCTAGCAGAATGTGCAGTTTTCATCTTACTTTAAAGGCCATATTAACCAGAGTTTACCACATTAACCCTTGTCCCAGCTATGGGTGCCCTCTGGCCACATAGAGTTCTCTTCTGGGTAAGGAGAGACCATTTCCAACCTCAAATCATAACCTAGTGGATGCGGGGTTGAAGAATTAGCTCCAGTGGTGCCCTCCTTATCCCCTCCCATGGTGCCAAAATGGCAGCAGCAGCAGGTGTTCCTTCTGCTTGGCTGTGCATTGATTAGTGGTGGGCCTCATGTGTGGGTCCTCTCTCCTGCTGGTCCACCCCCAGGCTGTGGCCCTGGCTGGCTACGGGGGTCCAGTAGGAATGAGGGGATCTCATTTATCAAATATCACACAAACACAGATTATTTTGTATACTATAAGCAATGAATTTATCTCAGGCAGACAGCTTAAGACTCAACATTCTAACTCTATAGAGGTAGGCTGACCACAGGAGCTCTGAATTTTCCTTAATATACTTTGCCCTTCAGTAAAAACTTGCATACAAGAATTGGCCATCCTAGAACACCTGGCATGCCATTTATACAAGTAGAGGTGCCATAAATCAACTGGGGTGCCCAAGAGGGGTACCCAAGTTGTTCCCATACTCTTGTGGGTGAGTTTTTGCCACCCTCCTGTGTGTAACTTAGGCTCTCTTTTATCTACAAATTAGAGAGTTTAGTATTCTCTTTTGCAAAAGCACAGAAAGGCCAAATGAGACTAATTCTGAGAAGAAGAGGCAATGGAGGAGACCCTGTAGAGTGCATCTCCAAATCAAAATTAAGATCCAAACAAATTCCTGGGAAAAGAACTAACAGCTCAGAATAAACCAAGGACCATGAATCACCACTTTTCTTCACATTCCAGATAAGTATCACAATAATCACAATATTACAATAATTTTCAGACATAGGTTCATAGCTATAAGCTGAAAATTCAGCCAAAATTTTTCCCAAGGGACTTTGAGATGGAACAGAAATGGAGCTTCCCATGTTAGGACAAAACTTATAATCAATCACAGACAATATAGAAAATTCCCAACACAAATAATCTAAAATGACAAGGCATATCAATCAAATGGGAATCCAAAGGGGATTAACACCACCTCAAACAGTGCCTTAACAAATAAATAAATAAATAAATAAACAAATAAAATAAATACCCTGCCAGGGCAGAAAGGGTAACATCTTCTCCAAAAAAGTGGCCTAATCCCCCCAATTCCCTGGGAATTGCAAATGAGCTCCAAATCCAAGTCAATTTCCCTAATTCCACTCAACCTGTGTCTTCCACCCCAAACAGCACCTCCAAATGCCCTGCTATAGGATTTCAAATGAATACTCTGTCATAGGACTGGAAGGCTCAAAACCCTCCTCAAAATCATAAATGAGTAAATGAAGGGTTTCAGCATGCACTCCAGGGAACTTATTCAAACAAATGACTGAAGCTGTTTGACTGTTTCCAGATCTATTTCCTTTACCCCAACAAAGTTAAAGCTGTTGGAGCCATGTCTAATTCAGAGAAGAGAGATAGGAGTTCCCCCATTTCTCTGGCTGTGGCAACTGCTAGGATGGTTCCTCACTCTCTTACTCAAAGAGGTGATGCTTCTACCCAAAAAGACTGGAAGAGATTTTAGAGAGTCAGAAAACATTTTTACCCTTTTTCAGGCCATTCCCCCTGTTATAGTTACAGTGAGCTATGATCATGTCACTGCACTTCAACTTGGGTAACAGAGTGAGACTCTGGGAAACTAGGAAGAAAGGAAGAAAAGAAAGGAAGAAAAGAAGAAAGAAAGAAAGAGAGAGAGAAGGAGGAAGGGATGGAGAGAGGAAGAAAGGAATAAATAAAATGTGGTAGAGATTAAAATATTCTATAGGAGGGTTAGAAAAGTAGCTTTCTCAACTTTAATCTTTCTTTTTGAACTAAAGAGACAAAATATAAGAAAATTAGAATAATTCAGGAGTTTCTAATATCTGACTAATAAAAGTAAAGGAAATAGGGAAGCAAAAAGAAATAATGCAAATAATGCCAAAAAATTTCCTAGAGTTGAAAAACATGAGTATTCAGGATCAAAGAGCACACTGAGTGCCTAGACAAATAAAAATATAAAAATAACATCCTACACCAAGACATATTATGAGAAAAGTTTATAACACTTGGACC
>NW_003852620.1:868618-869891 GCF_000181295.1 Otolemur garnettii
TTAAAATTTAAAAATTTAAAAAACATATGAAAAATTAAAAATGAACCAAATAACTTGGTTAAATAATAATAATGTAAATTATTGGCCAGGCATGAGGGTCACACCTATAATCCTAGCACTCTAGGATACTGAGGTGGGAGGATTGCTTGAGCTCAGGAGTTCGAGACTAACTGATACCATGGCATTTGCTCTTTTCACTGTGCCAAGGGAGAAAAAGACAAAAGAAAAACCCTGTCTCTACTAAAAATAGAAAAACTAGCTGGTTGTGGGGTACACACCTGTAGTCCCAGCTACTCAGGAAGCTGAGGTAACAGGATCACTTGATCCCAAGAGTTTGAGGTTGCTGTAAGCTCTTACGATGCCACGGCACTCAAGCCAGGGTGACAGAGGCTCAAAAACCAAATAAATAAATAAATAAATAAATAATGCAAATTATGAAATAACTAGAAGTTAATTGACAATGAAAGTATTGCATATAAAAACCTGTGAGATGCAGTTAAAGTAGTATTTTGAGGTAAATGTAGAGTCCTATTGATTTAGGAAACATGAAAGATTTAATATAAATGAATTAAGCCATTAGGGAGCTGACTGGAATTATAAGAGCTTTGCTCATAGCCCGACTTCACCAGGATTTCCGAGTTTACTGGTAAGCTTCCAATCTCCTTTGTTCCTCTATCATTTACCATCACTACTCTAGACCCAGTCGTTTTGTAAGTCTCTTCTTTCATCATAGTCTCATTTCTATTCGATGATCCCATGTAGTGCTAATTCTCTTATCCTTCACATGGTACTCTCACGTGCTGTCTTCTTCCAGTGCCCTCTGACCTCCACATGCAACCTCAGGTGCTAGCTTCTTCCAGTACTCCCTGACTTTCACAGGCAAATGAAACCTGTACCCCTCCCCTACAGCAGCATCACCCTCTCAATACTCTTTAAGTAGAGGTGCCAGGCACTTCATAGAGCAAGGCACTTAGTTATATTTTAATCTCATTTAACCTCTCAAACAACCTTTCAAGGTAAACGTTGATGTTTTGCATTTTACAAATGAGGAAACTGGGGGTTCAGAAAAGTTACATGACTTGCCAAGGACATACACGATCACCGAACCATAATCTGACTCTAAATCTTAACTGATGCCCTGGCATTTGCTCCTTTCACTGTGCCAAGGGAGAAAGGGGGGACAACATTCCTTTTCATCCCTATCACTTTCAGACATTTGTCCCATTACTATATTTCAATTCTTGACTAGATACTTTTTGCTATTTGGTCACTG
>NW_003852620.1:870812-877523 GCF_000181295.1 Otolemur garnettii
CCTCCAACTCCTGGGTTCAAGTGATCTCTTGCCTCAATTTTTCTATTTTTAGTAGAGACTCGCTTTAGTAGGGTCTTGCTTTTGCTCAGGCCGGTCTTGAACCCATGAGCTCAGGCAATCCACCTGCCTTAGCCTTCCAGAGTGCTAAGATTACAGGAGTGAGCCACTTCACCTGGCCTCCAACTGTCCCTTTTGTAATAAATCAGCTCTTAGTCATTACTCTGTCTACTCCTTCCTCAGTATGCCCCATCCCACCTTCTTCATTCTGAAGCTTGAGTGATCATGTCAAAATGCATGTTCTCTGGCTGGGCTTCCAAGTCTACTCTGCCTCACAGTGCTCTCTGCGCCACAGCCACACCAGCTCCTTTTAGTCCTTAGAGCAGCGGTTCTCAACCTGTGGGTCGCGACCCACAGGAACTGTATTAAAGGGCTGTGGCATTAGGAAGGTTGAGAACCACTGCCTTGAACCTACCAAAGGGCTTTTGCCTATGTTTGTCCTTCTGCCTAGAGCAGTGGTTCTCAACCTTCCTAATGCCACGACCCTTTAATACAGTTCCTCATGTTGTGGTGATCCCCAACCATAAAATTATTTTCGGTTTTGCTACTGTTATGAATCATAATGTAAATATCTGATACACAGGATGTATTTAGGGGACCCCTGTGAAAGGGTCATTTGACCCCCAAAGGGGTTGTGACCCCCAGGTTGAGAACCGTTGGCCTAGAGGCTTTTCTTCCTCTTAGCCTAGCTCACTGCTCCCCATCCTACTGATGTAGTATAAGTGTTGCTTCCTCAGACAAGTCCCCACACACCCCAAGCCTGGCTCTAGATTGTGTTCTTTCTTTCAGAGTACTCGCTTGAAGTTATACGTTACTTGTACAGTGTCTGCATGAGCTAGAGTCATTTTATGATTAATGCCTATCTCCTCACCCAGACCGTAAACTCCGTCAGTGCAGGAACAATGTTTTTTGTTTGTTTGTTTGTTTGTTTGTCTTTGCCTACTAATGTATCCAGAGCCAACTACAGTGCCTGGGACAAAGTAAGCACTTAATTAAAAATTGCTGGATGAATGAACATGGGACATATAAGTGGTGACACTTGCTGGTCAATTGGATATGGGATCTATAGCCCTCAAAAAAAGATCTAGTCTAAAAATTCAGATATGAGTTAGCACATAAGAAGTGGTCACTGACATTATCAACCAGAAAGGGTGCCTATAGTGAGAAGAATATAGAACCCAGCTTTAAGCCCAGGATATTCTAATCGTTGGGTTCACATCAAAACTCTTCTCAGTTCCCTGGACAAAGTTGTTCTTCTTCCTGTGCTCCTATTTCCAACCATAGCCACAGCATTGTGCTTTCAATCACTCAGGCAGGAGAATTTCGTCTTTTTTTCTTCCTCTTCCCTTTTAAGCTCCATATCCAATTGGTTACCAAGTCTTGTCGGTTCTACTTCTGAAAATTGTCTCACACCTGTATTCTTCCTCCTATCCCATAGCTACTGCCCTGCCCTATTCCAGATCTGCGTATCTTTCTAACTGCCCCACTGCAATAGACTACCAACTGTTCTCCCTGTCTGTGGCCTGCCATTCCTTCATTCTGTCCCCAGACTTTTGCTTTATAAAGCATGGGGTTGGTCACGTTTCCATCCTACTTAAAAGCCTTTAGTGGCTGCCCATGGTACAAAGCAATGGTCCTAAGTTAGCTGGTTGAACATCCCAATCAGCCAAGGAACTTTTTTTTTTTTTTTAAGACAGTATCTTAGTTTGTCACCCTCGATAGAGTGCCTTGGCATCACAGCTCACAGCAACCTCCAGCTCTTGGGCTTAGGCAATTCTCTTGCCTCAGCCTCCCGAGTAGCTGGGACTACAGGTGCCTGCCACAATATCCAGGTATTTTTTGGTTGCAGTTTGGCGGGGGCTGGGTTCAAACCTGCCACTCTCAGTATATGGAGCTGGCGCCCTACTCACTGTCTACTTTTAGACAGGAGCCGCCCAGCCAAGGAACTTTTAAAACTATCCTTGGCCCAGGCACAGTGCTAAATAATGTCTAAGGTAGAACTTCTCCTGTGGTACCCTCTGGTGGCAATGTCCTGCAATGGCCAATCTTCATTTTATCCACAAAATTCTCTCTGAGAGTTAAAGTCAATAGATCTGCCATTTGCTTGAGGGAACCACTAGCTTAGAAAATAAAGTCAGAACTCCTGTAGGGAGGCCTCAATCCTTCTCACCATCTTTTGTCCCATAAGATCTTCTCCTCTTCAATCTCCCTCTTGATGTCCCTTCAGCCACACTGGGCTGCTTTATTCTTGCCCATATGAATGCTTTACCTATGCTATTTCTCTAGATGGAGTGCCCCTGCCCTCCACCCATGAAGGATGAAACTTTCACGTTGTTTAAGGTTCATTCAAATACCTGTTCCTGTGGGAAACCTGCCCAAATGCACTTGATCTTTGTTTTCTCTGTGTTCTCACAGCATGCCATACTTCTTCACGGAAGCCTTCCTAAATTATATGCTCTTATCTTTCCTGGTATTTTGTCTTTTATGACAGTACTTAACATACTTAATGGTTATATACTTATTTGTAAGCCTTTTTTTAAAGTTAATTTGATTATTGGAAAACTAGATTATTGTTCAGCAATACCCACAAACTCCCCTCTCTGGGAGGAGCGTGAGTTCCCACCCCTTTCTGTTGGGCTTGGCCAGGTGACTTGTCTGACTAATGGGATGCCAGCAGGCAAGGTGAGCAGAGATTTTCAGTGTGTTGTGCTTTTGGGCCACCCTCCTGGCCTCTCACCTTTGGCTCAGGGAAGCAGATCCCTCAGCCCCTCCTTAGTCCGCCAGTCCAGGCCAGGGAGGGCAGACTGTGTGGCTCAGGCCTGGACCCAACCCCAACTAGGAGTAAGTCCAGTTGCCAGCAAAAGCATGAGTAAAAAATAAATGCTTGTTGTTTTAAGCTTCTGGGTTTTCCAGTGGTTTGTTATGTAGCATCATTGTATAATGGCTGACTGGTAAGATCAGATGAACTCCAAGGATTCCCAGTGTCTATGAAGAACCAATTCTGGCCTTTGATGAGCTGCGTCTGAGAACCCACTTCTCTGGATAGAGCGCTGTCTGAATCATCTCCTCCTTCTATGAACAAAGGGAGCTGTGAGTCCCAGGAGCTCACTGAGAGGCAGCCTGGCCTTCCCTTAGGGGTGGAGCAGAGGTGGGGAAAGTGGTCTTGTATGGTTGTGCTCCCACTCCACAGATGGTTGTGCTCCCACTCCACGGATGAGGGAGCAGCACTCCTCAGAGGAGAGACTGAGAGTGAACAGGAGCTGCCTGCCCTGAAAATCTCCCTTGTTAGTCCAGCCTGAATTTCACATACATTGACCCACATAGATACATCTTTATGTCAGAAAAAAGAGTGCAGTCCAGTCCATCCTGCAACACTGCAGGGCCCTGTGTGGTGAGGAGAAGCTCCCAGCAGAGGGCCAGGGGCTGCTCTGGCCTGCAGATGGCCTGCCCCTTTCACTGCAGGACCCTCAGTCTGGGCCAGGGTTTCCCTCCTGGGGCAGTACCCGGATCTACCCCTTCACTCCTCTCTAGGGTGTAGCCCCTCATGGGAGAGTCATCTCTCTGCTGAAATGTGCAGGACACTGGCCTATTTTTAAGATTTAAAAAATAAGTCTTTCTGTCCTACTCTACTGGAATTACCTTGAAGGCAGGAGCTATAGCTGTTGCCTTGTACAGTTGAAACACAATAAAGAAGCTCGATAGTTGTTGACTGGGTGAATTCATATTTCTGAAATTAACCTACAGCTCCTGGACAATCACCTGGCTGCAGTGAGGATAAATCCAAGAAATTGCAGGGCAGAACACAAAGGAATAAGGTATCACAGGGTTCAACCCTTGGGAAGCTTGGAGTCCAGCAAGAAGGGTAAGTGGAGCAGATTTTCTCTTCCTCTCCCACACCTCTGGTAGTCAGGGGCTCACGAGCTGAAGAAACCAGTTCTACCCTCACAAGCCCCAAAATTGCTGCTGCCAGTGAACCAGGAACTTCTTGAAGACAAAACACCAGGTTGCCAGAGCCTTTGGGATGACTTCCAGTCACTGCAGACCAAAGCTGAGAAAGTAGGTGCCATATTGCTTTTCCATCCACCATGCACCTTTGTCCTCCCCACAGGGATTCAGCCCCTCAGTTTTCATCTTGCTTGTTCCTACACAAACATGTCCCAACTCTGGTGCAGACTACAGGAGCCACAGGGGACCTGTGGGTCCCAAGGGATTGGCCTGATCCCATGGCCTGGACAATCTGGGTAGGCTGCCTTCTGAGAGAGGGACAGAGATGACCAGATTGCTGGATTTCGTCCATTCAGACTCATTTCCTCCTCTTTCCTTGCCCTGCCCTTGGCTGCTGAGAGATGACTGAGCCAGGGCTTGCAGGAACTGCTTTTTCTTTATATTGGTACATTTACTAAACTGGGCCTTCCAAGGCTGGGCACGGTGACTTACGTCTGTAATCCTAGCACTCTGGGAGGCCAAGGCAGGTGGATTACCTGAGCTCACAGTTTTGAGACCAGCCTGAGCAAGAGCGAGTCCCTCATCTCTAAAAATAGACAGGTGTTGTGACAGCTGCCTATAGTCCCAGCTACTTGGGAGGCTGAGGCAAGAGAATCACTAAAGCCCACGAGTTTGTGGTTGCTGTGAGTTATGACACCACGGCACTCTATTGAGGGTGACAAAGTGAGACTCTGTCTCTAAAAAATAAACAAGGCGTGGTGCCTGTAGCACAGTGGTTATGACGTCAGTCACATACACTGAGGGTTTGAACCCAGCCTGGGCCAGCTAAATAACAATGACAAATGCAACAAAAAATAGCTGGGCATTGTGGTGGGTGCTTGTAGTTCCAGCTACTTGGGAGGCTGATGCAAGAGAATTGCTTACATCCAAGGGTTGGAGGTTGCTGTGAGCTGTGACGCCACAGCACTCTACCAAGGGTGACATAGTGAGACTCTGTCTCAAAAAAAAAAAAGAAAAAAAAGAAAAGAAAAGAAAAGAAAAGAAAAGAAAGAAAGAAAATAAACTGGGCCTTCCACAGAGAGTGGGGCTCAGACTTTTCCTCTAGGGGTCCTGCACTGGACTGAGGGATGCTTGGACTGTGAGCTTCCTGCCCATGTTCCCTCCCTGGTGCTGCCTACCTAACAATTCCCTGAAATCAGGGCACACCCTGAGGTGGAGAGATGTTGAACCCACTTGAGTACCATACAAGCAACTTGAGACCAGCACACTTTTCCTGGCATGGTTAGGGATTGATCTTCAGGGAACTGGGGATGCCCTGCAGGCCAGATCCCATGCCCCCAGGTCTCAGTTGTGTCCCTCAGGGACAAGGAGAGATTTGTGAATTAGTCTCAGGAGGCAAAGCTGCCTATGTGGGCAGATTAGAGGGGACAGTGCAGTGTGGGTGTTAATAATGGCACAGTTGTGGGACACCCTTGACCTGCAAGGACTGTGGCCTGCTTTAGACTTCCAGATTGTGAATCTTAGATGGCCATGTCTCCACAAGCAGATTTTCTAGTTGAGTGAGGCCAGACAGCTTTGTCTAGAAGCTGGAGGTAGATCTTTGACCTCTGCTGAAATAGGTACCTTGCCAGCTTTTGTGGTGCTTGAGGGCAAGCTCAGCTGACCCAGTCCTGCTCCACCACATCTATCCACTGCCTCTGCTGTGGAAGAGATTTAAGTCTCACCTGAAGCTCCAGGAGCCCACCTACCACCTTGGATAATCAAGTGCTTCCCCTGAGGAACTAGAGCTGGTCATAGGACCCCAAAACAGCATTGCAGCTTGTTTCTTCTGGTAAGTACCACCTACTGACAGGAGGTCAACTTGCACAGCCCCTTACGGCATTTACTGACTCAATGATACAGGGTGTGATTGAGTCCCCCTCAAAGACACCACCTACTGTCTCAGAGATTAAACTGGGTGTGCCATTATCTAAACAAAAGAAAATCCAAAAATAAGAAGCAAAAACTGCTCCAGATGAGAAGGAATCAGCAAAAGATCTCCAGATACATGAAAAGTCAGAGGGAAAGGACACCTCCAAAAGAAAACAAATAACTCTGTACCAATGGAAATGCCTAATAAAGAATTTTGAATATGGATTGTAAAGAAGCTCAATGAAATATAAGAGAAAGTAGAAACCAAACACAAAGAAACCACAAAAACAATGTAGGAAATGAATAAAAAAAATTCACTAAAGAAGTAAAAAAAAAAAAATTTTTTTTTTTGGAGATAGAATCTCAAACTGTCACCCCAGGTGAGAGGGCTGCGGCGTCATAATTCACAGCAACCTCAAACTTTTGGGCTCAAGCAATTCTCTTGCCTCAGTTTTTCTATTTAGTAGAGACAGAGTCTCACTTTTGTTTAGGCTTGTGTCAAACTCCTGAGCTCCAACAATCTACCCGCCTCGGCCTCCCAGAGTGCTAGGATTACAGGGGGGAGCCACTGCACCTGGCCAAGAAGTCAAATTTTTAAAAAAATCAAGCAGAGCTTTCATAAATTAAAGATTCATTAGAGAAAATACAAAACAGTAGCAAGCCCCAAGAATAGACTAGAGTAGGCAGAAGACAGAATCTCAGAATTATAAGACAATACCTTTGAATTAAATAAGTCAGTCAAAGAGAAAGAACAGAAAGAAGAGGAATAATCAAAGGTGCACATCAAAAAAAAAAAAA
>NW_003852620.1:878888-880171 GCF_000181295.1 Otolemur garnettii
TGGCGGGTCCGGGCTGGGAATTCGAACCCGCCACCTTAGGTGTACGTGGCTGGCGCCTTAGCCGGTTGAGCTATAGGCGCTGAGCCAACCCCAAAGATTCTTCCAAAAGACTCCTGGAATTGATTGATAAATTCAGCAAAGTCTTAGTTTACAAAATTAATGTACACAAATCAGCCAAGATGAATAGATAAATTGAATATATCTATAACTATTAAAGTAATTAAATTTGTAGCTAAAAATCTTCCCACAAAGACAACCCCAGGCCCAGATGACTTCACGGGTGAGCTCCACTAACAATGCCAATTCTATACAAATACTCGGAGTATACTCAGAGTATACAAATACTTGGAGTATTTGTATAGAAGAAAGAATATTTTCCAGATGATTCTTTCTCAGATACTAAACCATAAAGCTATAGTACAAAAAACTACAGACCAATTCTCCTCATGAATATAAACACAAAAAGTAAAAACATAATTTTAGCAAATCAAACAAAATAATATGTAGAAAGGATCACATATCATGAACTAATTTATTTCAGGAATACATAGCTGGTTTAACATTCAAAAACAATATAACTCACCATTAGTGACCCACTAATAAAAGAAAAATTATATCATATCCTGATTTTTATTTTATTATTATTTTTGTTTATTTTAAAGATAGGATCTTACTCTTTTACCCAGGCTGGATACAAGTGGCACAATCATAACTCACTGCAGCTTTGAACTCCCTTGGCTCAAGCAATCCTCCTGACTCAGCCTCCTGAGTAGCTGGGACTACAGGTGCACACCACCATATCTGGTTAATTTTTTTCTTTTGTATAGAGTTGAGGTCTCACTGTGTTGTTCAGGCTGGTCTTGAGCTCCTGGCCTCAAGCAATCCTCCTGCCTTGGCCTTCCAAAGTGGTAGGATTATAGATGTGAGCCACTGTATCTGACCCTAATACTTTTTTTTTCTTTAAAGAAACCCTCAAAAACTTAGAAATAGAAGGGTACTTCCTACATAGGGCATTTCTGAGAAAACTACAGCCAACATTATACTTATTGGTGAAATACTGAATGCTTTTTCTCTGTGATCAAGAATATGACAAGGGCTCAGAGCCTGCAGCACAGTGGTTATGGTGCCAGCCACATACACCAAGGCTGGTGGGTTCAAACCTGGCTTAGGGCCAGCTAAACAACAATGGCAACTGCAATAAAAAATAGCCAGGTGTTATGGTGGGCAAGTCCCAGCTACTTGGGAGACTGGAGGAAGAGAATCGCTTAAGTCCAAGAGTTTGA
>NW_003852620.1:880546-884638 GCF_000181295.1 Otolemur garnettii
AATGTCTGCTTTTACCTTATCTATTTAACACTGTACCGACAGTTATGGCTAGTGCCATTAGGCAAGAAAAAGAAACACAGGCATCCAAATTTGATAGAAAAAAGTAAAACTGTCTTTACTCACAGGTGGTATCATCATCTGTAAGGAAAATCAAACGAGGCTGGGTGTGTCTAACTTCCTATGTATAGTGTAATATCTAGAGCAACCCTTGAAATATGTAGACAAAAACTGTTAGAGGCTGAGCTGGTGGTTCACACCTGAAATCCTAGCACTCTGGGAGGGCCAGGCAGGGGGAATACCTTGAGCTCAAGTGTTGGAGACCATCCTGAACAAGAGTGAGACCCTGTGTCTACTTTAAAAAAAAGAAAGAAAAGAGAAGGCGTCTTGGCACATCCCTGTGGTGCAACCTATCCAGGAGGCTGAGGCAAGAGGATCGCTTGAGCCCAGGAATTTAAGGTTGCAGTGAGCTACGATGGTAACGCTCTGTCTCAAAAAAAAAAAAGTGTGTATGTATATATATGTGTGTATATGTACACACACATATATATATGCAACACTCTGTGTCCAAAAAATGTGTATATATATGTATATATAACATGTATACATATATATTTTAATGGAATTCTAAAAGATGTTCAAGTAACCTACAGAAAGGAAAGAAAAGTGAAACGGGGCAGCGCCTGTGGCTCAAAGGAGCAGGGCGCAGGCCCCATATACTGGATGTGGCAGGTTCAAACCCGGCCCCTGCCAAAAACTGCAAAAAAAGAAAAGTGAAACAGAAAGAAAACAGAGGAACAAACAAAATAAACAGTACAAGAGCTTACTTAAGACTTAACATGTCAATAATTACGCCCAGGCTCCAGTGCATAAAGAAGAGCTGGGACCACGGTTGGCTCTGATGCCGAGTGCAGCCGGACCCCCTTCTTGCCCACATGCTGGGGGCGGTTGATCCACCTGCCCACTAGCACCTAGCCATGAACCTGAAAAGCCAGAGCGAGGAGGCTGGTGCTGGCCAGCTGCTCTTCACCACTTCATCCAGGACAACACAGCAGTGAAAAGGGCATTAAGATCAGTTGGTTCGCATCGTCTTCTCATTTACTGGTCCCTAGCCATTGGTAGTAAGTCCGGTTATAAATTTTTCTTCCTCTTTTCTGTGGATAAGCTGGAACAGATCTATGAATACACCGACACTGAAGATGTGTGCGTCGTAGAAAGATTGTTCTCAAGCAGCTCAGTGGCCATGATGAACCTCAAAGCCCCAAGGAAGGTAAAGGTTTGCCATGCTAAGAAAGGAACCAAGATCTGCAGTTACAGCTACTCCAACAGGATACTGGCTGTGAAGCTCAATGCCTGGAAGAGTCTCTGTATATGCACACATCCAGGGGTCATGCTTTTGCTCAAACTTGTGAGTTCAAGCAATCCACCCACCTCAGCCTCCCAGAGTGCTAAGATTACAAGCATGAGTCACCTACCCGGCCAAGGTGCAAGTCTTCAATAAGATTAGAGAGCTGTAAATTGATCCTGGTTCATGACAGTCTTTTAGTGTCATTGGCTTTTGATGCAAGTGGAACCAAACTTGCAACTACTTCTGAGAAAGGGACCATGATTACGGTGTTTTCCATTCCAGAGGGACAAAAACTCTTTGAATTCCAGAGAGGAGTTAAGCAGCGTGCTGGTGCCTGGTCCTTGGCCTTCAGCATGGGTGGCATGTTCCTCCTTGCATCTAGCAACACTGAGACTGTGCACATCTTCAAACTTGAGACTGTTACCTGAAAAATTGGTAGAAAAGTTAAAAACAAACAAAAAACAACTTGAGACTGTGAAAGAAAACCACCCAGAGGAACCCACCACCTGGACTGGGTACTTGGGGAAGGTGCTCATGGCCTCCATCTGCTACCTGCCTTCTCAAGGGACAGAAATATTCAACCAAGGCAGAGCCATTACCACAGTCTGTCTACCCTTCTGTGGCCACAAAAACATCTATTCATTGGCTACAATTCAGAAGATCCCTCCAGTGGGTACCTGTACATGCACATGGACCCCTAGGAGGAGGGAAAGTGTGTCCTAATGAAGCAGCAAGGGTTTAATTGCAGTATGGAGATGGCCAGTGAAATCTTAGACTCTGCCTCTCATGACTGCCCATTAATAATTCAGACATACAGTACAGCTGTAGCAAGAGGTACCAACATGCCTTCCTCTTCAACAAGACTTGTTAAGGAGCATGACACAAACCCCAAAGTCTAACACAGATGACCTGGGTGCTGTGGGCGGTGCTTGTCTGGAGGATGAAACCAGCACCCTGTGCCTGGAGGAGGGCAACCAGCATTCTCCCATGATTCCTCAGACTGACGGAACATGACCTGTGACCTATGACCCTGGAAGCAGAGAATACTGGCTTGACAGAGGACTTTGTGTTTTGCTGCAATGAACTTTGACCTGAATGGGGAAAGGATAGCAGAGTATTAAAAAAAAGATTGTAGTGGTCGTCCAACTCCTCCATTCTGTTGAGAAAATACATCTTTTTTCATTTCAGTGGCTTTAATTCTGCTAATGAATTTTAGATTTTTGTTCTCTCTTTTTGCCAAAGTGTAATTGTTTGGTGAAGCCCTCAAAACCTCCTTGCTTTGCATGTATGTATGTGCCAAGACAGCACAGGAGAGCTAGAAGCCACTTTATAACAAACTGCAATTGTATGGTATTTTGTTATCTGTACATAATGATCAGTGGCATATGGAAACTGTAGAACGGTGCACAGTGGTTCTGGTTGTCAACGATGGTTCTTCAGTGCCAAGTCCAAGGGCTCCTCACTCAGAGCTTTTCAGTGTGCTGGGCAGACATTGGCCTCAAACATGTGTCCTTTTTCCCCAGAGTCCCACGGACCATTCTCCATTTTATTTTGTTAAATAAATTATTTCCAAATTGGATTATTCTGGGATTTCTTCCAGGGTGGACTTTTGTTTCTGATTTTGTTTTCCATGTGGCTATTGAAATTAAGAGAGGTTATTTCAGATATTAAACACCTTTCTTTCTGACAAAAAATTACATTTAAATGGTCTAAATAGGTGGTGCCTGTGGCTCAGTGGGTAGGGAGCTGGTCACATACACCAAGGCTGGTAGTTTGAACCTGGCCTGGGCCAGCTAAAACAACAATGACAAACACAGTGGGCATCCTTGTCTGGTTCCAGATTTGAGTGGTAATGCTTTCAGTTTTACTCCATTCAATATGATATTGGCTGTGGGTTTGCTGTAGATAGCCTCTATCAGCTTAAGGAATGTTCCTTCTAAACCTATTTTCTTGAGTGTTTTTATCATGAAAGGATGCTAGATATTGTCAAAAGCCTTTTCTGCATCAAGTGAAAGAATCATGTGGTCTTTGTTTTTGATTCTATTTATGTGGTGTATTATATTTATAGATTTGTGTATCTTGAACCAACCTTGTGTCTCTGGGATAAAACCCACTTGATCTGGGTGGCACCTGTGGCTCAAAGGAGTAGGGTACTGACCCCATATGCCGGAGTGGGTGGGTTCAAACCCACTCCCGGCCAAAAACTGCAAAAAAACCCCCAAAACCAAAACAAAACAAAAAACCAAAAACACTTGATCATGGTGTATAACCTTTTTAATGTGTTGCTGCATTCCGTTTGCTAATATCTTATTGACTATTTTTGCATATGTATTCATTAATGATATTGGTCTATAGTTTTCTTTTTTTGTATGGTCCTTTCCTGGTTTGGTGATCAGGGGGTGATGTTTGCTTCATAGAATGCATTGGGGAGGATTCCTTCTTTTCTCTGTATTTTGGAAAAGTTTATGCATTATAGGAACTAGTTCCTTTCTGAAGGTTTGATAAAATTCTGGGGTGAAGCCATCTAGTTCAGGACTTTTCTTTTTGGGGAGATTTTGTATAATTGATGCTGTTTCAGTACTTGATATTGGTCTATTCAAGATTTCTAAATTGTTCTGGCTGAGTTTTGGAAGGTATTGTGGCACAAGGAATCTTCAAGCTATTTGAATACTGTTTCTTGATTGTGGTGGTGGCTTCACAAATATTGTATTAAAGTAATATAGGGTCTTGGCACTTGTGGCTCAAGC
>NW_003852620.1:884861-887396 GCF_000181295.1 Otolemur garnettii
GGCAGGAGAATCACTTGAACCCAGGAGTTGGAGGTTGCTGTGAGCTGTGATGCCACAGCATTCTACCCACGGCAACAGCTTGAGGCTCTGTCTCAAAAAAAAAAAAGTAATAGAGGAAAACTGAGTCCAGGGTACATAGGACCTCTCTGCCCTGTTTTTTGCAATTTCCTATTAATCTATGATTATTTCAAAATAAAAAGTTAAAATCTATAGTATTAAAAATCAGGGTAATGGTTACATTAGGGGAGATAATATGTAGAATGGGGAACAAGGAGTTTTCTGGATGCTGGAAACGTTCTAATTCCTGATCTGGGTACTCGTTACATGAGTGTATTGAGTTTTTAAAAATTCAGTGAGCTCCCTGTGTATGAAATATGCACAGCTCTGTATGTATATTATGCATCAATGAAAAGTTTTAAAAATACAAATGTTTTCAAAAATCTCATCAGGTTCTTTTTAGAAAACTGTTTTTGTGATTATAAAATTCACATGAAAGTGCAAAGGAGTCCAAATAGCCAAAGCAACTCTGAAAAGGAATAAAGTTGAAGGCTTAAAACTACATTTCAAGGCAGGGCAAGGTGGCTCACACCTGTAATCCTAGAGCTCTGGGAGGCCAAGGCGGGCAGATTGCCTGAGCTCACTGGTTTGAGACCAGCCTGAGCAAGATCAAGTCCCCACTTCTTAAAATAGCCAGGCATTGTGGTGGGCACCTGTAGTTCCAGTTACTTAGGAGGCTGAGGCAGGAGAATTGCTTGAGCCCAGGAGTTGGAGGTTGCTGTGAGCTCTGATGCCATGGCATTCTACCAAGGGTGACAAAGTGAGACTCTGTCTCAAAAAAAAAAACAAACCCACAAAACCAACCCTCATTTCCAAACTTATGGGCAGTGCCTCTGGCTCAGTGGGTAGGGCACAAGCCCCATATGCCAAGGGTGGCAGGTTTAAACCTGGTCCTGGCCAAACTGCAACAACAACAACAAAAAATAGCTGGGCGTTGTGGTGGGTGCCTGTAGTACCTGCTATTTGGGAGACTGAGGCAAGAGACTTGCCTAAGCCCAAGAGCTGGAGGTTGCTGTGAGCTGTGATGTCACAGCATTCTACTGAGGGGACAAAAAGACTCTGTTTCAAAAAACAAGCTACAGCAATCAAGACAGGGTGGTATTGGCATCAAGACAGACAAATAGATCAATGGAACAGAATAGAGGGTCCAGAAATAGGCCCGCATATATATGGACAATGATTTACCCTTTGATTGTGGTAAAATATACACAAAATGAAATTTGCCATTTTAATCATCCTTAAGTTTACAATTCAGGATCATTGATTACATTCAGTGTTGTACAACTATCTCCCTCCCTCTCCCTGCCTCCCTCCCTTCCTTCCTTTCTTTTTTTCTTTTAGAAGCTCACTCTGTCACCCTGGGTAGAGTGTCATGGCATCATGGCTCACAGTAACCTCAAACTCTTGGGCTCAAGAGAACCTCTTGTCTTAGCCTCCTGAGTAGCTGGGACTACAGGTGCACCCTGTGATGCCTGGGTAGTTTTCCTATTTTTAATAAAGACAGGGTTTTGCTCTTGCTCAGGCTGGTCTCAAACTCCTGAGCTCAAGCAATCAACCCACTTCCACCTCCCAGAGTGCTAGGATTACAGACGTGAGCCACCGCACTTGGCCAGCCACCTCTATTTCTAAAATTCTCCATTACCACAAACAAAGTCTGTACTTACTAAGCAGTAACTTCCCATCCCTCTTTCCCAAACCCCTATAACCTCTAATCTACTTTCTCTTTCTATGAACTTGATTGCTCTAAATATTTTATATAAGTGTCACCATGCAATCTTTGTGCTTTTGTGTCTGGCTTATTTCACTTAGCATGTTCATCCAGCTTGTATCATGTATCAGAACGTCATTCCTTTTAATGGCTAAATAATATTCCACTATATGCATATACCACATTGTTTATCTATGTATCTGTAGGTGGACACTGGAATTGTTTCTACATTTTAGCTATTGTGAATAATGCTGCTATGAATTTTGGTATAAGTGCACACTGTTTGAGTCAGGTTTTCAATTCTTATTTTTTTTTTTAGACAGAAGAGTATCATGGTGTTATCATAGCTCACTGCAACCTCCATCTCTTGGGCTCAAGCAATCCTCTTGCCTCAGTTTTTTGTATTTTTAGTAGAGACAGGGTATCACTCTTGCTCAGGCTGGTCTCAAACACGTGAGCTCAAGCAATCCACCAGCCTTGTCCTCCCAGAGGGCTGGGATTACAGATGTGAGCCACCGTGTCTCGCAGGGTTTTCAATTCTTTTTTTTGAGACAGAGCCTCAAGCTATCACCCTGGGTAGAGTGTGGTGGCATCACAGCTCACATCACAGCAACCTCCAACTCCTGGAGTCAAGCGATTCTCCTGCCTCTGCCTCCAGAGTAGCTGGGACTCTGGGTGACCGCCACAATGCCTGGCTATTTTTTGGTTGCAGCCGTCATTGTTGTTTGGCTGCCGGGGCTGGGTTCGAACCCTCCAGCTCAGGTGTATGT
>NW_003852620.1:896470-897706 GCF_000181295.1 Otolemur garnettii
TGTTTTGAAGTCTGTGGCAGGGAAAGTCAAAGAGACCAGACTAATTAGGGAAAAGTGATAGAATAAAAATAATGGATAACAAAGTTGGCTGCTATCAAGAGCCATTTCTAAAGGGAAATGGTCTAGCCTGTGAAATCAGTTTGATTAGAAATGATGGTGATGATACCTTGCAGTATAAAAAGCATTTTCAGATGTACCAATATTATGTAAGCCTCATCACAATCCTGGTAGTAATTATTAGTAGAACCATGTTATAAATGAGAAAAACTGACTCAGTGAAGATAAGTGATTTGATCAAGTCTTATAGCTATTAAGTCATAAAAAGCTACTTGAATTTAAGTTTTTTTTTTAAATGCTGAAATTAATACATGATATATAAATGCCCAGAAGAGAGACTTGGGGGTAGGGTGCTTCAATTAGGAAAGACTTCATAGAATAGGTGCTGCTTCAACAGGGTGTTGAATAATAGACTGGAGTTTGCCAAGTGGATAAGGCAGGGAAGATTATTCTGGCTTAAGAGAGCAGTATGTATAAAGACATATTACTATCAAAAAGCCATAGTGCAAGGGACTATTCATAGTTGGGACTGGTATAGTATAAAAAGTAAAGTAAGAAATAGTGAGATATGAGGCTAGTGAGGTAGGTGGTGAGCAGCCTAAAGAACTTGAATTTTATCTTCAGGTGATGGAAAGCTGTGGAAGTTTGTTTTTTTCTGAAATAGAAGAATGACATGCACTTGCTAGCTCAGTCTGGCAACAGTATAGACTGGGAACTGTCCACAAGAACAGTCAGGTTAAGTAGGCTCTGGAGGTTTTTTCTCTGTACTAATGAATCCGTGACCCTTATAAGTTACCTGCTAATGTAACAAAGCTGTTTACTATGGTAACAGCAGCTCACTTTGGAGTGGTTTTTCTCTGTGAAGCATATGCCAGGTGATATTTTCTCCTGACATGGCATTTATCTTAATAACCAGCAGCACTACTAAAATTTCACTATGCAAAGAAAGATTAGAAATTTTAATTTTTGCTTCCTTCAGATTGGCTTAATTGGAGAATAAGAGTAGGAGAGCTTCAAAGCAAGATCTAAGAATATTAGCAAAATGACAAGAGGGCAAGAATAACTGGAGATTTTCTTAGCGTACTAATGTGTATCTGCTGTCAGGTAGGTAGAATGAAAAAGACTAACTTAAAGTTAAGATCATTGGTATTCTTGTTCTTTTCCCAGTACTGTTATAAA
>NW_003852620.1:897943-903657 GCF_000181295.1 Otolemur garnettii
AATGTTTTCCCCCTTTTCTTCCTAGAAAAATGTACTGTTTGTGGAACTTCCTGCAAGCATCTGGCTCTTTCTGATAATGTAAGTTTTTCTCTCCTTGTCACAAACCATCTCAATCCCATTCCTGGATTGTAGAAAGTATACAAAAAGTAGAGATGATGAATTTTTTAAAAAACACGAAAGAAAAGAAAAGAAACAAACTTACAGATAGCAGTTGTAAAAAGAGGATAAACAACAGAAGAATTTGTGACCACTGTTGTAGAAGCATGAGGGAAGGAGAATTTGGACATAGAATCTACATCTTCTAGAGCAGTGGTGATCTCCCTCTTACTTATGCACAGTGGAAATAACATCAGGTGCATTAGAAATGGTGATTTTGTCAGTACTTTATTTCATTCCACTGTAGATATTCTTACTGTGTGTCTTACTCTCTTCATAGCTAAAACCTCAGGAGAAGATGTTCTTCAAAAGCCCTGTGGAGACAGCTTCGCAGTATTTTAGTCACATCTCCCAGGTATGAGTAACAATAGCAAAGAAAATCAGATTCTCCAGGCAAATTCTAATTGCATCTTATTCCTTTATCAAAGAGTCTATAGATTGCATTTGTAATAGTAGGGAGATATTGAATACTCTCTTTGCTTTTTTCCTTGAGGATGTATCCTCAACCAGTTTTTACTGACCCAGAATCTGTGATAGCCTGTAAAAACCACCCTGTAGCAAACATTTTCCTTTGTACTTCCTAATTCTGCAAAGGAATTTCTAAGACTAAAAGATATTCTAAGGAATGTTACCATCTTTTTCTGCAGATTGATGCATCTTCTAAAAATAGCTTTGAATATATAGGCCTGATTCTGCAAATAATAGATTTGGTGGTTTAACTCTTTTGTTTTGAGCTAGAGTCTCACTTTGTTGCCCTTTAGTAAAGTGCTATGGTATCATAGCTCACAGCAACCTCAAACTCCTGGGCTCAAGCCTTAGCCTTCTGAGTAGCTGGGACTGCAGGCACCTGCCACAATACCTGGCTATTTTTAGAGGTGGGGTCTCGCTCTTGCTCCGGTTGGTCACGAACCTGTGAGCTCAGGCGATCCACCTGCCTGGGCAGGGTGCTAGTATTACAGGGGTGAGCCACCTTACCCAGCCCAGTGGTTTAATTCTTAACCATTGCTGAAAGACCTAGGTTGATGAAGGTATTTCTTGTTTCCCATTCTCATTTTTCAGTAACCTTTCAAGTAATACTTAACTTTTTATTTAGAGTTCACAATGGATTGCTTGAATTTTAAAAAGTATCTTATCATGATGCATCATATGTTGGAATACTATTGACTTGTTCAGGAACAATAGGAATGTAGAGAGAAGGCAGAACAACAATTTGAGAGAGTTCCTGAGATGTAAAAACTTGTTTTCTTCTTTCCCCTCTCCAGTTCTCCACTAAGATTATTTTATAGCCTCCTGGGATTCCTGTCTTGGCATTTCTTGAGATTTTATCACTGTTACCTTTCTGTACTTTTTATTTATTCTTCTGAAAGTATTCCTTTTGTAAACAAGAAAATGATCCTTAGTAATTTTCTGTTTGAAGATAGTAGACTTAATTTTTCTTCAGTATTTTACCCTTCAGTCTTAACTCTGGAGATAGAGTAAGGGGAATTAAGGCTTGTCTTCACCCTGTTGTTAGCTGTTTGGGCAAGCCATCACATTTGAGATACTATGGTTTCCATAATAAGAAGATAAAATCTAGCTGAAACTCAAGGAGAAATGTAAACAAGGTCACATGAGCAATAGAATGAGCAGAACTTTGGTTAATAAATAAACCCAGGGTTAGTTAATGATCAGTAGAGAAATCATAGTAGTCTAAATCCTAACCTGCCTAATCATGAGACCAATTACATATGGTCAAATAACCAAGATAAAATAAATAGAAAGGGCCAGTTAATCATCACTTTAGTGAAGGACCAAATTGATGAAGTCAGCAAAGTCTGAAAATGTGTTTTCCTAATCTGTGAAGCTGATCCAAGTAATACCTAGATTGTTTCATTCAGGCTTCTGCTCAAAACTTCCATCCTTAGTCAGACCTTTACTGATTCGCATCAAATGATAGCCCTAACATTCTCTGCCCCTTACTCTGCTTTATTTTTCTTCATACCTCTTATTTCTAACATCATATTATATATTTGTTTATTGTCTGAATCCTGCACTGGAATGTAAATTCTTTGAAGACAAAGATTTGGTCACTTTTGTTTATTGTTCTCTTTGAATAGTTCTTTATTTTTTTTGAGACAGAGTCTCACTTGGTTACCCGTGGTAGAATGCCATGGCATCTTAGCTCACAGCAACCTCAAACTCTTTGGTTCAAGTGATTCTCTTGCCTCAGCCTTCCAGGTAGGTGAGAGTACAGGCACCCGCCACAGCGCCCAGCTATTTTTTTAGAGATGGGGGTTTTGCCCTTGCTCAGGTTGGTCTCAAACTCGTGAGCTCAGGCAAGCCACCCACTTTGGCCTCCCAAGTTCTAGGATTATAAGCTTGAGTCACCACACCCAGCTAAATAGTTCTTAATAAGTAGTAGGTACTCAAAACATTGTTTTTGAATGAATGAATGTAATATTGCTCTAAATATTTATTTGCATTTTAACCATTCCCAATCTTTGTAATGACCTGACAAAGGAAGTTTTCTGCTGCACTGTATGCCAATAGTTGATCAAGCTGCCTGTTTTGGATTCTTTGCTCACCTCTGGATAATTTTTCTGAGAGACTGGAGAGCCTCATATAGACCTGTTGGCTTTCTTCCATTCCTTGGTCATTCACTGCACCCTTACACACAACTATCCATCTTTCAATTGCATGCCCATGTCATTCCTTCTTTGGTAAAATCCTTCTGTGATTCTTGTAGGCAGTGTCTCACTCTGTCCTTTGTACTCCTGTCCCACATTGCTCTTTATTTTTTTGAGACAGAGTCTCATGCTGTTGCCTTGTCTAGAGTACAGTAGCCTCATCATATAGCTCATTGCAGCCTCAAACTCCTGGGCTCAAGTGATCCTCCCACCTCAGTCTCTGGAATAGCTGGGCCTCAGGTACAAATCACTATACTCAACTAATTTTTTTTATTTTTAGTAGAGACAGGAGTCTTGGTCTTGCTGTGGTTGATCTCAAACTTCTGACCTTGAATAATCCTCCCACCTGGGCCTCCTGGAGTGCTAGGATTACAAACATGACCTTCTGTGCCCAGCCCCACAGTGTTCTTAACTCAGCAAAATATTTTACTCTGAAAAAGTGTTTTATTTGTTCATATGTCTGTATCTGTCACTGACATTGTGTCTGTTTTTCTTTGGTATATACCTAGGAGTCAAATTGTGAGCTTTTCAAAGACAGATATCATCTTTGTATCACTTAATGTCTAATCAGGTATCTAAAACAAATTAGGAGCATGAGAAATATTTGTTAATTGAATGAGTGTATTTTATGGCTGCTTAAGAGAAAGCCTATTCAAGGTAAGATCAGAGAGAGAGGCTTGATCATATAGGTACTTACAGACCATGGTAAGGAGTTTAGCTTTGCTTCTAAGTGCAGTGGAATACCTTTGCAGGGTTTTAAATAAGGAAATGGCATTATTTGATATATAATTTTATTTTATTTTATTTGTTTATTTATTTATCTATTTATTTTTGAGACAGAGCCTCAAGCTGTCCCCCTGGGTAGAGTGCCATGGCATCATAGCTCACAGCAACCTCCAACTCCTGGGCTCATGCGAGTCTCCTGCCTCAGCCTCCCAAGTAGCTGGGACTACAGGCGCCCACCACAGCGCCTGGCCATTTTTTGGTTGCAGCCATCATTGTTGTTTGGCAGGCCCGGGCTGGATTCGAACCCGCCACCTTAGGTGTATGTGGCTGGCGCCTTAGCCGCTTGAGCCACAGGCGCCAAGCCTGATTTATAATTTTAAAAGAGAATCTGAAGAATGGCAAAGTAGTAATATAGGGAAAACTATTGGTATAGAAATCCAAAAAATAAATGCCTGCTAACTTGTAACTTTCTTTCTTTAAACCATTCATACTCCCTCACATGTAATGTGAAATAATCGTACTCATCCTACTCTTTTTTTTTGAGACACAGTCTCACTTTGTCACCCTCAGTAGAGTACTGTGGCATCCTGGCTCACAGAACAACCTCAAACTTTTGGGCTCAAGCAATTCTCTTGCCTCAGCCTCCCAAGTAGCTGGAAGTACAGGCTCCCGCCACCCCTGGCTATTTTTAGAGATGGGGTCTTGCTCTTGCCCAGGCTGGTCTTGAACTTGTGAGTTCATGTCATCCATCCACCTCAGCCTCCCAGAGTGCTAGGATCACAGGTGTGAGCTACTGCACACCCAGCCTTCATTCTACTTCTTGTAAAGATCCAATGAGATGTTTATGAAAGCTATGAGGTACCTTATGAGTTTAAGGAATAATGTGGAAAACTCATAAAAGGTTATGAATGATCATGAACCCACATGAAAATAATTAAAGATCATATAAGTAAAAAGAAGTTTGTATTTTTTATATTATTTTCAAAGAGAAGTAAAAATACCCCATCCACTTTCAGCTTTATTGAGGTACAGTTTACATACTGTAAAATTTATCCTTTTAAAATGAGCAATTCAGTGGTTTTTAATATATTCACTACTCCCTAATTTTAAAGCATTTTCATCACGCCAAAAAGAAACCCTATACTTATTAGCAAGTACTTCCCAAATGCTCCCCACCTTCCCTATCCCCAGGCAATCACTAATTTATTTTCTGTTCCAATGGTTTTGCCTATTCAGGACATTTCATATATATGGAATGATACAATGTGTGGTTGTCTGTGACTGGCTTTTCCTACTAAGCATAAAGTTTTCGGATTTTCATATTGTAACATGTATTAGGACTTCATTAATACTTCATTCCATTTTATGGCCAAATATTATTCCATTATATGGAGAGGTATGCATTTTATTCATCTATTCATCAGTTGATAGACATTTAGGTTATTTCTATTTTTTTACTATGATGAATAGGGCTACTATAGAACATTCATGTATAAGTTTTTATATGGACATATGTTTTCATTTTTCTTGGATATATACCTAAGAATGGACTTGTTGGGTCAAATAGTAACTCTATGTTTAACTTTTTGAGTGAGTGGCAGTGCTACTATACATTCTTAGCGGCTATATTTTTTCCATTCAGGCTGCTATAATGCTTTTGACTGGATAATTTATAAATAATAGAAATTTATTTCTCACAGTTCTGGCATCTGGGAAGTCCAAGATCAGAGTGCCAGCAAGTTCAGTGGTTCATTCTCTGCTTCCAAGGTGCTGCCTTGCTTGCCTCACAAGGCAGAAGAGGCAAACAGCTTCCCTCAAGCTGCTTGTATAATGGCCCTAAGGCCATTCCCTTCACAAGGGCAGAACCCTTATGACCTAATCATCTCTTAAAGTCCCCACCTCTTAATACTTTGCACTGGGGGTCAGGTTTCAACATAGGAATTTTGGGGAGTAAGAAACATTTGGACCATGTATGACCAATAAATATTTCAGGCTTTGTAGCATGCAATCTCTGTTGTAGCCCCTCAACTCTGCTGTTGTAGCATGGAAAGAGCTATAAATAGTATGCAAACAAATGCGTATAGTTGTGTTCCAATAAAACTTTATTTATAGAAATAGCTGGCCATGATAAGTAGTTTGCTACCCCTGGTCTGCTTTATGGTTTTT
>NW_003852620.1:905600-907814 GCF_000181295.1 Otolemur garnettii
TGGTTGCAGCCGTCATTGTTGTTTGGCGGGTCCGGGCTGGGGATTCGAACCCGCCACCCTAGTGTACATGGCTGGCGCCCTAGCCGGTTGAGCCATAGGCACCGAGCCGTCTTCTTCCTTTTTTTAAATAGAGACAGGGTCTCTGTCATCCAGGCTGGAGTACAGTGGGGTATTTGCAGCTCACTGTAACTCTGAACTCCTAGGCAGAAGGGATCATCCTCTGCCTTCCAAGAAGCTGGGACTATAGGCACATACTGCCATGTCTGGCTAATTTTTGTGTGTTTTGTAGAGATAGGGTCTCACTATGTTGCCCAGGGTAATCTTGAACTCTTGGCCTCAGTCTCCCAAAGTGTTATAATTATAGGCATGCGCCACCATGCCCAGCCTGGCTTAATTTATTTCTGTACCTTGTACATACTTCTTTTCTGCATATCACATTTTGTGTTCTTTATTAGTTCACATGTTAGGGTATCTTTTCCACTGTACTGTGATAAGCCAGTAGAGGGAAAGAACCCACACTATTCATCTTAGCATTTCTAGTCCTTTTGCCTGGCATGAAGTATTCAATAAAGGTTTGTTAAATGAAAGGATAAATAATCTTTGTACTAGGCTGGTGTACTGGGCATGGTGGCTCACACCTATAATCTTAGCACTCTTGGAGGCCAAGGTAGATGGAATACTTCATCTCACAAGTTCGAGACCAGCTTGAGCAAGAGCAAGACCCCCATCTCTTAAAAAAATAGCTGAGCATTGTGGCGTGTGCCTGTAGTCTCAGCTACTTGAGGCTGAGGCAAGAGAATCACTTGAGCCCAAGATGTTGAGGTTGCTGTGAGCTATGATGCCACAGCACTCTACCGAGGGCAAGATAGTGAGACTGTAACTCAAAAAAATAAAATAAATAAATAAATAAAAGAAACAAGTGAAATAAAAAAAAAATCTTTTACAGAAATCCTAAAAATTTGTGTGAGTATTCCACTTGCTCTAGACTGGGTATTAAAGAAGCCAGTGTTGACTACTTTGTGATATATAGTTAAGTTCTGTTGCAGGCCAGTGTTAGCCTAGAACATTTCACCAGGAAAGGAGATGCCAATGCTCCTTTCAATAAAAGGTAAATAGTGGGCGGTGCCTGTGGCTCAAGGGAGTGGGGCACTGGCCCCATATGCCGGAGGTGGTGGGTTCAAACCCAGCCCTGGCCAAAAACTGAAAAAAAAAAAAAAAGGTAAATAGTATATTTTTCTGCCTTTGAAACATGCAAATGTTTTATGGTATTTCTTTAAGGAAATAATTAGAGTGAAAATAACATGTACAAAATTATCCCAAATTTAATAGTTTTGATGTTTTAAATGGGAAAATAATTTTCTTTTTCTACTTTGTCTTTTATATGTATACATTAAAAATTAAAATAATTGAAAGAAAAAAGAACTTAGTACTATATATTATCTTTTCTATACCTGTATTAGGTGTTTTCTAATACCAATCAGTTCTCTGACACCAACTAAGTGTCCAACAATTCAATTCATAACTCCACAGGTCTAAGGCTCAGCCCCACAAGACTGCTCCTCCCAACTTCGGACACTAGCACAAGTGGAGTACCCAGCTACCCACATTTCAGCCTGGTTAACTACAAATTCAAAGATTCCTATCAACTCCTCTAAGCTTCGATAATTTGCTAAAATGACTCACTCAAGAAAGTACTTACTATTACTAGTTTATTATTAAGGATACAACTCAGGAATAGCCAAATAGAAGAGATACATAAGGTAACTTATGAGGGAAGGGATGCAGAACTTCCATGTACTCTAGGCACGCTACCCTTCCACCACCTCCACCATGTGTTCACCAATCTGAAACTCTCTTGTTCAGAGGTTTTTATGAAAGGTTCTATTATGTAGGCATGATTGATTAGATAATTGGTCATTGGTAACTGAACTTAATCTCCAGGCCCTCCCTCCTCTCTAGATGTAATGGAGAAAGAGAAGGGTTGGGGTAAAAGTTCCTCTGACAAGCAGTCCTCCTTTTGAAGCTATCTGAGAGCCCACCAAGAGTCACCCCATTAACGCAACTCTGGTATGGTTGAAAGGGCTTGTTATAAATAGCAAAAGATGCTCCTATCACCCAGGAAATTCCAAAGGTTTTAGGAACTCTGTGCTGGGACTCAGAGATGAGGATCACATATATCTATCTTTCTTTTGTTTTTTCTTTCTTTCTTTCTTT
>NW_003852620.1:909729-911218 GCF_000181295.1 Otolemur garnettii
TTTTTTTTTTTGAGATATAGTCTCACTCTGTCACCTGGGCTAGAGTGCCATAAGTTACTTCTCATTACTTTTCTCATTATTGTTGAAGAAAATAGTCTTTCTTTCTTTTTTTGTGAGACAGAGTCTCACTATATTACCCTTGGTAGAGTGCCGTGGCGTCACAGCTCACAGCAACCTCAAACTCCTGGGTTTAAGTGATTCTCTTGCCTCGGCCTCCCAAGTAGCTGGGACTAAAGGTGCCTGCCATAACACCCAGCTATTTTTTGGTTGTAGTTGTTTGGCAGGCCCAGGCTGGGTTTGAACCCACCAGCTCCAGTGTACGTGGCTGATGCCCTAGCCACTAAGCTACAGGCATTGAGCCAAGAAAATGGTCTTTTGTCCTGTAGAGTTGTTCACAGTGTTCACAGTTGTTCATCGTACTCATGGAGTCACTTATTATGCTCCTCTGTCTTCTATTTCCTGTAAGCTGATAGGTAGATTTAGGCTTAATCACTATCATTTGATTTGGAGGGAGGTATGGCAAGACTACTTTATAGCAGTGTTGTATCCATCAAGAGGTACATAACAGTCTTCTGTCTCCAATTTTGTATGATGGTAGCCATTGATGAACTTTGCAGAAATTATTAGTTCATTAGAAGTTGTAAAATAAATTCTTTTATTCCTTTCTCTCTCCTTTTAAAATTGTATGTGTTTGTTTGTTTGCTTTTGAGACAGTCTCACTTTCTCACCCCGGGTAGAGTGCCATGGCATCATCACAGCTTACAGGAACCTCAAACTCCTGGGCTCAAGCAATCCTCCTGCTTCAGTTTTTCTATTTTTAGTAGAGATGAAATCTTTTGTTCCAGCTGGTCTCCAACTCCTGAGCTTAAGCAATCCACTCACCTTGGCCTCCCACTGAGTGCTAGAATTACAGGCATGAGCCACCGTACCCAGTCTGTTTTCTCTTTTTCTATTTTTTCAGTTTTTTTGACCGAGCCAGGTATGAACCTGCCACTTCTGTTATATGGGGCCGGTGCCCTACTCCTTTGAGCCACAGGCGCCGCTCTCTCTCTCTCTTTTTTTTTGTTGGAATACTTTCTTTCCTTCTTTTTTTTTTTTTGCAGTTTTTGGATGGTGGCTGGGTTTGAACCCCCTACCTCTGGCATATGGAGCTGGCGCCCTACTTTTTTTCTTTTTAATACATTGTCTTTCTCTGTTGTGCTGGCTAGAGTATGGTGGTGTCATTATAGCTCACGGCAACCTCAAACTCCTGCATTCAACCAATCCTCTTGCCTCAGTCTCCCCAGTAGCTGGGAATATACGTGTTTATCACCATGCCCAGCTAATTTTTTCTAATTTGGTAGAGAAGTGGGAGAGAGGTCTTGCTCTTGCTCAGGCTGGTCTTGAACTCCTGTCTTCAAGTGATCTTCCCACTTCAGTCTCCTAGAGTGCTAAGATTACAGGCATGAGCTACTGTGCTCAACCCTTAGTTGGAATACTTCTTCTTCTT
>NW_003852620.1:912478-914281 GCF_000181295.1 Otolemur garnettii
TTTTCAAACTCACCACCTTAGGTGTATGTGGCTGGCACCTTAGCCACTTGAGCCACAAGCACCGAGCCAAACCCTTTGTTTTTAATAAGCTATATTGGACTAAAATATCTTGGGTCTTATAGTAATCTTTGCTTTGCTTCCATTATTGTACCTACTCTGCCTCTCTCAGTATCTTCAAGGGGTTCCTCTTTTATTCTTTCCAGCCTCTTGCTGGACCTAATTTAGAACTGAAGATTTTTCTTTGTTTGTTTTGAGACAGAGTCTTACTTTGCTGCCCTTGGTAGAGTGCCATGGTGTCATAGCTCACAGCATCCTCAAACTCTTGGGGGCAAGTGATCTTTTTGTCTCAGTTTTTCATTTTAAGTAGAGATGGGGGCAGGGGGTCTCACTCTTGCTTGGACTGGTCTCAAACTCCTGAGCTTAAGCAATCCACCTGCCTTGGTCCGCCAGAGTGCTAGGATCACAGGTGTGAGCTAGAATTGAAGTTTTAAAATATTCTTTTGAAAGATTAAAATATTTTCTTCAGTATATAAGATAAAAATATGTTCCTTTTTTTGTTTGTTTGTTTTTTGAGACAGAGTCTCACTTTGTTGCCGTTGGTAGAGTGCTGTAGCATCACAGCTCACAGCAACCTCAAACTCCTGGGCTCAAGTGATTCTCTTGCCTCAGCCTCCCGAGTAGCTGTGCCCGTCACAACACCTGGTTATTTTTAGAGACCGGGTCTCTCTCTGGCTCAGGCTGGTTTTGAACCCATGAGCTCAGGCAATACACCCACCTCAGCCTCCCAGAGTGCTAGGATTGTAGGTGTGAGCTACTATGCCTGGCCTTGAAATGATCTAGTTTTAAGCCATCAACTTTATTCTTTTTCAGAGTTGCTTTGATTCCCTGGTATTCCACAGTGGGGTCCATTCTGTGTGCACATATGATCTTTGATGATATCAAAGGGAGAAATTACTGGTCAAGGGTAGAATTTGTGTTTTCCTGATGCTTGCCTGACACTGCAGAATAATCCCAAAGGTAGGATGTTTGGGATAGTGTGTTTTGGCTATTTATTACTTCTATTTAGGTTATTAAGTATGAAATGTCTGATTTCTTTAAGTACTAAGTTTGACAGTTGTTATCTCTAGCATATCACTTTGACACTTGTTTTATTTTTATTATGAAGATACATCCTCATTTTCTCAAACACCTATTTTGGCTTATGATTATCTTTTTAATTAATTATTTATTTTTTTGATACAGAGTTTCATTATGTCACCCTCAGTAGAGTGCTATGCTGTCACAGCTCACAGCAACCTCAAACTCTAGGGCTTAAGTGATTCTCTTGCCTCAGCCTCCCAAGTAGCTGGGACTATAGGCACCCACCATAATGCCTGGCTATTTTTTTGTTGTTGCAGTTGTCATTGTTGTTTAGTAGGTCCTGGCTGAGTTCAAACCCACTAGCCCCGGTGTTGTGGCCGGCACCCTAACTATTAAGCTATGGGCGCTGAGCCGTGTTTCTGTTTTTTTTTAAAGAGCAATTTTGGGGGGGGGGCGGTGCCTATGGCTCAAAGGAGTAGGGCTCCAGCCCCATGTGCCGGAGGTGGGAGGTTCAAACCCAGCCCTGGCCAAAAAAAGAAAATTTGGGGGAAAATATGGATAAGTCAAAAAATTGTGTATTTTTGAATATGAAATCCATTATGGAATGTAGCACAGATAGTTCGAAATACCAATGAAGTGTTTGGGAAGGATATGGCTAATGAATGCACAGTATGTCATTGGTTTGAGAAGTTGCATTTTGGTGATTTTAATCTTTTTTTTTTT
>NW_003852620.1:915083-920311 GCF_000181295.1 Otolemur garnettii
CTTGGGAGGTGGAGGCAGGAGACTCACTTGAGCCCAGGAGTTGGAGGTTGCTGTGAGCTGTGATGCCATGGCACTCTACCCAGGGGGACAGCTTGAGACTCTGTCTCAAAAAACAAAACAAACACAAACAAAACAAACAAGGCTTGATGTTACTATTCCAGCAACCCTTTGAAATAAACAAGCAAGGTACAGAAGCTGGATAGATGGGTTCTACATGAATTAAATGAGCCTCAGAAGAGAAATTGTCTCAGTTTGCCTTTCTTTGCTGTCACAACTTAAAGGGGAACCTACTACACTATATTATTTCATGTGATAAAAAAAGGTTTCTTTTTGACAGTCACAAGTGTTTGCCACAATGGTTGGATAATGATGAAGTGCCAAAACTGAATATTCATTCAAAAAAAGCTAATGGTGTCAGTTTGGTGATCCAGTGCTGGTGTTATCCACTACAGTTTTGTGAAACCCAGTCAATCAATTATAGCAGGTATCCATAGCAAGCAGTTGGATGAAATGATGAAGCTGCTTGTGATTAAGCAGCTGAGACTGGTCAATAGAGACAGGCCAATCCTCTTGCAACACAATGCTCGATATGTCCCGCAAACAACACTGCCCAACTTATAGAAGCCAGACTTGGAAACTCTCTGTCATCCATTGTATTCACCAGACCTTGCACCGACTGATCAAAACTTCTTCCAGGTTTTGGACCACTTCTTGCAAGCAAAAATATTCAGTTCTCAATAAGCTATGGTCAATACCTTTGGCAATTTCATTGCCACTCACTCTCCAGTGCTGCTTGCATGAACAAGCTCTTGTTAAGATGCTCAACACCTGTAATCCTAGCACTCTGAGGCAGGAGGATTGCTTGAGCTCAGGAGTTTGAGAACACCCTGAGCTAGAGTGAGACCCCATCTATACTAAAAATAGAAATACAGAAACTATGTTAAATTGCACATGAACTTTATGTCCACCCTGTGTTAGCCAGGCCTGGTGACACTAACCTGTAGTCCCATAGAAAAATTAGCCAGGGCTGGGCGTAGTGGCTCATGCCTGTAACCTTAGCACTCTCAGAGACCAAGATTGACTGAGCTCAGGAGTTTGAGACCAACCTGGGCTAGAGTGAGACCTTGTCTCTAAAAAATAGATGGGCAAGGGGCAGTACCTGTGGCTCAAAGGAGTAGGGTGCCGGCCCCATGTAATGGAGGTGGTGGGTTCAAACCCAGCCCCAGCCAAAAACTGAAAAAAAAGAAAAAAGAAAAAACAGCTGGGCAGGCTTGGTGCCCATAGCACAGTGGTCAGGGCACCAGCCACATATACTGAAAGTGACGGGTTGGAACTCAGCCCAGGCCAGCTAAACAACTGCAACAAAAAAATAGCCAGGCATTGCGATGGGCCTCTGTAGTCCCAGCTACTTGGGAGTCTGAAGCAAGAGAATCACTTAAGCCCAAGACTTTGAGATTGCTGTGTTGCCATGGCACTCTACTGAGGGCGACATCATGAGACTCCGTCTCAAAAAATTAAAAAAAAACAATAGGGCAGCACCTGTGGCTCAAAGGAGTAGGGCACCGACTCCATATGCTGGAGGTGATGGGTTCAAACCTGGCCCCGGGCACAAAAACAAAAGCAAACAAAAACAATAGCTGAGTATTGTGGTGGGAGCCTGTAGTCCCAGCTACTCAGGAGGCTGAGGGAAGATGATCACTTAAGCCTAAAAGTTTGAGGTTGCTGTGGGCCATGATGCCACAGCACTCTACCAAGGACAACAAAGTGAAACTCTGTCTCAAAAAAAAGAAAAGAAAAAGAAAAATTATCCAGGCATGGTGGCACTTGCCTGTAGCCCCAGCTACTCATGAGGTTGAGGCAAGAGGTTTGAGTCCTAGTGTTTGAGGTTGCTACCAGCTAGGCTGATGCCATGGTACTCTAACCTGGGAAATAGAATGAGACTCTGTATCAAAAAAAAAAAAAAGGGAAAAACTGTGTTGATAGTTTAGGTTCATACTTTGATTAATTTGTACTGCTTCTTGTTTGAGATATAATGAAGTGAACTTTTCATTTGAAATTGGCCATTTCATATTTTATGACCTAATACTTATTATACCTATTTCACCTCACCCAGACCCACCATTTTAGGTAATGCTCAAGATTTTGAGTGAGTTTATTTTACTTCTGCACTATTCAAATTTTCTAAAATAGACATGTTTTGCTTTTGTTAAAAATAGCAGCTGCTGGCTTGGTGCCTGTGGCTAAAAGTGGCTAAGGCGCCAGCCACATACACCTAAGGTGACGGGTTCGAATCCATCCCAGGCCTGCCAAACAACAATGATGGCTGCAACCAAAAAATAGCCAGGCATTGTGGCGGGCACCTGTGGTCCCAGCTACTTGGGAGGCTGAGGCAGGAGACTTGCTCAAGCCCAGGAGTTGGAGGTTGCTGTGAGCTGTGATGCCATGGCACTCTACCCAGGGGGACAGCTTGAGGCTCTGTCTTAAACAAACAAACAAAAAAATAGCAGCTGCTCAGTACAGTGGCTCATACCTATATTCACAGTTACTAGGGGGCTGAGGCAGAGGGTCACTTGAGGATCCTCCTCCAGTCAGGAGTTGTAAGAACAGCTTGGCAATACAGAGAGACCTTATTTCTCTCTTTTTTTTTGTTTTTAAAGGAGAAATAAAGTAGACTACAAGAAATTCTAAAAATGCTTTTCTGGAGAAATAAAGTAGACTATAATAAATTCTTATCTATCAAGAACTAGTTTAGTTTGCCTTCAAGGAGAAAAGAGACTAAAGACTATATAAACTCTTAAGCACAATTGTGTGGTAAGGTGGCTAAAGCAATTTGCAAATTAGGTGAGAACAAAAAGTTTATGAGAAGAATATCAAAATCTAGAGAAGGACCCTAGACAAAAGGTTTAGTTTATAGTCTAAGCAGGGAAGAAGCAGATGAGACATAAATATTGCTGTGTACTCAAAAGTAGAACCTGACAAAGCTAAAATACTTTCTAAATATTAACTTTTGTTATGATTCAGTAATCCCATGATGGGCACATTAGTATAGCAAATGATAAAGTGAGGCAAAATATAAAATGATGTGTGCATGCACAGAAATAAAATTCAGGAATCAGTAATCTCCTTCTATGCCTCTTTACCTTTTATTGTAGCAAAATACAGACTGCAAGTGACTCTGTGTGTTTTTAGGGAAAGTAAATTGTCACCAGCACTCTGTAATAGCTAGGAATGTAGAAGCAGAATCCAAACTAATAATTGACTGGTTAGAACCAATTGTAAACTTGAGAAACAGTTTTTTTCAATTTCAGTCTTCTTGCCCAGGATAAAAGATTATATTCGAAAGCCAGCATCCTAGAAATGAAAAGCTTCAGCTTTCCCTAATTCTGAGCTCTCTCGTTTTGGGGGAGTTATTAATTAGGTCAGATATTCCAGAAGAAAATGAGCAGTAACAAAGTATAGATTGATGGATTTCCCTTTGTTGCCAGAAGTGAGGGGAATGGAAGTATGGAAATGTATGTCAAAGACCTGTTTTTCCTTAGTAGGTGTGGAGTTTCCAGAAGAAACAAACAGATCTCCTCATTGCCTTTTATAAACATAGAATTACAAAGTTAGAAGCAGCCATGCAGGAGGCACAGCAAACCCTGGTCAGCCAGAACAAGTAAGTGACAAATGACGTCTCCAGATAGCTTTTTTTATTCTTTCAGAGCAGCTGTAGTCCTTATTTCCTTGTGGTTTCAAAGCCTGAAAATTATTCCATGAGTATTTGTTTGTCTTGGGAAAATCAGATCCCCAATTTTTGAATTTTTGGTCCCCTCAAGTTCCATGTTATTTTTCTCTTTCTTCTCTCAGGAGGCCCTCCTCACTTACAGGGGTGTCCAATCTTTTTTCCCCTGCACATTGGAAAAAGAGGAGTTGTCTTGGGCTGCACATTAAATACACAAACACTAACAGAGGCTGATGAGCAAAAAAAGGTTCATGCATAATTTTCAATATATCCAACACCGCAGAAAAGCAAAACAAGCCTCAAGTAATCTGCCTGCAGGTTGGACACCCCTGCTCTCTCTTCTACTTACTTGTATCCAAAACTACTTCTTCTGAGAAATCAGATACAGGAGATTCACTCTGATAAAAATAAAAGATGAGATAACATTAAAAATGTCACCTCTGGGATGTTACATTTCAGAAATATTAAGCTAAAAGATGGAATTTTTTTTTTTTTTTTGAGACAGAGCTTTAAGCTATCCCCCTGGGTAGAGTGCTGTAACATCACAGCTCACAGCAACCTCCAACTCCTGGGCTCAAGCAAGTCTCCTGCCTCCGCCTCCCAAGTAGCTGGGACCACAGACGCCCGCCACAACACCCAGCTATTTTTTTGGTTGCAGCCATCATTGTTGTTTGTTGGGCTCTGGGCTGGATTCGAACCCGCCACCTTAGGTGTATGTGGCTGGCACCTTAGCCACTTGAGCCACAGGCGACGAGCCAAAGATGGAATTTTTGATGAAAAATTTGAGACATCAGCAGCCCAAGAGGTGTTTCTATGGGGGGGAGGGGGGGGCGAAGGAAATGTAATTATTTGCAGACTCCTCTGCAATCATACCAAATGACTTTATTTTGTCCATCTGATTATTGTCACCATCAAAATTCTGCCATCGTTTCCTTGAATCATTAGATGCCTGATAGAAATACCTTGTACTGCATCTCTTAAGCTTTACTGTTGATAATAATAATCAGGGTTTTTTTTTATCCCATTGACCTGCTGGAGCTGCTTGTTTCCATCTTTTGCCTAGAGAGTTGTCAGCCTTAAGGAAGGAGAATGGAGAACTGAAGAAAGTTCTAGCCATCCTAAAGGTGAATGGAATATATTTTCCTTACTATTATTTTCTCTCCTACTCTTCCCATCTATCTGGTTTACTATATAAAATAGTGTTTCTTAAACTTTTTCACATCATGGCACATGTAGAAACTGATAATATGTGTACAACAAGCCCACTGTAGTAAATGGATGAGGCCACAGAAAACCTTGGAGGGCTGAAGAATCAATATTTAGCACATTTGTACCCTATTCTCAAACTTCAGTGAATCATGACATGCCAGTTAAGAAACCCTTTGATAAGTATAAAAGAGACATCTGTTATAGCTTCAGATTTCTCCTCTAAAAACCCAAGACACCTTAGGACTCTTCCTTTCCCTCACACTCCCATTTCTTTTTTTTTCTTTTTTTTTTTTTT
>NW_003852620.1:920535-925077 GCF_000181295.1 Otolemur garnettii
CGTGGCTGGCGCCTTAGCCGGTTGAGCTATAGGCGCCGAGCCACACTCCCATTTCTTAAACATTTTTTTCCTTCCTAAGAATGTTCTAGGCTCAGTGCCCGTAGCACATGGTTAGGGCGCCAGCCACATACTCTGAGGCTGGCAGGTTTGAACCTGCCCAGGCCAGCTGGACAACAATGACAACTGCAACAACAACAACAAAAAAAACAGCCTGGTGTTGTGGCGGACGCCTGTAGTCCCAGCTACTTGGGAGGCTGAGGCAAGAGAATCGCTTAAGCCCAAGAGTTTGAGCTTGCTGTGAGCTGTGACACGACAGCACTCTACCAAGGGCAACATAGTGAGACTCTATCTCAAAAAAGAAGAAGAAGAAGAAGAAGAATGTCCTATATATTTATATGATTTTCTTATTGATCCTACTCCTGTAACTGTTCAAGCATATTATAATCATGTTATTTTCCCCAGAGACTTCATATTTTCCATATATAAGTCTACAGGATTCCCGTTGTGCTTTTATGAAGAGGAACAGAAATTTTATCTCCCCAAAGCTAATTTCCTAAGGAAACACTGCTGCTATTTTTTCTCCTACTGGGAATCTTAACAATCATAACCAGCGGGGGGCCTGCAGTTTAGTTGTCTAACAAGTAAGACCAAGATTCATTGATTTGAATCCTTGATTTGCAATTTCCTTCACTCCTGTTTTTGTTTTGTTTTGTTTTGTTTTGTTTTCCCACCTACAGGAATCTCCAAGTTGGTACCCAGGAAGCAGGTCAGTTTTATCAGTTCCCATACTAGCTTCACCCCTGAAAATTTGTTTTTTCTTGACTCCTGGCTGTCTGGGCTCTGAGATGGACAAACGGTTGATGAATTTATCTTTCACTTCTCTGAGAAAATGTTACTCATGCTCACCCTGGACTGTCATATTTTGAAATACTACTCATCCTTCAAATTTCAACTCAAGTCATTTGAATTAGGCAGAGTTAGATAATCTGTTTATTCTTTCAATAAATATTAAGTGCCTACTGCTTATAAGGCACTATGTTAGGTGCTTGATGTACAGCACTAGTCCTGATTAGTGAGGACTGTGTTCTACCAGCTGTTGAATATTTTTTATATCAGCAAACTCAAAGAGGTTATGGTCTGGTGTTCTTTCATACTTCTGTACTTCTGATACCCCATTATAACATACTTAAACATTGCTCTTTTTTCTTTTTGTTTCTCCTACCAGCCTGTGAGTTTCTCAGTTATTCTAGTTATCATTGTAATCTCAGGATTTAGGACATATGGGCACTAAATAAATGCTTGTTTGGATAGGTGGATGAGAGGAAGAAGGAAATGTATGAATGGGTGGACAGATATAAGGTTGAGAGTACTTGGTATGGTACCAAAGGAAGGAGGAAAGGAGTACTTCAAAACTTCTATTATAGACAATAGAGAAATAGATGTTTGACTTGGGGAGTTGGAAAGCAAAGTCTCACATGGAAAACTTGTTTCCATATTTTAGGTGATACCTATAGTACATAAGAATAAGCTATTTAAAGCTGTTTTTTCTACAGTGATCTGATTGATCCTTTATTTATTTTTTCTTTTTTTGAAACAGAGTCTCACTATGTTGCCTTTGATAGAGTGCTCTGGCATCACAGCTCACAGCAACCTCAAACTCTTGGGCTTAAGCAGTTCTCTTGCCTCAACCTCCCAAGTAGCTGGGACCACAGGCGCCCGCCACAATGCCCAGACATTCATTGGTTGCAGTTGTCATTGTTAATTTTAGCTGGCCCAGGCTGGGTTTGAACCTGCTAGCCTTGGTGTATGTGGCTGGCATCCTACCCACCGAGCTACAGGTGCCACCCATCTTTTTTTTTTTTTTCTTGAGACAGAGTCTCACTCTGTTGCCCTGGATAGAGTTCTGTGGTGTCATAGCTCACACCAACCTCAATTCTTGAGCTCAAGCAATCCCCTTGCCTCAGCCTCCCAAGTAGCTGGGACTACAGGCACCTGCCACAATGCCCAGCTAGTTTTTTTTATTCTTAGTAGAGACAGGGTCTCACTCTTGCTCAGGCTGGTCTTGAACACCTGAGCTCAGGCAATTCACCCACCTTGGCCTCCCAGAGTGCTAGGATTATAGGTGTTAGCCATTGTGTCTGGCCCTGATTGATCCTTTAAAGTGGCACTTCTGTGTAGTGAGATTAGAGCTGCCTCTTTTTTTTATTCTTGCAGGTCAACCACACCTCGACCAGTGGGCATTACTTCCCCATCACAGTCAGGTAGAAAACATTTTTTACCCAACTATCTGTGAAATGAATATCCTTTCCCCATCTGAAAGATGGTATCTTCTCAGAAACCATATTATGCTTTTCTTAATTTTATATATGACATGAAAACATCAGACAACAAGATTACCACTCACAGCAGATTGGCTAGATAAGGAAGCCATTGATAGCAACTTTTTATAATGCACTTATTTTCTTTCAGTCACCCCACGACCCAGTTCTCAGTGTAGCAGCCAAGTGGTCAGGTAAGTAGCAACATTAAAGCTGTTGGCAAAAGTTGGAAGATGAAAGAAAGGTCTAGACATGGCTCTGATTGGGACTAAAGAGACTATAGGTCTATGTGAAAGTTTAACAATAGGTTTCTTGCCTTTTTGTCTGTTTGTCTCACCTTACAGTCGAGCCTCCCCAGCAGGGTCTATTCCTTATAGAATGACTGGCTTTGGTAACTTGGGACAAGTAAGTAATATTTCCTTCCTTCCTCCCTTCTTTCCTTCCTTCCTTTTTTTTTTTTTTTTTATTTAGACAGAGTCTCACTTTGTTGCACTGGGTAGAATGCCGTGGCATCATAGCTTACTCTTGGGCTCAAGTGATTCTCTCACCTCAGCCTCCCAAGTAACTGGGAATACAGGCGCCTGTCTCAACGCCTGGCTATTTCTAGAGAGGAGGTCTTGCTCTGGCTCAGGCTGGTCTTGAACCTGTGAGCTCAGGCAATCCACTCACCTTGGCCTCCCAGGTGTGAGCGACCATGCCCGGCCTTCTTTTCTTTCCAGATTGAGTTATCTAATGTTAAATGAATACAAAGATTTAAGTCAAGAATCTCCAATTTATATTGGTTTTGGCATAAATTATCTGATGCTATGCTGGACTCTATTTTCTTTTGACAATGGAGACTTGTGAGAAGCTAAAACAGGTAGTAAATAAGGGTGGAAATAGAAGACTAAATTAAGGGTATCTATCATGTTCATTTTGGAAGTGGTAAAATATGGGTCCTTCTTAGACTACTATGTCCACTCTGAGAGAACAATATATGCTTGAATATCTAGATATAGAGAAATAGCAGGAAATAGGTAAGCCAGAGAAAAAGGGTAAACTTATTAATTGTTATTTATTATCTGTCCATCAGGGAAGCAGAAGCCTGCAGGGAAGGAACACTCCCAGAGACTCTTACACTGGTAAGATGGGAGAAAAGATGTTAGAAATCAACAAATTCTGTGCAGAGACCATCAAATTTCTGGCTTTCTGTGCCTTGAAAATCTCTGGTCAGAAGATGGAGAGTAACTTTTGAGTAAAATAAAATTGACTCGGATTTTTAAAATTGCCACAAGATGGCAGTAGAAGTTAATTGATGCTGGTTGTTAGTCTCCAGTATCTTGCCTTCTTGACTGTATATTAAACATAAAAATATTTTGGTTCTACTCACTTAATTTTTTGTATATATCCTCTTAGGACTACTGCTGTTGTTAATATTTTCAAGGGTATTATCCAGTCCCTAGAAAATACCTATCAGAGATTTCCCTTTCTTTCAGAAGAAGGCAAATTTGAAGCTTTTCAACTTTCTCATTTTTAAAAAAAATTTTTTTGAGACAAAGTCTCAAGCTGTCGCCCTGTGTAGAGTGCTGTAGTGTCACAGCTCACAACAACCTCAAACTCTTGAGCTTAAGCGATTCTCTTGCCTCAGCCTCCCAAGTAGGTAGGACTATAGGCACCTGCCACAACACCTGGCTATTTTGTTGTTGTTGTTGCAGTTGTCATTGGTTGTTTTAGCTGGCCCTAGCCAGGTTCAAATTGGCCAGCCTCAGTGCATATGGCTGGTGTCCTACCCACTGAGCTACAGGCGCCAACAAATTTCTCATTTTTCAAATTCACCAAATTCACCAATTCTTCCACATTCATCTCTTTGAAAAAATGTAGTTCTACTCAATTAATTTCATTTCTTTTCTTTTCTTTTCTTTTCTTTTCTTTTCTTTCTTTTCTTTCTTTCTTTCTTCTCAAGCTGTTGCCCTGGATAGAGTGTCATGGCGACATCACAGCTCACAGCAACCTCCAACTCTTGGGCTTAAGAGATTCTCTTCAGTTTTTCTAATTTTAGTAGAGAGGGGTTCTGGGTTTTGCTCAGGCTGGTATTGAACTCATGAGCTCAGCAATTCACCCACCTCGGCCCAGAGTGCTAGGATTACAGGTATGAGCCACTGCCCCCAGCCTATTCAATTTATTTCTATTGGGTTCCCTCTTTCATTTCTAATTTTAGTAATTTGGTTTTTTTTTTTTTTTTTTT
>NW_003852620.1:925430-926696 GCF_000181295.1 Otolemur garnettii
TTTTTTTTTTCTTGGTTAGCCATTTCAAAGAAGCAACTTTTAGTTATGTTGATTGTCTTTGTTTTCCTGTTCCTATTTCATTTATTTCTGGTTCAATTTATTTTCTTTGTTCTGCATGTTTTTGGTTTAGTTCTCTTTCTAGTTTCTTAAGGTAAAGATTAGATTACTGATTAGAGATCTTTTTTACTGTAGGCATTCCCAATCATAAATTTCACTCTAGCATTGCTTTCACTGTGTTCTTTAAGATTTGTTATGTTGTGTTTTGTTTTCATTCATCACAAAGTATTTTCTAATGTCTTGTGTTTTTTTTAGACCCAGTAGTTATTTAGCAGTATGTGGTTTAATATCCACATATTTGTGAATTTTCCAATTTCTTCCTGTTATTTATTTATTTATTTAGTAGAGACAGAGTCTCACTTTATCACCCTTGGTAGAGTGCCGTGGCATCACATGGCTCACAGCAACCTCCAACGCTTGGGCTTAGACGATTCTCTACAGGCACCTGGGTAGCTGGGACTACAGGTGCCTGCTACAACACCGGCTATTTTTGTTGTTGTTGTTGCAGTTCAGCCGGGGCTGGGTTTGAACCCGCCATCCTCGGTATATGGGGCTGGTGCCCTACCCACTGACCAACAGGCACTGCTCTCTTCCTGTTACTTTTAAACAAATTTTTGTAGACATAGTGTCTTGCTATGTTGCTCAGGTGTCAAACTCCTGGCCACAAAGTGATCCTTCTGCCTCAGGCTTCCAAAGTGCTGGAATTACAAGCAAAAGTCACTGTGCTCAGCCCTGTTATTAATTTTTTTTTTTGGCAATTTTTGGCCTGGGCCAGGTTTGAACCTGCCGTCTCTGGTATATGGGGCTAGCGCCCTACTCCTTTGAACCACAGGTGCTGCCCACCCTGTTATTCATTTTGAATTCTATTTCATTGTGGTCGAACACACAATTTTTAACTTTATGGCTTAATACATGGTCTATCCCAAAGAATGCTCCATGTATACTTAGAAAGAATATATAGTCTGATCTTGTTTGGTGGAGCATTCTATAGAATCTATTAAGTTTAGGCTGGGCGTGGTGGCTCACATCTGTAATCCTAGCACTCTGGGAGGACGAGACAGGTGCATTGCCTGAAGTTGCAGGTTGGAGACCACCCTGAGCAAGAGTGAGACCTGCCTCTAAAAATAGCTAGGCACTGTGGCAGGCACCTGTAATCCCAGCTACTTGGGAGGCTAAGGCAAGAGAATTACTTGAGCCCAAGAGTTTGAG
>NW_003852620.1:927694-929735 GCF_000181295.1 Otolemur garnettii
GGGGGGGAGGTATTGAAGTCTCCAACTGTTATTATTAAATAGTCTCATTTTTCTCTTCAATTTTGTAAGTTTTTGCTTCATGTGTTTTAGGGGGTCTGTTGTTAGGTATATATATAAGCATTATATCTTCTTGATTGAACCTTTTATCTTCTTTATCTCTAGTAACAATTTTCTTTTAAAGTCTATTTTGGCGGAGACTAGTATAGCCATTCTTTTGTTCATTTGTATGGAATATCTTTTTCCATCCTACTTTCAACCTGTGTGCATCTTTGAATCTACATTGTCTAGGGCTGTCCAGAAATAATTCAGCCACAACTATGTGTATGAAAAATAGAGACATGCATGGCTGGATACTTTCCAGACAGTCCTCCAAAGTGAGTCTTTTATAGATACTGTATAGTTGGACCTGTTTTTTCATCCATTCTGCCAGATTCTGCCTTTTAATAGGAGTGTTTAAGCCATTTACATTTAATATAATCATACATAAGGACTTCTACTATTTTGCTATTTGTTTTCTATATAGATCTTATGCTTTTTGGTTAGCCTATTGTTTGTGCTGACTGATATTTATTTCCTTAGGCAGCCAAACAAGTGCTTCTAACTGTTTTCAACATACATTCCTGGGAAAAAGGTTTTTCTGCACTTACTGAGCTCTGAGCTCTAAGTCCTTGGAACCTGATGAGTTCCAAGGCATGTCAAATTATGACAGTCTTGCATATGAGGTCTTCCAAGGAACCTCCAGAAAGGTCAAATAATGACAATTTTCTGAGAATGATACTTTGAAAGAACTCAAACCCCATCCCACTCCAGTGACCGCCAGAGTGTGGCTTGTTGGTTTTTAAGACTATCATGGAGCTGGAGAAGGAGAAACGGGAATAGGGGAAGTGAAAATGCCATAAAGTTTGCTATTTTTCTGGAATAAACATCCCTCCGCCCCTTTTCTGTTATTTTTCTCTGTATTGAATAAATATCCTCTAGTGCTTCATTAATTTCTAGGGTTCTGAAAAAATTGATTCTGACCATTTTGCCCATTTTCTGGTTGCTTTTATGGAGGAGAAAATTTTTGGAGATTTTTGATGTTTTTTGCTGATGTCACCTCTAGCTACTTTAATGACTCTTTGTCTATATCTATTCTTTCTGGTAATCGCCACTGTAGAGGGGAAACCAAGGCACAGATCACTAAAGCACTCAAGGTCGTAATGGCTACTGCTCCACAGACTCATGAAAAGGAGAGGAAAACACCTTTTAAAAATACTTCTAGGTGATTTGTTAGTCATTAGTTTCCAAGCCTGACATATACAGTAAATATCTTTGATCCCCACTTCCTTTGCCCGTGGCCCCAGTTTACCCAAATCTCTTTTCCATTTCATGAGCTCATTTTTATGTTTTTCAGAAACCCCTTCACCAGCTTCAACTCACAGCCTATCTTATAGGTGAGTAACCCACTGCATCCTTTCTCTTAGGATCTTTCCACACTCCGCCAGTAGCCCTGGAGTTACTTCTCCACTGGCCTGTACTCCTGAAGTTTATAATCTGCCTTGTAAAAAAAAAAAGAGAAGGATGAATAGCACTGTGTTTAATATACATCTGAATTATTCTCAGTTGCAAGAAGGAGATTTTTTTCCCCCTTTCTGGCCTGAATGTCTAGTTCCTTCATATGTTATTTACCTTCACCTTTCCTTTTCTTTGCTGATGCTTTTATTTACTCTTCTTAGATCTTCATCTGTCTCCTTTGGACAGGGAATTATTTCTTTCAGACCATCCCTAAATGGGGATTCAAGCCACACAATCCTTACTCCCAGCAATTCTGGTAAGTTAAGTAACATTCCCAAAGGAGTGGAACTTCAACCATTGACACATACATTAAAATGAAGATTTTTTTCTTTCTTTTTATTTTATTTTATTTTATTTTTATTTTATTTTTTAGACGGAGCCTCAAGCTATCCCCCTGGGTAGAGTGCTGTGGCATCACAGCTCACAGCAACCTCCAACTCCTGGACTCAAGAGAGTCTCCTGCCTCAGCCTCCCAAGTAGCTGGGAC
>NW_003852620.1:930234-952244 GCF_000181295.1 Otolemur garnettii
TTTTTTTTTTTTTTTTTTTTTAAGAGAAAGGGTCTTGTTCTGCTACCCAGGCTGGAGCACAATGGTGCAATTCATAGCTCACTGCAGCCTCAAACTCCTGGGCTCAAGCAATCCTTCTACCTCCGCCTCTCAAATAGGTGGGACTATAGGCATTTACCACCATGTCTCGTGAATTTTTTTGTAAAGACAGGGTCTTGGGTGGCACCTGTGGCTCAGTGAGTAGGGTACCAGCCCCATATACCGAGGGTGGCACATTCGAACCTGGCCCTGGCCAAACAGCAACAAAAATATAGCTGACATTGTGGTGGGTCCTTGTAGTCCCGGCTACTTGGGAGGCTAAGGCAAGAGAATCAGCTAAGCCCAAGAGCTGGAGGTTGCTGTGAGCTGTGACACCACAGCTCTCTACCAAGGATGACAAAGTGAGACTCTGTCTCTAAAAAAAAAAAAAAAGACAGGGTCTTACTATGTTACCCAGGCTGTTTTCAAATTCCTGGCCTCAAGCAATACTCCAGCCCTGGCCTCCCAAAGTGCTGGGATTGTACATTCATGAGCCACCACGCCTAGCCTAAAATGAAGATTTTCAAGGTAACAGACAAGAAGTTGGGTTATGCTCCTTAAAGAACATTATTTCCAGTTTGGCTCTTTAATAATAAGAGTCATTTGATTTTCCTTCACAGTGAAGGGAAGTTCTGAATTTTGCCTGGGTAGCGCTCATTGTATTATCAGTTAAGTCCCACTATTTCACTGCAAGGTTGGCCTATAGGATTAAACTGGCTTTTTTTGAGGCAGAGTTTCACTTTCTTGTCCATGATAGAGTGTAATGGTGACTCAAATTCCTGGGCTCAAGCAGTCCTTCTTCCTCAGCCTCCCAAGTAGCTGGGACTACAGGATCACCCATCTGGCTAATGTTTTTAAAGATGGGGTCTTGCTGTATTGCTCAGCTTGGGGAACTGGCTTTTTTGTTTTGTTTTTTTGAGACAGAGTATTACTTGGTCACCCAAGGTAGAGTGCCATGGAGTCTTAGCTCACAGCAACCTCAAACTCTTGGGCTCAAGCGATTCTCTTGCCTCAGCCTCCCAAGTAGCTGGAACTACAGGCATCTGCCACAATGCCCAGCTATTTTTAGAGATGAGATTTCACTCTTGCTCAGGCTAGTCTTGAACTCAAGAGCTCAGGTGATCCACCTACCTCGGCCTCCCAAGTGCTGGGATTACAGGCGTGAACCACCATGCCTGGCAGAACTGGCTTTTTTTGATTTGTATGTTGAATATGTTGGGAGCTCAATTCTAAGGATTATAAAACAAATATCCTTTCTTCTTCTTCTTCCCATCTTTTTCAACAGAAGTACCTTGACCGCCAGTGCTCTTAATAAGGGGCTGCCATCTTCTATAGCTCACCTAAATCTTTATATTGTCTATCTTTCTACTTAAACTCAAATCTCAAACCTCTTTACCAGCACCCCATCCTCACAGGAAAAGAATGGACTTTATAACCCTCCTTTTAAATTGCTTAGCTAGAATTTTTTTCCCTTTTGACCAGTATTCCTTTGATTAAGAACTACCTAGTTACCCTGATCCACAAGTAACACTGCTAAGAAACCGCCCAAGTAAGTTATCTTTAACTATTCCATTCTATCCTTCAGGTCAGAGGGACAGCAGAGCTACACTAGAGAGTCCCCCTGGTTTCCAGCTACTAGTCCTGCAGGTGAGGCCTGGCTTATTTTATGCATAAAAACTCATGCAGTTAGGCCTGAATATCAAATGCTTCATTCTGGTCTCATTGGGATGGTGGCATATAACCAGTGAAAAATGACATGAGTTTCAACTGTGGTAACTATTTGGTCACAATTTTCCCAGAATGGTTTCAATTTCAAAGATTCTATCCTGGGGGCGGTGCCTGTGGCTCAGTGGTTAGGGTGCCAGCCCCATATATCAAGGGTGGCGGGTTCAAACCTGGCCCCAGCCAAACTGCAACAGGAAAATAGCCGGGCGTTGTGGCGGGCACCTGTAGTCCCAGCTACTTGGGAGGCTGAGGCAAGAGTCACTTAAGCCCAAGAGTTTGAGGTTGCTATGAGCTGTGACGCCAGGGTATTCTACCAAAGGCAACATAATGAAACTCTGAGATTTTTGTCTAAAAAAAAAAAAAAGAAAAGAAAGAAAGAAAAGAAAAAAGACCTACAAACTATCTAGAAATATATGGCCCATAATTGAATTTTGCTTGAAACAAGCTATTTAAAAAACTGAGACAGCTGAGGAAAATCAAACACCTATTGGGCATTTGACATTAAAGAATTGTTAATATTGGGGTTATTTTAGGTATGATGATATTTGGATTATATATATATATATATATATATTCTTTTTTTTTTTTTTTTTTTGAGACAGAGTCTCAAGCTATTGCCCTTGGTAGAGTGCCGTGTATCACAGCTCACAGCAACCTCAAACTCTTGGGCTTAAGCTATCCTCTTACCTCAGCCTCCCAAGTAGCTGGGACTACAGGACACACCACATCGCCCAGCTATTTTTTTTTTCTTATTATAGTTGTCGTTGTTTGGCAGGCCTGGGCTAGATTCAAACCGCCAGCCTTGGTGTATGTGGCTGACGCCTTAGCTGCTTGAGCTGTAGGCACCAAGCCTGGATTATGTTTTTTAAAATAGCTTTTTTCTTTTGTAAATAGATACTAAAATATTTATGAACATGAAGTTAAATGCTGTCTCAGTTCTGCTTTAGTACAATTTAGTAGACAGGGGTAGTGGAACAGTAGAACTAGGACTGTTGAAGTTGGGTGATGGGTATATGAGTTCATTATATTAGTCTATGTATTTTTTGAAAATGTGATAACTTAGAAAAACAGTTATTTTCCCCAGAGAACAGTACTATTTCCCCCAGAGACATAAGAATTCTGATAATCATCTCTGGGTATGCTAGTCATACATTCCAGATCTTTCAAAATTAATTTTCAAACATATTCAACCTTATTATCACCATAAACTGAAATGTTCTAGAGTTTCTTAAGTAACAATAAAGGCTTTGTCTCACTAAACATATCAAATCTTAGTTTGGAAGTTAGTTATGCAATGGAGAAAACTATAAGCAAGCAACAAATAGTGGGTTGTTGTCCCAATAAACTTCATATAATGGCTTGCGATGCACTTATTTGCCCTTTTATTTTTATTATCACCCATATTTACTTTCATGTCCTCTGATGCAGACTCTCTACCATCAAGAGGCAGATGGGCTTAGCCAACAGGAGTGAAGCATGGACCACTTCCAGACAGAACATCTTCAAGATCTGATCTATACAGACTACTGAAGGATGGACTGGAGCAACCAGTACCCATCAGGGGTGATGGCCTTGAAAAATGTACCCCTTGTCTTTCCTGGTTTTCTCTGTACCTTATTCTCTGGTTCTTTACCCTATTTATCCTACATCACCTTCCAGGAAAGTGGTCAGGTCTCAGCTGAGGCTAGTGCTTCCGGAAGTTGTATCTCTCCCAAAAGATGTAATTTCCCACAATTAGAAATGAAGATTGTAAAAATAATTCTTGGCATCATGTTTGGGAGTTGGGGGTGGAGGGCTGGGGGAGAATACTATACTCGTCATATGTTTCATTTCGGGATTCCATTTAGCTTAGTACATATTGTCCCATTGCCAATGTTAACAAGTAACAACTCTGGTCCTGGTCCTAATTTATTATACTTTTTCTATTTGCCTATAGTTTCTTCTGTGCATAGTTAATATTAAATATGTTGTTTTCCTTTTGGGCAAAAAGAAAGGTTTGAAGACACTGATTTTCAACTTAGTAAAGTATACTTTAGTAACAGATGCTCTTCTGTTACTGCGGTCTTACAGCCATGACAAACTCTTTGTTGGTGGAATAGGCAAAGAACACTACTGGTGAGAACAAACGTTTATTCTACTTTGAGTAGTAAGAGGTAGAAATGAGGAATTAAATAGGTGGGTCATTCACAGGAATGTCTTTAAGCAAAAATATTGGACAAACATAAACACATGAGGCACCTGCCCAAAATAAATTAGTTCTTTAGAGTGATCTTATATCTGAACTAGGATCCCACTGCCCTTTCTGGTACTCTAAATTTATTTTTAAAGACATTTTGAGACATTTTTCCTTTGGGTCAAGAGCCTATGCTGTAGCAAGTGGAGTTACTTCCAAGACTGTTGTATCTCTGATCACTCCTGAAACCTCAGGAATTTTACTCATTTGATGGTTAAAAACAATTTGCCTGCTCACAGATGCTGACCTACTGCCTTTTAAAGTTTTTTTCTTTCAATTTAACTCAGTACGTCTCCTTCCAAAAATAGTGTACTAAAGCAGAATAGTAATGGATTTGGCTCCATTGATTCCTAAACCATAGACGTGGCAAAATGGATGAAAAGAAACAATTTTATTTTTGGCCTTTTTATTATTATTCTAGCAATTTGGGGCTTCCACTCTTTTACGTTTACCCCATTGGTGGTATTTATTTGCTTTATATCTGATCCCAGCTAATGAAAACCATTCTAAAACATCAATAATTAATCCAGTTAAAGACAGTGATTCCCCCTGTCCCCAAGACAGATCCTATAAAGAGAGGGGGAAAGTCTCTTTTCTGGACACAGACTGACAGCAAAAAGATGAAAATTCAGTCTCTTGTCAGCTGGACAGAAGGTATTGTTAGGTTTGTAAAACCAAACCTAGAACCTACTGCCCTACTACCAGGAGAAACTATTCCCTCTCCTACATCCCTCTATTGCATAATTCTACTTTTTAGAAGGACATCTCTCCTAATTCCCACCTCCAATAAATATCCAGTCTAAATAATTCTCCACCCAATTCTTAAAACATTTTCATAAGCTCTGTGGGGGGAGATTTACCCTGAGACAAATAGTGAACAGTGTAGGGATTTCAGAAAGATTAAAAAAAAAAAAAGCCACAAGGCAAAGTGGTCCCAGTATCAGACATGAAAACATTCTGCTTCATGTGTGGTTCAATAATGAAGAAGTTGAAATATATAAAGCTGGTATGAAGAAGTATTGGTGATGAGACTGGGACATAATTGAGAATCCTAGTTGCATTATGCATAGACTTGTGCTCAGACAAGAAAAGGTGCAAGGCAGCCTTATATCCCAGGGAAAACAGTGGGTTTGGGGATGCACTGCAATCATCAATTGAATCAGAATTCTTTACTGCATTCCATTCCTTCTCTACCTGTGAGGTCAAGGTCTGGCCTCTCTGTAGTACACTAAGGGAAAGGAACAGCAGATGTGAGGAAAGCTCTTGCTTTCCATAGACCATAGTTTGCCCAGATTCTTAGCACTCTTCACATTAAGGGTACAGGCCTGAGGCTGGGTGCAGTGGCTCATGCCTGTAATCCCAGCACTTAGGAGGCCGAAGTGAGTGGATTACTTGAGCTCGGGAGTTAAGACCAGCCTGAGCAAGAGCATGAACTCATCTCTAAAAAATAGCCAGGTGTTGTAGTGGGCGCCTGTAGTCCCAGCTACTTGGGAGGCTTGAGGCAGGAGAATCGCTTAAGCCCAAGAATTCGAGGTTGCTGTGAGCTGTGAAGCCACAGCATTCTACCAAGGGCAACAAAGTGAGACTCTGTCTCAAAAAATAAAAATTGAAGAAAATAAAAATAAATTTAAAAAGGCTACAGGCCTGGATTTCTGCAGATCTACTCCCAGCCTTAACGTTTTGTCCTATGGTCATCCTCCCTGGTCCACCCTCACTATATCCCCATTGCCCACTCTGAAGAACACAAAGCTTTTTTAGTTCTTTGTCATAATTTTTAAATGTGGTTTCTTTGTTTCAATAGTTACTAAGTTTTAGTAACAGACCTCCCCCCCAACCTCCCACTCATTCTTGTATGATCACATCATCATCATCTTCTTCCTCCTCCTCCTCTTCCTCTTCCTCATCATCTTCTGGCAGTTCTTCCTCCTCCTCTTCCTCTTCTTCATCTAGACAAACTACCACCTCAGCTGGCTCAGGTAATCGAGAGTCAAACCAGTCCAGTACCTGCTGGGTGCTAAGCCTTGATGCCTTACTCAATTGAGGGATATCACTTTCCCGTAGCCGTTGATGGGCTGCCCAGTACCTCTCCAAGGGTCGTATATCCGGTGGGGGTGGAGGGATTGGCAGAGGTGGTGTCTCAGCCCATTCATTCAAAGAGCGGGTTGATGGTGATGATGTGGGAACTGCTGAGTCTTGGAAACTAGGGACACCAGGAACTGTGTTGTCCCGAAACCATTTTAGTTGCCCATGTTTCAAGGCATAGCGTGTGTCACCAAACCACTGAATGATCTCAGGCCGGGGTAAACCAGTGATCTGTTCTAATTTATGGTAATCCTCACGTCGTGCCCATTGGCACTGTAAAAAAAAGGATTTGAGGATAGCCAGCTGCTCTTTGGTTTTGCGCTTGGTCTTTCGCTGGCGCTGGGTATCTGGGGAAAGGTATTCTGCAGGGCCAACCCTACCTGGTACTGAGTTATGCCGTAGCCTTTGGGGCCAGGCTGGTTCCAGATGTGGGGGTAGTGCCTGTTCCTTGGGTGACAGAGACTGTGGAATACAGCCTTGTGGCTGGAGGGGTTTAGAGGTGGCAGCAGCTCCATTAGCCAGTACCTGAAAAGAGGAAGAGGTAGAGGAAGAAGGAGTCATAGTAGATGCTGACTCCTTACAACTACTGGTAAGTAATGAGATTGCTGTGGGCTTATCTCGAGCACATGGCTGATGGACAGCTTTGGAATGGTTCCAGGAAGCAGTATCCATGCCATGTGACTGTTCAGGACCCCTGCCTGCCAGCTCCTTAGAGAGGCCACTCCTTTGATGATCTTGCCAAAGATCTGATTGCTGGGGGAATGTTCTACTGCCTACTGTCATCTGGGGATCCTTTGCTTTCTGGTGACTCAGTGGCAGTGGTGGTCGCTGAGAGGAGTCTTCAGGTTCAACCTTCAATCCTTTCATCTGGGTGGGGTCACTAAGAGTCAGAGGACCTATTCCAAGACCAACCTGTTCTTGAGATGGCATTGGAGAAGGAGGCACATCCTCTGGGGGCCGCCCTGCATGATGAGTAAAAGATAGAAGGGATTTGAAATGAAGTTGATCCCGATGGTAGACCACTCGGGCTCGAGTCTCTTCTATTTCTTCTGATGACCAGCTAATGCCACAGCGGAGGCGCTGGGCCATGAACCAAGTCTTGACTTTCTCCATCTGTAGCCCATAACGTAGGCAGAGAAGGGCTATGTCTGCTAGGCTAGGATAGGGAAAGTAGCTGAAGGTTTGTAGCAAATGTTCATTGCCATCTAGCTCACTCGTCTGGGCTGCTTGGGTCCACACAAGCTGTAGCTCCTCAGAGATTGGAGGGAGGCAGATGAGCCCCGCTGGTGAGCTATTAAGACTGCTGGCCTCTTTATTAGGAGGCATGATGCTCTCTGATTTGTGCCCTTCAGAGATAGCTGTAATAAAAAGAGAAACAGCTCAGTCACTAGGGCTCCTCTTTTGCACATTGTTCAATTTCTACCAAACTAACTGTTGGATAGCAAAATAAACTTGTAATTGTTTCATGTCTTATTGCCTTTAAAGTGCTTCAACAATTCCTCATTTAATTTTCACAACTCTGTGAAGTCATTATAGCTTGCTACCACTTCTCTTTTATGAAAAAACTATAAGTCCACAGAAGTTAATTACCCCAAGTCACATGACTAGTGTTTTCACCAAGACAAAAATCTGTCTTTAGAGGTTAAGAAGGAAAACCAATCCTTACATAGTTTTTATCTTTCTAATTCAAACTCACTTCTGGAAGCTGCCCACTACTTCTTCTCTCTAAATTCAAAGGATGAGAATCAAAAATGAATACTGAACAAGATAAACAATAATCTCAGAACTATTAACTTTTTTTTTTTGAGACAGAATCTCACTATGTTGCCCTTGGTAGAGTGCTGTGGCATCACAGCTCACAGCAACCTCAAATTCTTGGGTTTAAGCGATTCTCTTAGCTCAGCCTCCCAAGTAGCTAGGACTACAGGCACCCACAACACCCGGCTGTTTTTTTGTTGCAGTTGTTTAACTGGCCCAGGCCAGGATGGAACCCACTACCCTCGGTGTATGTGGCTGACGCTGTAACCACTGTTCTATAGGCATCGAGCTGACTAACTCTTATACGTTTTTTTTTTGCAGTTTTTGGCCAGGGCTGGGTTTGAACCCCCCACCTCCTGCATATGGGGCCGGCGCCCTATTCCTTTTACCCACAGGTGCTGCCCCAAACTCTTATATGTTTTTTGGAGACAAGGTCTTGCTCTGTCACCCAGGCTGGAGTGCAACAGTGTGATCATAGCTCACTGTAACCTCTAATTCTTGGTCTCATGGGATCCTCCTGCCTTACCCTCCTAAGTAACTAGGATTACAGGCCTGTGTCACTGATGCAGGTTCTCTCCACTTAGGGCTGGACTCAGATTCCATTTTCTAGGCCTTAGCTGGCTCATAAATAAGTTTGATTAGTGTTCCGTCTAAGCTACCACTGCCCAGGAAGAGCAGAATACCCCAAACCTCACCATGTTCCTACACAATAGCAGTTTTGGTTTTTTTTTAGACAGTCTCAAGCTGTCACCTTGGGTAGAGTGCCAGGGCATCATAGCTCATAGCAACTTCCAACTCTTGGGCTCAAGTGATCCTCTTGCCTTAGTCTTTTTTTTTCTTTTTTCTTTTTTTTTTTAGTAGAGATGGGGTCTCACTTTGGCCCAGGCTGGTCTTGAACTTGTGAGCTCAAGCAATCCACCTACCTCAGTTTCCCAGAGTGCTAGGATTACAGGCATGAGCCACCACGCCTGGCCACAATGGCAGTTTTATAATTAATTTCTACCCACAGGCCTTTGGTACCAGTAGCTTTGACATATATTTTAGATATATTCCATTTCCCCAAATCCGCCCTGTCTGCAAGGAAGGAGATATGATTAGAAATTGCCTATAGGTTCGTGCCTGTAGCTCAGTGGCAAGGGCACCAGCCATATACACTGGAGCTGGCAGGTTGGAATCCAACCCAGGCCTGCCAAACAATGACAACTACAACAAAAAAATAGCCGGGTGTCATGGCGGGCGCCTGTAGTCCCAGCTACTTGGCAGGCTGAGGCAAGAGAATCACTAGAGCCCAAGAGTTTGAGGTTACTGTGAGCTGTGAGGCCACCGCACTCTACCCAGGGCAACATAGTGAGACTCTGTCTCAAAAAAAAAAAAGAAAGAAAGAAAGAAATTGCTGGGAGGCGCCTGTGGCTCAGTGAGTAGGGCGCCGGCCCCATATACCGAGGGTGGCGGATTCAAACCCAGCCCCAGCCAAACTGCAACAAAAAAATAGCTGGGCTTTGTGGCGGGCACCTGTAGTCCCAGCTACTTGGCAGGCTGAGGCAAGAGAATCACTAGAGCCCAAGAGTTTGAGGTTACTGTGAGCTGTGAGGCCACCGCACTCTACCCAGGGCAACATAGTGAGACTCTGTCTCTACAAAAAAAAAAAAAAAAAGAAAGAAAGAAATTGCCTATAAACCCCTACCTAGACAGCCCAAATCGGCAACCTGCTCAGCAATCTCTCCGTTGTGCTGGATGCTTTGCTCCCCTCTTATCTATAATCTTTCCTTTTCACTTACTTGTGGTCCATGAATTCATTCTTTGATTTTTTCCAAGACCAAGGACCCAGCAGAGAAATAATGGTAACATCACTGTGCCCAGTTTGTTACTAACTCTTTATCTTCTAACAATTTATGATTATCTTTAGACTGTGGAGAGAAGGTTGGGAACACAACCAATGAATACTGAAAGGTAGGACAGCACTGTCTGGCACGCAGCACCCATCCCCCTTACTTTCTTTTCTTGGTGGTGGTGTGCTCAGGAGAAGGGAATGATAGTACCCTTAAACCTTAAGCCCCAAACTGATAGCTTTATTTTTTCCATCTCTCAGTAGGATGAGAGATATGGGTCAGGGATCTGGGATAAATGAGGTTCACTCCCCCTAGGTTTAGGTCATGTGAAAATGGAGAGGGGAATGTTTCCGCCCCCAAGTCAGCTTGGGAACAAAGGTTATCCCCTCCCCCAGCCTTTGTCTTTTCCAACTGCTAGCCTCTCTCCAGGGAGCCCAGAGAGCTCCCACAGATACTAACAGCCCCCTCCACATAGGGCGGAAGGCCCCCTGCTCTTATCTTTTCAGCCCAGCTTTCTCCTCCAGACCAGGTGGATGGGCTCATTAGAAATTATAACCAGCTCCTGCAAGCTACCCAGCAGCACCGCTGCTACAGGTTTATGAGTGTGAGTGCCTCCCCCAACTGTGTTTCATTCCTGAAATACTTGCTCAAGTTATTTCTAGAATATTCCTTTGGCAATATTAATTCAACTCCCTATGTGGGCATTAGAGACCCTTTAACTGTCACATCTGTCACCTTTTACTCTCAGGGGAATCCCGTCTGTGTTTATAAATAGTACTGCTGATCTGATAAGAATAGGATAGGATGTACCTAGGTAAATACTACATGAATTGAGGAAATAAATCTCAAATCCATAAATTTAGAGAAATCTACTATCAGGAATTTTACAATATGACTAAAAAATTCACAAGCAGGCTGGGCACAGTGGCACAGTGGCTCATGCCTATAATCCTCACATTTTGGGAGGCCAAGGCCGTCAGGATCACTTAAGGTCAGGAGTTTGAGACTAGCCTGGACAACATAGTGAGTCCTCATGTCTACAGAAATTAAAAAAAAAAAAAAAAATTAGCCCAGGGTGGCGCCTGTGGCTCAGTGGGTAGGGCGCCAGCCCCATATACCAAGGGTGGCAGGTTCAAACCTGGCCCCAGCCAAACTGCTACAAAAAAATAGCCGGGCATTGTGGCGGGTGCCCGTAGTCCCAGCTACTCGGGAGGCTGAGGCTGGAGAATTGCCTAGCCCCAGGAGTTGGAGGTTGCTGTGAGCTGTGTGATGCCATGGCACTCTACTTAGGGTGATAAAGTAAGACTATGTCTCTACCAAAAAAAAAAAAAAATTAGCCCAGCATGATGGTATATACATGCAGTCCTAACTACATGGGAGACTGAGGTGAGAGTGAGGTTGAGAGTGGAGATCAGGGGCAGTGCCTGTGGCTCCAAGGAGTAGGGCACCAACCCCATATGCGCCCTACCCCATAGGGCCCTGGGTGAGTTCAAACCCAGCCCCAGCCAAAAAAAAAAAAAAGAGAGTCAAGAACAGGAGTTAGAGGTTTCAGGGAGCTATGATTATATTCCTGCACTCCAGTCTGGGCAACAGAGTGAGACCCTGTCTCTAAAAAATAAAAATTCAGAAGCATTTTATTTTTTATTATTTATTTATTTTGGAGACAGTCTTGCTTTGTCACCCCCCAGTAGAGTGCTGTAGCATCATAGCTCACAGCAACCTCAGACTCTTGGGCTCAAGCAATTCTCTTGCCTCAGCTTCCTGAGTAGCTGCAACTAGAGGCACCCACCACAACGCCAGGCTATTTTTAGAGAGTGAGTCTTACGTTAGCTCAGGCTGGTCTTGAACTTGTGAGCTTAGGGAATCCACTGGCCTCAGCCTCCCAGAGTGCTGGGATTACAGGTGTGAGCCATCACACCCAGCCCTCAGAAGCATTTTAATGCATGTCACCATTCCCTTTTAACAAATTGAAAGCTGGGCAGTACCTGTGGTTCAGTGAGTAGGGCACCAGCACCATATACTGAGGGTGGCGGGTTTGAACCTGGCCCCGCCAAACTGCAACAGAAAATAGCTGGGTGTTGTGGTGGGCACCTGTAGTCTCAGCTACTCAGGAGGCTGAGGCAAGAGAATCGCCTAAGCCCCAAAGCTGCTGTGAGCTGTGACACCACAGGACTCTACTGAGAGCGACAAAGTGAGACTCTGTCTTTAAAAAAAAAAAAAAGAAACAAACAAACTGAAAGCCATACAGATTCTAAAACCAATGTCTTAAAAGGGTAAATGGAAGGCCAGGGAGCCAGCCATATACCCCAGAGCTGGCAGGTTTGAACCCAGCCTGCACCTGTCAAACAATGACAACTAAAACCAAAAAATAGTGGGGTGTTGTGGTGGGCGCCTGTAGTCCCAGCTACTTGGGAGGCTGAGACAAGAGAATCACTTAAGCCCAAGAGTTTGAGGTTGCTGTGAGCTGTGACACCACAGCAGTCTACCAATAGTGACATAGTGAGATTCTGTCTCAAAAAAAAAGGGTGTGTGTGTAAATGGAAGCAGCATGGCATAATGGGTGGAAATATGAATTCTTAACAAAGAAAAAAAAGGCTCAGTGCCTGTGGTTCAAGTAGCTAAGGTGCCAGCCACATACACCTAAGGTGGAGGGCTTGAATCCAGCTCGAGCCCGCCAAACAACGATGGTGGCTGCAACCAAAAAAATAGCTGGCTTTGTAGTGGGCACCTGTGGTCCCAGCTACTTGGGAGGCTGAGGCAGGAGACTGGCTTGAGCCCAGGAGTTGGAGGTTGCACGAGTCCCCGCCACAACGCCCGGCTATTTTTTGGTTGCAGCCATCATTGTTGTTTGGCAGGCACAGGCTGGATTCGAACCCGCCACCTTAGGTGTATGTGGCTGGTGCCTTAGCCACTTGAGCCGCAGGCACCAAGTTGCTAATTTTTTCTAATTGGAGTAGAGACAGGGTCTCACTCTTGCTCAAGCTGTGTCCAACTCCTAAACTAAGCAATTTGCCTTGGCCTCTCAGAGTGGTAGGATTACAGGCATGAGCCATTGTGCCCAGCCCTAGAAATGCGAATTCTTGGGCAAGGCCAACCTGTGAGTTTGAATCCCAGTTCTTCCATATATCAGCTATGTGATTTTGGGGAAAATCACTTTTAGAACCCTCGGTTTCCTCATGTGTAAAAAATGGAGACAGTTCTCCTTAAAAAAAAAAAAAAATGGAGACAGTGCTGAGTGTATGTAAACAGTTATATATTTTTACTGAGCAACTATAACATTCTAGGTATTATGCATAGGCAGGGCATAAAGCAGCTGTTAGAGATGGAAATTCCTAAGTGAGGCAGATTAGAAATTAATTGCAATTCTACCACTTTCTAGAACACGGCTAGTCTTTGGGCAGGTTATTTAACTTCTCTAAGCCTTAGTAGAAAGAAAAGCATCCACCTAGAGAGTTGACTAAATGAAAAAATGCACTTGACATTATGCCTAGAACAAAGTAAAGGCTCAATAAATAGCAGCAATTATTATTACTTCAGCTTATGAAGTGAGTCTGATATAAGGTAATGTTCCTCCTAGACAATGGGGGAAGTAGGGCAAAGAATGAATCCTTTAAAGTCACTTTTCTCAATCTGCTTTTGCAGAGCCCTAATTATAGCTAGCAGAGGAAGAAACCAGGCTATCTATGACTTTATACTTTTTGTATTTGGGGGTTTGGATACAATTTTAGAATGGATTTTGCTGCCTTAAAAACATGAAAGCCATTGCTTTCACAGAAATGTACCCCACATTTGGATCTTTTTTGATTGCTACACGAATTTCCAATGTGATTACTCCATCTTTCCCCTCCCAGGTTTATCCCAGGCACAGCTGGGTGGCCTGTGAGGCACTGCTCGGCACTGCTCTGCACCGCCAGGTGCTAAACTTCCATTTAGACACTGTGGTCCACAAGGACTACCACCAAATCCAAGCTGGAAAACATTCTATGATGGTAACACTTGGTATCTACTTAACCTCATTTGTGTCCTTTTGTATAAAGACAAAGTAGCTTCTTTGCATATGAGGAAAATGTAGCATAAGAAATAAAGCAGTCCAATGTGAGAATAAAGACTGCCAGATGGGAATATAAGGCAGGCACAGCTATAAGCCTACAAGGAAGTACTTTGCTTTCATTCATATGGTTTGACATCCTTTGGGTTCTCATCTTCAGCTTGGTATTTCAGTGTAACTGAATACTGCAAATACTATATTTGGTGTTCTGTATACATCCAATTTTTTCACTTACACAAAATACAAGTTATAGAAGACTTCCTGAAACAGAATGGTGGCTTAAATCAAGGCACAGCTATATAAATGATACTTCCCTAGAAGAATCTGGGTTTGAACTTAATTGGAGGAAACTTACAGCCAGAGCAGCTCATGAAAATTGTAACAATATTAAAACTATAATGAAGATGCTACAGTGTTTCGTGTTCTTGTTTCTCTATTTTGGATTAGATAGAAAAAGAAGGCAATCAAAGCTGGAAAAGTAAGGAGTCCTAGGGCAGAGGTTGTGGTGGTAGTGGTGAGCATCTATTTTATCTGATACTTAGTATATTTGTATCCTTATTAAATATGCCACATAAGCCCTACTGCTACTTAAAGTCACTAATAAACACATAGTCAGTTTAATACCCTCCTTTCTCATATCTGGGGGGGGGGGGGAGGCTGGCAGAGAAGAATGGGCTGCCTTACATTTCCAGTTTCAGCATTTACATAGTCCTAGGAAAAAGAGGACTTTAGAGGCTCGGCGCCTGTGGCTCAAGTGGCTAAGGCACCAACCACATACACCTGAGCTGGCGGGTTCGAATCCAGCCCAGGCCTGCCAAACAACAATGACGGCTGCAACCAAAAAATAGCTGGCTTTGTAGCGGGCACCTGTGGTCCCAGGTACTTGGGAGGCTGAGGCAGGAGACTGGCTTGAGCCCAGGAGTTGGAGGTTGCTGTGAGCTGTGATGCCACAGCACTCTACCCAGGGGGACAGCTTGAGGCTCTGTCTCAAAAAAAAAAAGTGGACTTTAGGTTTCAGAAATGAGTATAATTGTGATGGATGTGTTACCTAGTTCAATGTAAACATTTCACATTGTATATCGAAGCAGTACCCTGAACCCCATAAATGCTTCGATGTACAAAGTTATGATTTAATAATAATAATGAAAAAAGAACTTTAGGTTTGAACCTAGGCTTATGGTTAAAGTAGGAGAAAAAGTGGGGAGACTAGATATGACCATGCTAGATTCCTTAAATTTTTAAAGATCTGAAGTACTACTCCCTGATATGCTTGCTGATATAGTTTTAAGGGCCTTAAGGACTTGAGTCATATTCAACTTAGATCCTTCTTAATTTTTTGGATCATGAAGCTTTTTGAGAATCAGATAAAAGTTATGGATCCTCAGAGAGTTATCACTCTCCTGCTCACATACACAAACATTTACACTTATACAATTAAGTGAACTTACGGAATTCACTGACTACAAAAAATCTAGGTTAAGAACCTCTGTCTTATATCCTCCAAACTTACTAAAGGCAATAGTGATAACAGCTTAAATATGAACAAACAGCTTGATGTGAATGAACAGAAAGAGTGGATAAAAGATTCAAGAATTCAAATAAGTCTAGAAGGGACAGGGTAATCATGATCTGAGTTGGAAACAGTGGAAGGGAGGGGTGCTCAACTGGGCCAGGAGCCTGGCTTAACTGACCCAGTGGATTACATGACCAACATCCACAGTGTACTAGATACTAGAAGTTTGTAAGCTACTCTCTAGTTTGCCAAAATCAAAAGCTCCATTCAGTTGTTTTGTGTGTGTGGACCAGTTTTGTGTGACACCAAACCTGCTTGTGCCCATGGTTTTTCTGTATCTATATAATTAATTAAAAATTATATACACCTATGAAAAATTACTGCATTAAAAATTGTTCCTATGAAAACTAAGTCAAATGCTTTGGAGAGACATACTACAAAGGAGAGTGTACAAAATTGTTGAGTTGAGAGTGGGAAGACAACTGGAAAAGATTGAGGGGTGGGACTAAAAAAAAAAAAAATCTCCAAAGTTATTTTGTCCTCAGATTACCTCAAAAGTGTCTAAATTCTCTCTTCACTTTAAAGAACCTAAAACTGGAAATCACAGAGGATCAAAGTATCTGAGTGGCTTCCATCTCAGACTGCACACTAGAATTACCTGGGAAACTTAAAAGCCAGGCTGCCCTCCTCCCTCTTCTTATTTAATTCGTCTGGACTAGGGCCCAGGCACCAGTCATGTTAAAAAGTTCTCAAGGTGCAGTCAGGTTTGAGACTCCCTTGTGGTAGGTAGTTAACATTAGAAAGGCAATGGGAACTCCAAATCAGCAGACTTAACACACACACAAAAGTCTCACCACTAAACCAAATAATTGGTGAAATAAACGTACTTTTAATTATATAATATTTAAGATATATGTGCAGTTTTAAAATTCCTAAATATTTGGCTTTTTCAACTACTGCCTACCTATCGTAATTATATAATATAAAAGGACTTCAAATGTTTGGTGAAAAGGAGGTTCACATGATAAAAAGATTTCCCCGATCTGGGCCCACAATACCAAACAGGTCTCAGCTTCAGTCTTCTTTTAGTTTAGAAGTCTCAGATTAGGACGCAACACCAGGAACCTCGGAGGACTGGGGTTCTCAATTTCCTGGTTGGTTTTCTGAGTATGACTGGGTATGGGAGTCAGAAACGGCAGTTTCTTTTAAACCCTTCGTTCCCAACGGCCACTAGTCCCCAGAAGTAAAGCCAGGTTCTGTAGGTGCGTTGAGGTCGACAGAAGGTAATCAAGTGTGGGGAGGGGAAGCGAGGCCTGAGAAGTAAACCTTTCTCCTATCCTCCATTTCACGGGCAATCTAGAAGGGTCTAAACTGGGTCAGGGAACAAAAAAGTTACCGCACTTGGGGCGATGAGCCCCAGGAGCTAAGGAAATCTCAATCCTTTCCTCGCCAAGGGCGCCCCAACTCAACCTTCCCCCTCCTCCTCCATACACAGCTACTAACCCTCCCCCCAGTTACAACAGGGAACCTAAAAGTCCAGAGGAGAAAGGAGAGAGAACCGGGTGACTTCGAACCCAGAATTCTCCCCTCAGAGCAGGGATGGGGGTTCTGTTGATCGTAGGCAGTACACGGGCTGCGAGGGAAGTCCAAGGGTCTGGGGATCACTCACCGCGGTCTGGCCCAGGCGGCGGCTCCCAGCCTCGCACCATGGGCTGAAGGGAAAAGGGGGAAGAGAGCAGAGGGCCTTCGGGTGGTAGTGGGGTTGCTGCCCGGTGCGGCCTCCTCCGAACCCACCCGCGCGGCGGAGACCCGGGCCGCCCCTCCCTACCCCCAAAACAGCTCCCGCCTAGCCCAGCCCTGCGTGAGCAAGTTGGAGGCGGGGCGGGTGACCAGGGGAGGTGCCAAGGTGCCCCGAATCCTGATTGGTGGGCGCAGGCAGGCTGGCACCGAGGAAAAGCATTAGGTCGGCGATTGGTGCATGAGTCTTGGCTGAAGTCGACTATTGGCTGCGTAGGCCTTAGCTGGGGTCGTCTATTGGATGCGTGGGGTAGGGAAGATGTCCCCCGGGGCTAAGTTGCGGCTAATGGTACCGCCCCCTACCCTCGACCCATTGGCACCGGACCTCTGGAGTACTCCAGGCCATGTTCCTTCCTAAATTTCCCGGGGAGAAACAGAGCACTTTGCTGAACTGTCTGGACCGCCAACAACTCCTTATTTATTTCCTCCTGAAGGAAGCCCTCCAGGAAGACCTTTTCAGGGTCCCCTCCCCAGCCTAAGACTTACTGCGCCTTCCCGAGAGAGAGCCCAGTAGCTACCGGCAGCGTCAGCTGTAACCTGCGCCTAAGCTAAAGCAACCAGGAACTGGTTCTCCAGATGGATCAGATGTCTTGCCACCCGGAAAAGCGAGGATCTTAGGAGCCCGGCGCCTTTGGCCGCTTCCCGAGTCAAAGTGGTACCAGACGTTCCCATGGACAAAAGTGCTGGAACAGTTATCTCTTTGGGACCTACTAGACCCTCAGACTCTCCTCCCCGCCCTAGGTAAAAGGATCTGGAGCTCTGCCTAATCGCTGTCAAGAAAGGGATGAAGTCTGCGGGGGTATGGGGAGGAAGATCGCTTGAGCTCAGGAATTGGAGGCTAGCCTGGGTCACATAGCAAGCCCCTGTCTCAAAAAAAAAAAAAAGTTGTTCCTTTAAAAGAAAAGAAAGGGGGCCCAGCGCCGCTGGGTGGCTCACGCCTGTAATCCTAACACTCTGGGAGGCCAAGGCGGGTGGATTACTTGAGCTCAACAAATTCGAGACCATCCTGGGCAAAATCGAGACCCCTGTCTCTACTAAAAATAGAAAACCTGAGGTAAGAGGATCGCTTGAGACCGTGTTGAAGGTTGCTGTGAGCTATGACGCTACGGCACTCCACCCAGGGTGACAGCTTGAGACTCTGTCTCAAAAAAAGAAAAAGAAAAAGAAAAAAAGAAAAGGGATGACAGTAAAGCGCAGTTAAAATGGACTTTCCAACAAAGCAGTATCCAACACAGTGTGAAGGTCTGGGCCAAAACTTGTATATTTAGGATTCTTTATCTTCTGACTAAATAAAACTTGAGCACAATACTTTTTTATTTGAAACAGAGTCTTGTTTTATCACTGTCGGTAGAGTGCCCTAGCGTCACAGCTCACAGCAACCTCAAACTCTCGGACTCAAGGGCCCCGGCCAAAACCTGCAAAAAAAAAAAAAAAACTCTTGGACTCAAGCGATTCTCTTGCCTCAGCTTCCCAAGTAGCTGGGACTATAGGCACGGGCCACAACGCCCGACTATTTTTAGAGATGGGGTCTTGCTCATGCTCAGGCTGATTTTGAACCACTAAACTCAGGCAATCCACCTGCCTGGGCCTCCCAGAGTGCTAGGATTATAGGCGTGAGGCACCACGCCCAGCTCACAATACTTTCTGAAATGACTCTTCTATTCTCATGTTGGTCCTTGAAAAAGTCTCCCGTTGCCTGTTTAGATCACTCAATAGTTTATATAGCTACAATAGTTAATAAAACAATTTTAGATTTTGCCCTGTATTCAGAACTCATCCCTCCCCCTCATAAAAAAAGTAACCATCCTAATTCCTACTTTGTATTCTTTGTTGCCCCACTCTAAGGTCTAGAGCTCTTTCAAGGTTGCCAAACAGGCTCGGCGCCTGTGGCTCAAGCGGCTAAGGTGCCAGCCACATACACCTAAGGTGGCAGGTTCGAATCCCCAGCCTGGACCCGCCAAACAACAATGATGGCTGCAACCAAAAAATGGCCAGGCGTTGTGGCGGGCGCCTGTAGTCCCAGCTACTTGGGAGGCTGAGGCAGGAGACTCGCTTGAGCTCAGGAGTTGGAGGTTGCTGTGAGTGTGATGCCATGGCACTCTACCCAGGGGGATAGCTTGAGGCTCTGTCTCAAAAAAAAAAATAATAAAAAAAAAAAAATAAAAGGTTGCCAAACATCCTAAATATTTCTATTTCAATGCTCAGCCCTATTTTTGTTGCTGGGCTTCTATTTTTCCCCTGACTTTCCCTCTATCCCTCATTACATTAAGTAACAATCTCAATTCCTAAGAGTCAGTCTCACATCCTTGAAAGTAGTATTTGCCAAAAACATCATAGGGGTAAACAATAGAAAGACATGTATAGTCAGTGTTAAGGTTAGAAACTTTTCATCCTTCAGAATTTGAGCCAAAGCTGGTGGTATATATAGATAGATCTTCTCCAAAATCATGACTATTACAACGTCCCATTGGTTGGTATGTAATGAAAGGGAAAGTAAAACGTTTTAGGCAGCAGGGGCTCTCAGTTACCCATGGAGAGGTCATTCTCTCATAACCCAAACAATTAATGAGACTGGATTGACTGGAAAGAATTGATGCTTGTTTGCCTAGAAACCCAGGCAAGAACTGTCTTTGGGAACGAAGTACCTGATCCTGGAGGGTTAAGTGAGTCTGGGCATCCCTGATCCTGGGCTTGGAATTACAAAAGTTAGACAACTTAGTCACCTTTCTTGACTCAGAAAGACATTCCCAAGAGTCAGGAGTTGGGGCAGAATTGAAGACAGATTTAGGAAGTGGAGGAATCCAAGAAAAGGAGAAGAAACTCTCCTGCCTCAGTTCTAGAGTGCAGGCTGTAGCCTCCTCTTTCTGCATGATTTTACTCTACAGCTTTAGAAGATGGAGTGGACAGGAGAGGGAAGCACAGGAGAGGGAGAGAGGTCCAGGCTGACAGTGTAAGGGAGGGTCCCACCTGTAGTAGGACAATAACCCTCCTAGCTCTTCAAGGAACTAGTGCTGAAGAATGGAGTCTCATGTCATCCTCAATGTAGACATGTCAATGCTCCATTTTTGGTGAAAACTTTCCCCTTGCATGACAGAATTAGCAGGGCTAACCAAGGCACATTTACTCTATAGCTAAGGAATCTGAAGTTTCAGCTCCTTTCCTTGCACAGACCCCTTCTAAGGCGGTGGAGGAGCCCAACAGTGTGTTAACATGACCATAGGTTTTTATAAAATTTGAAACAATATATTTAAACTATAATTGGTCAAGTCGATGTCTCTTTCTGACTTCTCCATCATATTTCTCCTTTTGTCAAGTAGCAGTGGAAAGGCCATGGACATTTGGGGATTGATTAAGGAAGCTGAGTTAGGGATACATTTAGTGTGGATTTAGAAAGTATACCATGTTTCCCCAAAAATAAGACACTGTCTTATATTTATTTTTTCTCAAGAAGACACACTAGGGCTTATTTTCAGGGGATGTCTTATTTTTATTAAGTATAATACAACAATCTACATTTATTCAAATACAGTTAAGTCATCTTCTTCTGGAAACTGACAGGGGGAGCCAACCTTGTTGGTGGGGCTGGTGCTAGTGATGTGTGAACTCCTTTCCCCTAGCCATTCACACATGCGCAATAAGATGCCTGCAACCGGAGGTTACCACCCAAGCACCTGCGAAAGTGGGAAGAGCTTGGAGAAAGGAACTTGGCAGATAAAAGGTATTCTAGTCTTCCTTACTGCTCTGTGTGGAAATGCAGATACGCTGCATAGCCACGCCCATCACTAGGTCTTATTATCAGGGTAGGGCTTATATTTAATAAGTGCATAGAAATCCTGCTAGGGCTTATTTTTTGGGTATGTCTTATTTTGGGGGAAACACAGTACTTATGTGGTTTGCAGTTACTTCTGTGAATAAATTATCCCCTTGTAGGTATGGTGTTATAGACTGAACTATGCCCCCTCCATTCTCCCAAAATGCAATATTAAAGTCTTGGCTGGGTGCAGTGCCTCACACCTATAATCCTAGCACTCTGGGAGGCCAAGGCAGGTGGATTGCTTGAGTTCATGAGTTCGAGACCAGCCTGAGCAAAAAGCAAGATCCCATCTCTACTAATAGAAAAACTGAGGCAAGAGGATTGCTTGAGCCCAAGAGTTGGAGGTTGCTGTGAGCTATGATGCCATAGCACTCTACCCAGGGCAACAGCTTGAGACTCTGTCATAAATAAATAAAGTCTTAACCACCAGTACATTTTAGAATGTAACTGCATTTGGAGATAAGTTATTTGAGGAGGTAAGAAGTTAAAATGAAGTTTTTAGGTTGGGTTCTAATACCCATTTCCTTATATGAGGAAATTTAGACACAGATATGTGTACACAGAGGAAAGACTATGTGAAGGCATAAGGAGAAGATGGCTTTCTACAAGCCAAGGAGAAAGAACTCAGAATGAAAGCAACTTCCTTGACACTTTGATCTTGAACTTCTAGCTTCCAGAACTGAGAAATTAAATTTCTGTTGTTCCAGTCACTGAATCCATCTTGTTGTGGCAGCCCTATCAAACTAATGTATGAGGGCTGTCCAGAAAGTATCCCGCCATGTTGTGTCTCTATTTTTCATAGTACATGGAGGGATACTTTCTGGACAGCCCTCATATACAGTTTTCAGGAATAATACTAATGTCATCAACTCAAAGTGCTTATAACACATAACTACAACTCAGACTTTACCTTACAGATGCAAACAATGTAACCTAAATCTATGTACCCTCATATTAATCTGAAATAAAATATAAAATAAAAATTAAAAAGTGCTTATGACATTAATCATTGCAAATTTGGAATACTCCATAATCTTACACCATGCAAATGAAAGAAATTTGATAGAGGTTTTTCCAAGTTTGACAAAAATCTTGAAAATTTATGTGATCAGCTCGGCGTCTGTGGCTCAAGTGGCTAAGGCGCCAGCCACATA
>NW_003852620.1:955355-957302 GCF_000181295.1 Otolemur garnettii
GGGTAGGGCCCCAGTCACCTACACCCAGGCTGGTGGGTTTGGACCTAGCCCAGGCCAGCTAAACGATGACAACTGCAACAAAAAAATAGCCAGGCATTGTGGCAGCTACCTGTAGTCCCAGCTACCGGGGAGGCGGAGGCCAGAGAATCTCTTAAGCCCAAGTTTGAGGTTGCTGTGAGCTGTGACACCATGGTACTCTACCAAGAGTGACAGTGAGACTGTCTCAAAAAAAAAAAAGGTGTAGGAAAAATGGGGCCCCAACCCTTATTGCAGCTCCCTTTCTGCTTTAGAGACCTAAAGAGTCACTAGAATGGCATGTGAGTTGTGCATGTGCAGGTCAGAAAACCGGCCTCCAAGAGAGAATGTGTATGTGAGGTGTGGCAATACCAGCCTACTGGTTATGATAAAGATCCTCTATACTCCCAAGGTCTCTTGATGCTGGAGACAGAGGTCTTGCGGTTTTGCAAAAACAAGTTTGAGACATTCTGACATTTTCCATCCCCTTTTTTAGTGATGTCTGATAAGTAACTTTTAACTACTTTCCCCTGCTTTATAATAAACATGGACCTGAGGTTTGCTCAATAGGACTCCTTTGAATGCTCCTCAGTCCCCTTGCATAGACTCTGTGTCAAGCCTCCTCATCCCTTATGCCAACCGCCTTTAAGGAATGTTCTCAATATTTTACTGGTAATTAGCTCTTTCATTATTCAGATGATGTGGGAGGCAATCCTGTTAGAACCTCATCTTTTTCAAGGACCTTCACCCCTTTATTATCTATCACTCCATTCAGGATTACATAAGGTCTTTGCTTTTCCTCTCTGTATTTCTTGGCCTTCCCTTGATAAGGAAAAGTATTTCCTCTTCCCTCCAGTGCTTTAAGGAGCAGAATGTAACTTAGATGGTCTCCTTAAGGAAGGAGTACCCCACCCAAGAGGAAACACAGGACTTTCCCCAAGATAGTCACTTTAACTGCATGAACAGTTGGTGCTGGGTGCCAGGGAACTAAGACTGGGTCTGGTCACTTTCCTACTACCCCAAATAATGATAGGAGCTTGCTGAAGTGTCTTATAACGGGCTGCCTAACTCCTCCATATTGTCTTCCTAACCAACTTTTGTATAACAAGGACTCCAGCAGAAAGAGACTGGGACTGTTAAGAAATAAGATGACCATGAAATGGGGGAGCAGGGGATCAAGGAAGGAATCTTGTCTTTAGATCTCTTGCCCCCCTCAGCCCCAAAGAACATCTCTGAATATCTTAATCACATACTTTATGTATTTCAACTTTAATTCATATGAGGTTTTATACACACAAAGGAAGGTGGTTGCATGAGAAAGCTTTAGTGAGGCACAGTACTAGTTAGTGGATTTGGGGGCCAGTGGACCAGGCTGCACTATGAACTGGGGAGGCTCTGGTAGGACTTAGTGAGAACAGCAGTTTGGGGGATTCACATAAGAAACTTTCATTTCCTTCCCAAGTTAGTTATTCAGTGGGTAGATCATTTGGTCTTTTTTAGCAATGTCACTGCTCTTTAGTAACATCAACAAAAGAAGTGCCAAGGCTAGGAACACACAGAAAACTATTAGGCCCTTTTGTTTCTCTTTATGCCCTGAATGGGGAAAAGAATGGACAGAAACTAGTAGCAGAAAATGAAACATTTCTGAGATTATCCTTTGCTATGAAAAACCATGGATCTCTATAGAGACCTATTTCTTAGCCTGGGAATGGGGTATGGCCAAGAGGCCTAGATTTAAGCCCCTTCTTGAGCTGCAAATTCTGACCCTGCTGGAGCCACTTCTGTCTCTGGACCTGTGTCCTCATCTGTAGAGGAGCCTATACCCAATGATCTCTAAACTATTTTTCAGATCTCTGAGTCTATGACTTGTGAACTGTAGGGATCCAGATGAGCTCCAGAAAAACACAGGAGTTAGAAGTAAAGAGATGTGAT
>NW_003852620.1:958298-964777 GCF_000181295.1 Otolemur garnettii
AAAAAAAAAAAAAAGAAAAGAAAAGAAAAGAAAAAAGAAAAAAAGAAAGAAATACAGTTGGAACTTTTGGAAAGAACAATGCAGGGAAGAAAGGGCATAATACCTAATTTTTTTTTTTTTTGCAGTTTTTGGCCAGGGCTGGGTTTGAACCCGCCACCTCCGGCATATGGGGCTGGCGCCCTAGTCCTTTGAGCCATATATAGGCGCTGCCCTATAACACCTAATTTTGGTTGATTTCCAGATGGTGGGGTTTCTGGTAGTGCTGCACCAGCTCAGCCCAAGGTGAGGAAAAGCCACAGGCTAGGGAGACTCTCACTGCTCATGTCATGAGAAAGGAGTGGATGCTAAAAGCCATAAGGGCAAAGAATCCCTCCTGATGGGGTGGCGCCTGTGGCTCAAGGAGTAGGGTGCCAGTCCCATATACTGGAGGTGGCGGGTTCAAACTCGGCCCTGGCCAAAAACTGCAAACAACAACAACAACAACAACAAAGAATCCCTCCTGAGAATCTCAAAAGGACCAGGCACACAGAAGCCATTCAAAAATTACTAGTTTATTCCCTATTTTACAAGGTTTGGTGGCATTGCTAGTTGTATAAGCCCAGGTTCAAAAAGGGAGAAACCCAGTATTTGTGTATGTAAGAAGGTGGCTCAGCCCAGGCTGAGGGGGGACACTATCAGCTTAACCCCAGGCCCTGGGGCAGCTCAAAATGGCAAGAACCAGAAGACTCAGGTGTTGTTCTACAAAGCTAAGAATGGGGATATGGGTGAACCATGGTACTTCTTACATAGAAAGAGCTTAGGGAACAGTATTATCCTTAGTTCTCTGCCCCAAATTAGAGTTTGCATTTACCCTGTCAGTAATACCAGAGTTCCTAGAGATAGTCCAAGCACAGACCACCCAACAGTTGTCCTAGTTGGGAACTCTTCCAGTGGAAACATTACAGGACTTGCCTGTTCAAGGCTAGTGCAGGAAGGGGGAGGGAAGTGGCACAAAAACAGGCAAAGTGGGTTGGCTAGGGCCAGGAGAGAATCCCAATGGATACAAAGGCTAGAGTTTTAACAGGTTCCCAAGTTCTCTTGCAGAACGTCCCTTGCTGATCCTACAGAGCTGGGATACTGGCACAGGAAATAGTCGCAAGCTCCTGCAAGGAACAGATGAAGCCTGGGGCCCCTTGCTTTCTCCAAGTCAGTTTGGGGGACTGATAGGATGGGAAAGCAGAGCAGTGAGAAACTATGCTCCTTTCCTAATGAGAGGTGATATATAGCAAGGTTTAAAGGGAAAAAATATAACATCATGATTATGCATAGGGGCTCTGGAGATGTCACGGGTTCCTAATTCTAGTTCTGCCATTTACTAGCTATATGATCTTGGGCAAATAAGTGGGCTTCTCTGAGCCTGTTTCCTTATCGCTAACACAGAGATAATGACAATGTTCAACTCAGGGCTGTCTTGAGCATGCATCCAAAACAGATTTTAGCAGTTAAATGTTAAGTAAATCTGAGTTATCACTACTGTTAATATGACAGGACAGTAACACACACACATTAGGCAAGAGATTACCCACTGCGTATGGACCCAGTCACCCTTCATATCATCCTCCCTTGGGCTCCTAATTGATGAGTAAACAGTGCATTGCTCTGTGGTTTCCAGTACAGTTTCTCTCTTCACTTTGCTGGAATTTTGACCTGAAGGTGATCCACAAGATGCATGAAACTCTGCTTTCTTCACAAGATAAGGATGATGTTTAAATGGACATTTGTTTGAGGAATAACCTGGGGATTCCACTCCTTCCAGTCTTCAATGGATTAAGGCTATAGACAGGAGCACGGTAACAAGCCCCATGCTCTGATCTGAGTGTATGTGTGGGAACATGTGCATGCCCCACCCCCTTGACTTGGTTAAGGGAGTGGGGATCCAGAAATTTTTCTTTGAGAAATCAATAACAGAAATGGGCTTGGGAGTTGATTACCTGTGAGTTCCTTGTAACATGTGTAGCATCAGGAACTGCTTCTTTCCCTTCTAATAGATTGTCAAGAAGGAGCCTGAGGGAGGAAGGTGGAACAACCATGGTCTTGGAGAAAAGGAAGTGGGTTCTCCACCCCTTCTGGAGGGAGAAGGAATACCAGAGAACAAGGATGAAGAGGAAGGAAAATGGAAGTAGACAAAAACGAAGGTAAACCTACATGTTAAAAGGAAAAAGTGATGAGAACAAGAAAGAAAGAGAAAAGAGAAGAGAAAGGAGCCTCATCTCAGAGTAGGGAGAGAAAAGGAAAACAAGCAACCAGCAAAGGAATGATTTCCATTAACCAGCAGGAGACACAAGGCATGGATGTGGAATGCAGCTTTCACTTTCACTTGCTCAGTGACCAGCACTGACTACCATCTTCTGATGCATCTTTTGGTGCATTTAATATTCAAGTTGCTTTGATTCTTGATTTGGAATATTTTCTATTCCTTACACCTGTGGTTCCCAACCCCTGGGCAGTAGACCAGTATTGATTAGGAACCAGGCTGCATAGCACAAGGTAAACTGTGAGACAGCAAGCAAGCAAAGCATCTCTATAACCATCCCCCATCACTTGAATCACCACCAGAGCTCTGACTCCTGTTAGGTAAGTGGCACTGGATTCCCATAGGAGCATGAGCCCTGCTGTAAGCCTCCTACAAGACTCTAATGATGGATGTTCTGAGGTGGAGATGTAACACACTTGAATTGTCCTGAAACCATTTCCCTCACCCCAGGTCCACAGAAAAATTGGTTCATAAAACTGGTCCCTGGTGCCAAAAGGTTGGGGACCACTGCCTTATATCATAATCTTTTATCCTCAAGAGAACCCTCAACACTGATTCCTTTCATCTTGGAGTTCTCACACATCTTTTTCCCCAACAAAAATGCTCCTTCCCAAAGCTGTCTCAGAGAACAGAGGCTAGAAGTCCAAGGGATCAAGAGCAAAAAAGGGCAGAGGATAAGCTGCGGTTTGGAAGAGACTGTGGAATACCTTAGGGCTTCAGGTTGCTTATGGGATGCTTCCTGAGTTGTGGAACATCTGTGCCAAAAACTAGAGCACACATCTTCAGCCCTAAGCTGACACTCAGGGGGCTGCCAGTTCTGAACTGCAGCACTAGTGTGGCTTCTAATTTACACTCTGCCACTCACAGTCATAAATGTCAAACAAGATGGAGCCTTTCAGAGATCATCTAAACCAAATCCTACATTTCAAGGAAAAAACTGGGGCACAAAGAGGTGAAGTATGTTTGCCCAAATTTCACATCTAGTTAGTAACTTCTTTTTCTTTTGAGGCAGAAAAAAACTGGAATAGTGATTCTCATGCTTCACCATCCTTTGACAAACACAGTCCATAAAGTGCTTAGAGGTTACCAGAAGGCACCCCAGAAAGGTAAGGCTGGCATTTTTCTGAGTGCACCTCATTATTTGGCTACAAGGACAACCCTGGAGTTGCTTTAGCCTCCATTTTCATCCCTAAGGCTGCTTGGAGGCTGGAGTTCTGAAGGCCTGAAGCTAGAACTGTCAGGGGTGATAAGAACCAGGGGCAATGGCCAAGCTCCTGGGATTATGCAAGGCAATTATGGCTGAATTAAAGCTAGGATGGAGAGGACTGGGGACCTGAGGTGGCAAAGGCAGGTAAGAAAGGGAATGAGCTAGCAATCTAAATGACTTCAACTGGGGTGGGCTATTTTATCTAACACCTCAATCCCCAAAATATTTTTTAGCCTTTCACTGCCTAGGCCTGACCGGATTACTTACTGAGAGAACGCCACCATCCTCCCCATTCTTTTTACTAATCTCTGCAGCGCCCTTTTGGATCTCCTTTCTCCTGTGCCTTGGGGTTCCTTTCACTCACATCCAACCAGCGTTTCTCCCGACCTTCGACCTTCGTTGATTCCGCCTAACCCCTGGGCCCCTCTGATGTCCCCCACTCTCCTCACCCTCCCCAACTAGACTCGGACGATTTCCAGCCAATCTTGGTTTCTCCCATTCCTCTCCACCACATCGGGTTCCCCTCGCCCCCTGGTGCCTTTGGTTTTTTCCGCCTTGGCCCGAAAGCGCCTCGTCTCAGATAAAGTGGATCCAGCCCTGAGGTTCCGGGACTCCACCACTGCCCGGGTGCTCGGGCCCACGTAGAGCATAGTCGCGACCACCGTTGTTGTCCCAGAACTCGCGACCGGTCACACGGTAGCGCAAGGCGAAGAGCAAGGCACCCCCAATGGGGGGCGCGGGAAGGCGGAAGGCGAAGCGGTCCGCGCGCGGAGGGGGCGGGGCCGGACCGGCGTAGGCGGCGGGGGCCTCGCGCTGGCTCCGCCAGCCGTCGGCGCTCCAGCGCACGCTCACGCGCTTCTCGTAGGCCAGGTCCAGCACCCGCGCGCTCCCGGCCACGCCCAGCGGGCCCGCCTCGGCGCGTTCCAGGCAGATTCGCTGCGCCTGCAAGCGGGCGGCGAAGCCCGGCTCGCTGGCCGGCTCCAAAGCGGCGCGCGCCTCCTGGAGGAAAGAAGGAACCGGGAGAAGGGAGCCAGGGCGAAAAGGGGAGAGACAGGGGGCGGGGGCAGAGTGAGACATGGGCCAATCAGAGGCCGACCCTAGCTTCAGGCCCTCGGCTCAGCTGGAGGGGTGGTCCAAAGCTGCAGGCCAATGGGGGCCCCAGAGGGGATGAGCGCGAGCAAACCGAGTCGGGATGGTAATGGGTGTTTCTTGACTGATCCACTCCCACACGCCCGCCGCGGCCGGCTGAGGGAGGTCCCGAGGAGGGGGCGTGCCCCCGTCGCCTACCTGGAGACTGCGGGCGCGGGGCTGGCACGGCGCGAAGTGGCGGAGGGCGTCCCTCTGCAGTTGGACCTGCACGTGGCGGGGGACCCGGGGTAGCTCTCCGGGGCGGAAGCGGCGCACGGCAGCCAGCTCCAGCCCCAGCGCGTCAGCGAAACGCACTCTCTTGCGGGTGTCCGGGCTACGGCTGCGGGGCGCCCGGATCCCGCCGCCTCCAGCGGGCGCAGAGCGAGCCCGGCGACCCCGACTCGGAGCGTGAGCACGGGATCGGGCCCCGGGCCGCGTCCCACCCTCGCCTGGCTCCTCCTCCTGCTCTTCCTCAAGGCTGGGCCGCTGGCTGCGGTAGTAGGCGCGCTCAGTCAGCGCAGCGATAAAGCTCAGGTTGCGAGGGATATCGGTACGGGGGGGCCGCTCGCGGGACATGGCACCCCCGCCCCGGCGGGTCTAGTCCCTAGCGCCACCGCGCTGCCCTCCGTTCCTCTCCCGCCCACCCCGCGTCAGTGCAGAAGTCTCCGGGCCCGCTTCAGCAGCCCCTCGCCCTTGCGTACTCTCCTTGCTGTCACCTCCAGGATCCTCCACCTCCGGTTGCTCTGCCTCGCCTGCGTGACCACCTTTCCCTCCCTCTGGCGGTCAGCTCCTAGGGTCGTAAGACCATCCTGCCTCCTGCGAGCTGTCTGCTCTGAGCGTGCGCTCAACGGCGCTCACCCTCGGGTTCCGCGGTCCTCATGGCCCTGGCCCCCACCCACGGCCCTGTGACAGGTGGCTCAGCGTCTGTCTTTGCGGCTGCCTAGGGGGCGGGGACTCCACTTTTTCGGTCGGAGTGAGGCCACTCCGTCTTTTTTTTTCAAAAAAGTCCTCAACTTCTCTCGAGCAGTACAGGAAGGGTTAACGCAAGAAGGAAATAATCTTTCTTTCCTTTTCAAAAATAATAATAATAATCTTTCCTTTTCTTGCAGAGGGCGGTTCAAAACGCCCAGCAGGAGACTTTATCTAAAGGGTTCACCATTTTTTCTTAAATCTAGGCTCCAAGTTAGGGAGGTGGGTAGTGGAGGGTACAAAGAAGGAAAGGGCAAGAAAGCTGGGTAGAATCCTTCAAATAGAAGGTAAGATACAGCACTCAAAAGCGGCTGAACACTGCCCAGTGGAAAGAGTCCCAAACTGAGAGTTGTGTGAAGACCTAGCTAGCTGGTTCTAGACCACTGGTGCTATTTAGCGGTATGACCTTGAGCAAGGCACTTCTGTGGACCTCAGTTGTCTTATCTGTAAAGTTGGTTAAGTGAGGCGTACTGGCTCAAGCCTGTGCTTTTTAGCAGTTTGGGAGGCCAAAGCCAGAGGATCTCTTGAGGTCAGGAGTTAGAGACTAACCTGAGCAAGAGTGAGACCCTCGGCTCTACAAAAAATAGAAAAATTAGCAGGGCGTGGTGGCATGCTACTATAATTCCAGTTACTTGGGAGCCTGAGGCAGAAGGATTGCTTGAACTAAGGAATTTGAGGTTTCAGTGAACAATGGTGACACCACTGCACTCCAGCCTGGGTGACAGAGCAAAATCCTATCTCAAAAAGAAAAAAAGAATAAAGAGAGAGAGAGTTCTGATTTCTAATCCAACTGTAAGCCCTTTGAGGACTGGGCGGTCTGATTCATGGTGATTTTTAGTATATGGTAGGCCCTCCAATGATTGAACGAATGAATACTTAACT
>NW_003852620.1:965059-965953 GCF_000181295.1 Otolemur garnettii
TTGCAGTCTGGATGGGCTGGGTTTGAACCTACCACCCTCGGTATATGGGGCTGGCGCCCTACTCACTGAGTCACAGGTGCCACCCGAAAAAATGTTTTTAGTTCTTTTGAACTTCCCTACTGATCTTACATAGTACTTATAATGTGCTAGGGTCTGTAAGGAGTTTTACAGATATTAACTCATGTAATACACCCACCACGGATAGGGAGTTTTACTATGCCTGTTTTACATATGAGAAAATCTAGAGATGGAATAGGACCCTTTTCTAGGGTCACACAGTTAGTGATTGGGGAGCTTAGGATTAGGACCTCATCAAGTCTGGTTCTAGAGTCCACTATCTTATCCATTTGGTTATAAGAGATTAAAACATTTAATGATAACAATATCTCCAGAGTATTAAAATAGGGAATCTTAGTATAGAAATCTCTGAATTTTTTAAAGCATCAGGATAATTTAATTGTAAAATCAAGAGTGACTTAAGTTGGAAATAAACAACTGTGAGACATCCATTATTTTATTATTGCATAATCCATTCTTGTTTGCATAATACTAGTATTAACTATAACAATGTTACATAGCCAGGACTTATTTTTACACTAATATTGACTTTATTTTCTTATTTTATACATATGTGTAAAATCTCATATTTTAGAGTATAAAATAATCATGCATTAATTTATGTTACAGTCAAGCAGTTTAAAACAGTATTCCTTGCTCTGGTAAAATATGAATCATTGAATTACCTATTGAGTACACTAAAAGTCCAGCTTTCACCATTATATAATTCACCCATGTAACAAAAAACAATTTGTGTTGGCTCAGCACCTGTGGCTCAAGCGGCTAAGGCGCCAGCCACATACACCCGAGTTGGTGCGTTCAAATCCAGCCCGGGGC
>NW_003852620.1:966600-989369 GCF_000181295.1 Otolemur garnettii
CAAGTAGCTGGGACCACAGGCGCCCGCCACAACGCCCGGCTATTTTTTGGTTGCAGCCGTCATTGTTGTTTGGCGGGTCCAGGCTGGGGATTTGAACCCGCCACCTTAGGTGTACGTGGCCGGCGCCTTAGCCGGTTGAGCTATAGGCGCCGAGCCTAAAAAACATTTTTTAAGCCACAAAGAAAAAAAAACATGGATCACTAAAGTAAAATAGATAAGGTTCAAGGCCAACCTGTATCGGTATAGGATTTCTGGTAAAGGCTCCCTTGCCTTTTTTATAGGCTGAGTCGCCATCCCTAGGCTCTGGTGTCTTAGTCTGAGAAGATCCTTGAGATACATACCTTTGAACCAGGCATAAGTTGTGTTTGGTCCAGCAGGTCTGTTTGCTTGGTTGAGACTAACATTGAACCTTTATTCTAAACTAGTCTTTCTTTCTTAAACAGCTACTGTAGTAATCTTCAAACATCTAGCTGGGACTGCTCAATAACTGGCCCAGAGGCATTGACTGATTCATTCAAATCAACATTTACTGAGGGCCCATTAAGCTATGAGGACACAAAAATGAGTAAAATTCAGTTTTTTTTTTTTTTTGAGACAGAGTCTCACTTTATTGCCCTTGGTAGAGTGCCATGGCATCACAGCTCACAGCAACCTCCAGGTCTTGGGCTTAGGAGATTCTCTTGCCTCAGCCTCCTGCGCAGCTAGGACTACAGGCGCCCACCACAATGCCTGGCTGTTTTTTCTGTTGTTGTTGTTATTGTTGCAGTTTGGCTGGGGTCAGGATCGAACCTGCCACCCTCAGTATATGGGGCCAGCGCCCTACTCACTGAGCCACAGGCGCCGCCCTAAAACTCAGTTCTTGCTCTTAAGGAACTTATAAATAAATGGGCAGACAAAAACGTGAATCTTCTAAGACATTTTATCTGAAATATGTTTCTTATTTCTAGAAAATGTCTTAAAAGAAACCAGAGCCTCATAAATAAAAGTTGGCAGCCTAGGGCGGTGCCTGTGGCTCAGTGAGTAGGGCACCAGTCTCATATACTGAGGGTGGCAGGTTCAAACCCAGCCCCCACTAAACTGCAACAAAAAATAGCCGGGCCTTGTGGCAGGTGCCTGTGGTCCCAGCTACTGGGGAGGCTGAAGCAAGAGAATTCCCTCAGGTATTAGGAAGGTTGAGAACCATTGGCCTAGGATGCCAGTTAGATATGCCTGTGCATGCCCTCATGGGGATCAGCTGTGGTCAGACTGTTTCATGTCCTCTGAACTGCGCTATGTGAATATACTGTCATTTATAAATAATAGGCATATGTTTGTAATCTGGAAAGATAAAACAACACCCTTGACATTGGCATTCTGCAGGGAGGGAAATGGAATTGGGTGTGCAGGAGAGTATGTATTTGAGAACTTGTATTTTATTACTCTGTACCTCTATTTATTTATTTATTTTGAGACAGAGCCTCAATCGTCATTCTGGGTAGAGTGCTATGGCATCACAGCTCACAGCAACCTCCAACTGCTGGGCTCAAGTGATTCTCTTGCCTCCACCTCCCAAGTAGCTGACACTACAGGCGCCCACCACAACACCCAGCTATTTTTTGGTTGCAGCCATCATTGTTGTTTGGTGGGCCCGGGCTGGATTTGAACCCGCCAGCTCAGGTGTATGTGGCTGGCGCCTTAGCCACCTGAGCCACAGGCACTAAGCCTGTACCTCTTTTTTAAAAACCTTGTCACTGACTTAAAGGTCATGAACCTTTACATTGTCTGATTTTTTCATAAACAATGAATTCATGTGCTGGGTAAAAAAAACTAAAATAAACTCAATAGGATTATATTAGAAGAAGAAGAGAGGGAGAAGGGGGAGGACGAAGAAGAGGGAGGAAAGTACCTGCAAAAACTGCTCCTGATCCAAGTCCTGACTCCCTGAAGCCTGGCTGAGGCCCTAGCCTTCGAAGAGACCATTGGATTAAAGGTCTTAGAGAAAAGATAAAAGGAAAGGTTTTGTGTCCATGTGGTGTCCCACAAGGGTTAGGCACCTGGCAGACAGTTCTCAGTGTAATGGGAGCTACTCCTCTTTTCCAGGCACACAATCCAGAGCTGGAAAAGTTCAACAAGTGCATGGAACATCAGAGACATTCCAGAAATGCAGAATTTGCTCCTAGGTGTCCTGAGGCCCAGTGCACTTCTCTGGGCAGTCTCAAGACTCCAGCCCAGCCTGACCTGCAGTGTCCTCTCAATCCAGCCTTTCTTTGCCTTCAGCAGCCCTCTCTCTTCCCGAGTTGTGGCCCTTCCCAGGCCTGCCTCCAGCCCCGCCCCTCTCTCTGGACGCATCTCTGGGCCCCATCATCACCCAGCGCCGGGCCCTCCCTCCTGCCCCCCCCTTCTCCTCCCTCCTTCCTTCCCTCCCTTCCTCCCTCTCTCCCTCCCTCCCAGCTCCTGCACCAGGAAACGGCCCGGATCCCGGCAGCGGCCTGACCCGTGAGATCCCTAACCTGGCAGGCGAGCGGGGTTGGAGACAGGCTGAGGTGGGGGTAAGGGAGGAGCTGGGCCTTTGGGCAGCACTGGGGGGAGCCGGGAGTAGAGATGGTGTGGCTGGAAGCCCTTGGCCCTGGGTTTCCCGGGAGGACAGTCATTAAACATGGATTCGGCCACACAGCTGGTAGAGCGTTAGAGGCAGGGGCCCAGGCCCAGGAGCTGCAACCCCAAACCTTCTCAGGGTAGACCCTGATCCCTGGGCTTCTCTACCTAGTTCTGATCTCCCCCTCCTCTTCCCAGGGCTCCAAGCTGGCCGGGAGGATGAAAGGCCCCAGCTGGGGGCTCCTTGCCACAAGTGCTGGGTCCTAAGAGCTACCATCCAGGCTGGGTGAGTGACCCCTTCTTTTTTCTGTCCCAGGAAGCCCTTTGCTTCTCCTACCTTTCTTTTCAGTTCCTGTCACCTCCCCATCTTGTGTCTCTGCCAACATCTCATCTTGCTTCTGGGGAAGTCTTAAGTCTCTTCCTCTAGCCAAGAAGGTGTGGACTATGGAGTAAGGTGGGAGGTAGGGGTGTCATAAGAGCTTGTGTTTTCTTATTATAAAAACAACCTAAAGTATTTTAAACATAAAATGTACTTGTTTTGTGTTTAATTTGGCATATTATGAAATCAATGGCCAGGGCCTTATGCCGTGGCTCCACACCGTGAGTTAATTCCCTTCTTGCCCCTTCCTGCCCAGTGGTCTCTAAGCATTTCCTCCCTGCTCCCTATCTCACTGGGTTGGCCAGACCGGAAATGACCCTTCTGGATCTCTGTCCACATACTTCATATATTTATGCCAGTCTTTCACCCTTGCCTCTTATAGCCGCCCGGATGGCGACCCCAGCCTCAGCCCCAGACACACGGGCTCTGGTGGCAGACTTTGTAGGCTATAAGCTGAGGCAGAAGGGTTATGTCTGTGGAGCTGGCCCAGGGGAGGGCCCAGCAACTGACCCGTTGCACCAAGCCATGCGGGCAGCTGGAGATGAGTTCGAGACCCGCTTCCGGCGTACCTTCTCTGATCTGGCAGCTCAGCTACATGTGACCCCAGGCTCAGCCCAGCAACGCTTCACCCAGGTCTCTGATGAACTTTTCCAAGGGGGCCCCAACTGGGGCCGCCTTGTGGCCTTCTTCGTCTTTGGGGCCGCACTGTGTGCTGAGAGTGTCAACAAGGAGATGGAGCCACTGGTGGGACAAGTGCAGGAGTGGATGGTAGCCTACCTGGAGACACGGCTGGCTGACTGGATCCATAGCAGTGGTGGCTGGGTAAGCAGCTTCTCAATTGCCGCTCTGCATGTCCCTCTGCAAAGCTGTCTCCAGGTGGGAAGACAGGGGCTCTGATTGGAGGCTGGGGCAGCTGTGTTGGGAATGAGGCCTGGGTGCTGAGTCTCCCTGTTTGGGTGGAATCAGACTGAGAGATGCTTCACTGTGGGCATCACATCAGACTCTGCACGCCAGTGCTGCCATGCAGTAATCACTGGGTGGGCTCATAGTCCCAAGCAGAGGACAGATACATAGTACCTGAGGAGTGCCTGAAGGGAAATGGTGTCAGGAACTTTTTATACTGAGTACTTGGTATGGGAGGTGGGAAAGTTCAGGGATGGGTGGTGGTGAGGCAAGTCTTAGTGAAGGATACCAGTTCTGAGCAGAATTTTTCAGCAATGAAAGGATGGGGTTCACTTGAAGTAGAGAGGGCAAATGAGCCTGGCACTCAGGGTAGGGGGGTGCACCCTGGGAGATCAGAGGGGCTTCTGAACAGTAGAGCTTTGGCTGGAGAGGAACTGGGTGTAGGGTAGTGCTTGCAGTGGATGGAACTGGAACTCTTCCTCTCCTCTTCTCTCCACTCTTTCCTCTCCTGATATCCCTTTCTCCTTTCTCTCCTACTTCCCTTCTCTCCCACAGGCGGAGTTCACAGCTCTATACGGGGACGGGGCCCTGGAGGAGGCTCGGCGTCTGCGGGAGGGGAACTGGGCATCAGTGAGGACAGTGCTGACAGGGGCCGTGGCACTGGGGGCCCTGGTAACTGTAGGGGCCTTTTTTGCTAGCAAGTGAGAAAGTCCCAGGGCCAGGTAGGGCTAGGTATGGCTGGGGGCCAGGAGAGCAGGAACAGGACAGAGGAATGCCCTTAGAAGAAGTGAAGTGAATGGATGAGCAGGGGAAAGGTAGTGTGTGAGGGAGCTGCCTATGCCAGGCAGGCGACTGGAAGAGTGAGCTGGAGACATTGGGGAAGTGGTTTGGGAAGGTCAGGGATGAAGGAGGAGTTGGGGGAAGGTGGGAGGGATCATGCCTGTAGGTGTGGGGACTTGAAACTACCTGGAGTTTGGTTTGTAGCCCTGAGGAAAGGACTTGTAGAAGGGGTTGCGTCTCCATTGGAGGAGCAGGATTGGGGGAACACAGAAGGCACATCCCTTTGGAATGGAAGCTCAAGGTTCTCAGGTGATAGGGAAAGGTCAGTGACAGTGGACTGCTTGGATCCGGTGTGCATGTGCACGTGTGCATGCTGGGCTGCTTGTCTAATCTGGTGGTGGTGGGACTTTTCAAGGAGAAAACATTCCCTCTTGCAATGACAAGAACAAGGGGCCGTTCTCTGTTCCTCCTTCCAGCCCTCACCCCCACGTTTCCCCTCCCCTTGTCTGGACGCCTCAAGGCTGAGAGAGAAACAGTGTATCAGAAGGAGGGCTCTGGCATTTCTCTGCAGAAAGTCAATAGGGGTTTGGAGACCAGAGTGGTTCTGCAGCTGGCCTTGTTCCTTCATCATCCCCCTTCCTTGTGCATCTCGCACTTGCTGCTGCCTCCTGGGCTCTGACAGAGGGCAGGGCTGTGGAGCCTGGGTGGGTCGAGGCTTAGGTAGCTGGACTTGCCTGCCAACCTCCCTTACACTGAGGCACAATGGTGCCTGAAGTGTACCCTGTCTCTGGGATCTCTGTATCCAAACTTACACTCTAATTGGGGCCCTAATTTATTTTCCTTTAGGGGGTAGACATAAATGCCAATCTAGAATACAGTCTGTGTCCTGCACTGTGTCTCAGTGAGACGGTTGATGCCTTGAGAGGACCATTCCAGCTCTGAACCCCATGAGTGTAGGGTGACGGGTACTCTGTGACTGGCCTATTCTGTGTGGTGGGCTGTGGTGCTGCTTTATCGGGGCCAAGAGTAAGGGTTCTAGAGTACCTACTATGACCTAGAAGCATTTATGTTTTCTTTGAAGCCACGCTTTTTGCATGGGTGTTACTTTTCTGCACCTCAGAGTCTGAGGATAACTTTAGAACTCACAGTCCTCTAGAACTGATTCAAATTATAGCTTTTTCTTTTGAGGAAGAAATGATTCACTCCCAGATGCATGCCCTGAGCCAGACCTCACTGCTGCACTTTCCAAGGTGCTAAAATTGCTGCTCTCCAATGCTGACTTTCTGACACAGTGCTCTAGAACCCTGACCATGATCCTGAGCACTGACCAGCTTAGCCAGACCGTGGTTGACTCTTCTCGGAAATTTTCACTTGGTCCCAGAATGTGGCAATGTAGTTGTGCTCGCTAGAATGTGGGACCAAATTGGCCTCAGGGGTTTAGTCCAGACTTTTGCTTTTGAGAGAGGGCTGTACTTTTTAATGGTATTTATAGGGGAGGTGGTAGACTGCATGTGCTACTTGGTCTGTTGTGAGTATGCTGATACCAGAAACTCAGAGCTGGTCTGTGGCAAGCAGTTGGGGTGGGGGGTCTCTGACTTGCTCAGGACAAACTAGGCCAGTGGTTTTCAAACTGCTTGGCACAGCCCCAAAGTTTTCTAGGGGTTGCCTCAGGAGTCCTTGGGGAGATGAAAGGGGTGGGGAGCTGAGCAGTCTGGGCAGCTTGCCCTCAAACAGAACAGCTCTCCTTGTAGCTGTCTTATATATCGGGGTTCAGGGTAAGATTTTATTTGCATTAAGGGGTTTGTTGCTGAAAAAGTTGGAAAACCACTGACTAGACCATCAGCTCCAAATTGGAGCCTGTGCTCCCCCAGGTTTGGGGCAGACTCTTCACCCTACCCTCTACCACAGGATGCCTATTCTGATTAGCATTCCTGTGGGCCTTTACCAAACAGTGACAGCAGGGACCATGGCCCAATTCAAAATGTTCTGTTCTGAGACCTTCACACCTGAGTGGAAGGAGAAGCTATTTTCTTAAAGGGTAAAGGGCTTGGTCTGGATTCCCAGAAGTATAGCTTGGATGGGACCACAGTGGGTAGTTTTGACCTGTTCCTGCCCTTCTTAGTTGGAGGAGCAGTGGAAACCCCAGAGACTCTTCTGTCAGGGAAAACTAGGGACTCTCTTCTAGAGCCATATAGTTCCTTGGGATTAGCTCTTGGCCAAGAAGGCTGAGTATGGCTCCCAATTTTTAAATCCATTTCATTTTTTAAAAAATAAGGGAAATAAATATAATTGCCATTTTTCAAAGATGAAATAGGCGATAGGCGGAGAGGGTGTTTCTTGCTTTCCAGAGCCCAAAGGGACAAATAGGGACTTTACTTAGGCCAAGGAAGGAGCGGAAATAGGGCAACTCGGTCCTGAGATTATTAATCCTACTCTCCCACTCCCCACTTATTCTAGGGCATACATACACTATTTTACTTTTTTAAATCATAAAACGAGAGAACAGATTTGGTTAGTTTAGAAGAAAAGAAAAAGCTCTATAAATATAAATATATATTCCTGTATTTTTATTTAATAATTTATAAATACCAAGTTCATTTGACTTTTATTTTTGTGTAATATGTAATTGTCGTATTAAAAAAAATAAATAAAGCCCAGAGTTTAATGAGAAGAACTGAACAGGGTTTGTGACTTCTACACTATATAGCCTGGGGGTCAGGACATTTCTTGATCTAATCTCTTCATGACCTTGTTAAGGGTAAGAATTAGATTAACAGAGATTTGGGAAAGTGTTGGGATAATTAAAAAGAAAATCAGTTTTTCTCCCATCCTTCTCACCCTACTTCCACCCTGGCCAAATGTCCTAAGACAAGAACTCCATCTATCCCAACCCAAGCCCCAGAAGGTGTGTATATATGTCTATGGTATTTGAAATTGCCACAAACAAAACAAAGAAAGCCTACCAAGGCCAGGCACGGTGGTTGGTGCTTGTATTCCTAGCGCTCTGGGAGGCTGAGGCAGGTGGATTGCTTGAGCTTGGGAGTTCAAGACCTGCCTGAGCAAAATCGAGACCCTGTCTTTACTAAAAATAGAAAGAATGAGGCAAGAGGATCACTTGAGCCCAAGAGTTGGAGGTTGTTATGAACTATGATGCCATGGCACTCTACCCAGGGTGACAGCTTTAGACTGTCTCAAAAAGAAAAGAAAAATCAGAAAGCCTACTAAAAATATATGTATGCTAATAATCAAGTTCCCAGTTGTGGTTCAACTTCTTTTTTTAAAATCTTTTATTTATTTATTTATTTGCAGTTTTTTTTTTTTTGGCTGGGGCCAGGTTTGAACCCGCCACCTCCGGTATATGGGTCCAGCACCCTACTCCTTGAGCCACAGGTGCCGCCCGGTGGTTCAACTTCTAATCAGAAGTGTGTGGTAATGAGTATTTCCAAGTGATGCCTTGTGTCTACTTCAAATTTAAAATACAAAAAATGGAGGCCCTGCTTCCTTTCCTGGTCCCCTGAGAAATTTGGTTTCAGCCATTTTAATGCAAACTGCTAAATTGGAATCTCCAGGAATATTCAGCCCTTTGTACCAGGGCCACACCAAAATCATGTCTGACAGGAATAGTGATCCTAGTCTTTCTATAATCCAGTGCAATAAATTGGTCTTTAGATTTGTGTTAAATTGTGAGAAATGTAAGTGCTTAGAGTGCTGCCTTTCTAATTTCTCCCTACAGAAACATCTATAGGGGAAACCATATAAAATCAGAGAATGGTTTGATGAATATGGCACTAGGTTGGAAAGAGAATTAGATGTTCTTAATAGTTACTATCATCAGGTATGGTAGCCAGTGCATTTATCTTTACTGTAGTGCAATTGATTTGATGATTGATTTATATTTGCCAAGTTCCAAAAAGCATTTGCAACATCTTTCTATAATACAAAAGACGATAGGAAAATATAGATTTTTAAAGTATTGGGGTAGAGGGAAAATTGATTATGACAGCAAAATGAAAACTAATGCACAGAAAAACATTCTACAAGTAGTATTCCCAAATAGTAAAGCTAGTCTATGAATTCAGCCCTGAGTTTCTTGACAGCTAAAGCAAACTGAAAAACGCAATGCAATTCACGTTCCACTAAGATTTATAAAAGCCTGCTAGTTACTTAAGAGGGTCAAAAATTTTTTCTGTGTGTGGCTTTTCTGAGAAGACACTGAGTGATATAGTACTCTGTGACTCCTATTAGCAAAATACAATGTTGAGTTTTGCACCATTGTTTCTTCTAAAAACACCAGATAGGGATTCACAAGGTCCTAAACTTGTTCTATCAGGCCCGTCACACTTTAGCCCAAATTTGCTGCTCTATGATGGTTTGGTTTAATTAGGCCTAGACCTTAGACTACCTAAAAGGACAGATCAGTTATGTTTCCTTAAGACAGTTCTCCACAAATGTTATTTTTTCAAATGGCATTTTTGATAAAGTTGGGCAACATTTAGTTACAATTTCTAGCAAATGGATGGGTTATAGATATTCTGTGCTTTTACTTAATAGCAAATCCTTTGAAAACTTTAAAAGCTGCCTTAAATACGGATATAGGAATATATAAATTATTTTAAAACTCAACTAGGAAATATAAAGGAATGCTAAGTAGTCCTTTATTCATACAGTCATTCATTCATGTAGTGATTTATTTATATATATATATATATATATTTTTTTTTTTTAGTTTTTGAGACAGTGTTTCACTGCTACTCACAGTGCCATCAGCCTAGCTCATAGGAACCTCTACCTCCTGGGTTTAAACGATGATCCTTCTGGCTCAGCCTTCTGAGTAGCTGGGACTGCAGGTACCTGCCACAATGCCCAGCTAAATCTATTTTTAGTAGAGATGGAGTCTCACTTTTGCTCAGGCTGGCCTCAAACTCCTGAGCTCAAGGGACCCTTCTGCTTCGGCTTCTCAGAGTGCTAGGATTATAGGCATGAGGCACTGGGCCTGGCTTCATGCAGTAAATATTTAATCATCATCTGTGTGGCAAGTTCTAGGCACTGAGGTAAAGTGAACAGATACGTATCTCTGTCCATATGTTGCTTACATCCTAGCAAGAGAGATAAACAAATGATAAACAAAATTCATAATGTGTTAGGTGATGAATACTACAGAAAAAAGTAATTCATTGAAGGGAGATATGTGTGTGTGTGTGTGTGTGTGTGTGCATGCATATACATACCTACACGCACACATACATACATAGATTTCAGGTTTTTTTTTTTTTTTGAGACAGTCTCACTTGGTCACCCTCGGTAGAGTGCCCTGGCATCTTAGCTCACAGCAACCTCAAACTCTTGGGTTCAAGTAATCTTGTTGCCTCAGCCTCCCAAGTAGCTGAGACTATAAGTGCCGGCCAAAATGCCTGGCTATTTGTTAGAGATGGGGTCTTGCTCTTATTCAGGCTGGTTTTGAACTCATGAGCTCAGGCAATCCACCTGCCACAGTTTCCCAAGTATTAGGATTACAGGCGTGAGCATTGCACCTGGCTTTAGATTTCAGTTTTAAATCAAGAAATCAGGGAAGCATCATTTGTAAGTTGAATTTGGAGTGAAACCATGGATAATTAGAGTGGAAAAATATATTTATTGACATGGAAAGATGCTTCTGTATGTTAAAAATTTTAGAAAGAGTATATGCCAAAATATCATTAATGGTTATCTCTGAGTGGTGGATTTTATGGGTGATTTGTCCTTTTTGCTGTATTATAGTGAACACATGAAAATACACACCTTCATATATGTGTATTACAACAAGTTTTTTAGGTACAAAGTTTTTAAAAAGTTAACCAAGCAGATTGGAAGTTGAGCAGCCCAACGTAACTCCTTCACATTTAAATGGCCACCCTACTTCTGTACATGGGCCGACTGAGAGAGTTAAGGTAAGCAGGGCCAGACCACATTAAAAGATAATTGGGTCTACTCCAAAGTAGAGATGAGAAAATGATAAAGGTTCCAAGGTTCTTTATCATCAGTATCCAAAAGAAATATAACATAAGTCACATATGTAGTTTTACATTTTTTACTAACCTCATTAAAAAAGCATAAAGAGGGTGGCACCTGTGGCTCAATGGAATAGGGTGCCGGCCCCATATGCCAGAAGTGGTGGGTTCAAACCCAGCCCCAGCCAAAAAAAAGCAAAAAGAAATAGATAAAACTAATTTTAATATTTTATTTAGTCCAGTATATAAAAATTTATTTCACCATATAATTAATATTAAACAATTTTATTAATGAGTTGTGTCAAATTCTCTTTTTCTTTTTTTTGAGATAAAAGTCTCACTTTGTCACCCTCAGTACAGTGCTCTGGCATTGTAGCTCACAGCAACCTCAAACTTCTGGGCTTAGGGCAGTGCTTGTGGCTCAAAGGAGTAGGGCGCCGGCCCCATATGCTGGAGGTGTCGAGTTCAAGCTCTGCCCCAGCCAAAAACTGCAAAACAAACAAACAAAAAAGCTTCTGGGCTCAAGTGATTCTCTTGCCTCAGCCTCCCAAGTAGCTGGGACTACAGGTGCCTGCTGCCACAGCCAGCTATTTTTAGAGACAAGGTCTCACTCTGGGTCAGGCTCCTCTAGACCTGTAAGCTCAGGTAATCCACTTGCCTTGGCCTCCCAGAGTGCTAGGATTACAGGCGTGAGCCACAGTGCCCAGCCTCAAATTCTCTTTTTCATTATGAAGTCTTCAAAATATGATGTGTATTTTGTACTTTCAGCACATTTAAAAATCATCTTCTCACATTTCAGGTGTTCAATAGCCATATGTCACTATAAGCTGTCTAGTTCTATGTCATACAGAATTATTATTTTTTTTTGAGATAGAGACTCACTTTGTCATTCTCAGTAGAGTGCTATGGTGTCACAGCTCACAGCAACCTCAAACTCTTGGGCTCAAGAGATTCTCTTGCCTCAGCCTCCCAAGCAGCTGGGACTACAGGCACCTACCCCAGTGCCCGGCTATTTTTAGAGATGAGGTCTCACTCTGGCTCAGGCTGGTCTCAAACCTGTGAGCTCAGGCAATCCACCCGCCTCAGCCTCCCAGAGTGCTGGGATTACAGATGTGAGCCACTGTGCCCAGCCCATGGAGAATTATTGTAACCTGTAAAATTTCAAAGCAGGAGTTATAATAAAATAGGGATGAAACTATTAAGAGGCCAAATACTTATGTTGTTCCAGTGAGAAACCATTTCCTTTCTGGGCAAAACTTGATTTCCTTACCTATTTTTATTCCTTAATTCTTCCTTTTCTCAGCTCCACTGACCATTTCCTTCTATTAACACATTTCTCCCTTCTTCTGAGGCACACCATCACTGAATTTTCAGTATTTTTAAAACTCTGTGGTCCTCTATGGGTTACTACTTAAAGAGAATCATATTCATAATGGGTGAATCTCACATTGTTACATACTAATTTTTTTTTTTTTTTGAGACAAAATCTCAAGCTGTCACCCTGGGTAGAGGGCCGGGGCATCACAGCTCACAGCTATCTCAAACTCTTGGGCTTAAGCAATTCTCTTGCCTCAGCCTCCCAAGTAGCTGGGACTACAGACACCCGCCACAATGCCTGGCTATTTTTTTGTTGAGTTGTCATTGTTGTTTTAGCTGGCCTGGGCTGGGTTTGAACCCATGAGCCTCAGTGTATATGGCTGACACCCTTACCCACTGAGCTATGGGTGCTGTCTCATACTAATTTTTAAGAAATTCATTCTCAGAAAAAAATTTCTTTGTTATTCTCCATGCATCAACAACAGGCAAGATATTAAATAAGCTCACTTATTAACTAATAAAAACAAATCAGTGTAACCTATTTCTTTGTACTCTGAATGAATCCCAAACAATAAAAAAAAAAGAGTACTTATTGAATTAGCATTTACTGAGCATAGATAGTCAAAGTTAATACATACATAATTAAGATGGTGTCCCTGCTTTTTTCAGTTTACAGTCTAATAGGGATCTTAATTCCCAAGCCATCATTCAGGTATCTTTTTTTTTTTTGAGACAGTTTGGAAGTTGGAGTGCTTTTATCAAAACATATAGTGACTGGAAAATTTGTAGAATGTACAAAATTTTTTTAATGCTTACATTTGTCTTATATTGCTAGATTTTTCTATTTGGCCTATTAGAACATAGAAAATTATAAAGAAACTAATTAATCATAATCCTGCTACCTGGAGAGAACTGCTATTAACATTTTAGCATATTTCTTTCCAGTCTTTGTCTGTGCTTTTGTGATCATACCGTACAATGTTGTATACTGCAATTTTGCTTGCCATCTTATTGCAAACTTTTTTCACTAAAATATTTTGAAAGCATAATTATATAAAATTACATTTATGTACAATAATTTCAATGCCCACTTGGATGTTTGTTTATATTTTTCACTTTGATAAACACATTCATTGACAAATGTTTATTCACTTTTTAGCTTACTTCTTTAGAACAGAGTGTAAGAAATTGCATTGCTGAGTTAAAAATTTCAAATTTTTAAAAGTTTTTGTTCTATGTTCCCAAATAGAAAAATTGCACTGCTTCTTGTATTTTTCTTTTTTTTGAAGTTTTTGGCGGGGCCGGGTTTGAACCCATCACCTCCAGCATATGGGGCCAGTGCCCTACTCCTTTGAGCCACAGGTGCAGCCCAAGGTTCTTCTTTTTTACCCATGCCCATCTTTTTTAAAAATCAGATACACAGGGTTTTTTGTTTTTTGAGACAGAGCCTCAAGCTGTCACCCTGGGTAGAGTACTGTGGCATCACAGCTCACAGCTACTTCTAACTCTTGGGCTCAAGTGATCCTCTTGCCTCAGTTTTTCTATTTTTAGTAGAGACGGGTCCTCGATTTTGTTCAGTCTGGTCTGAAACTTGCGAGCTCAAGCAATACACCTGCCTTGGCCTCCCGTTAGTGCTAGGATTACAGGCATGAGCCACCCCGTTCAGCCAGAAACACAGTTGTAATCATAATTTATTTATAATTTTACATTCTACTTCTTTGGCTTAACAAAATTATTTTTGCATATTTATCACACTGCGTAAACTTCTTAATAGGTGCATAAATAATCTTTGGATGTAAGTATAGTTTTCTTAAACTTGTTGGAATTTAGTATTTTTCCAGTTTTCAGGATCATACATAATTTTTGTGTATTAAAGCAAATCTTATAGCAGTTTTGATCTGAATTTAGAAGACTAGCTCTGAATTTCCTGCACACTTATATTAGCTCGATAACATAGGCAAATTACTTCATTAAGCCTTTTTCTCTAAAAAAGATTAATTTATGCAAATTATTTTCTTCATAGTTGTTGTGAGAACTCAGTGGGATAGTGGGGGGGGATCTTACAAAATTAAGTGCTCAACACAATTAGGATTCAAAGGCATTTTTTTTTTTTTAAAGATAGAGTCTCGTTTTTGTTCCCCTCGGTAGAGTGCGATAGCATCAAAGCTCACAGCAACCGCCAGCTCTTGGGCTTAGGCTATCTCTTGCCTCAGCCTCCCGAGTAGCTGGGAAGATAGGGGGCGCCTGCCACAACGCCGGACTATTTTTATTATTGTTGTTGCTGTTGCAGTTTGGCTGGGGCTGGGTTCCAACCCGCCACCCTCGGTATATGGGGCCGGCGCTTTACTCTCTGAGCCACAGGTGCTGCCCTCAAAGGCATTTTTTAAAAAAATTCCATTTCCCTTAGTTGGCTTGTTTCAATTAGGAACCAATAAGATACTCAAATCATGACTAGGTTAAGATCAGTATAAAAGACCTTTCTTCCAGGAAACTCAATCATTAGTGCTTGTCCTCGGCGCTCAACTTTAGTTCTCCCAGATCACTGGAGCTGAAATGGCTGAAGTAGTTCTCAGTGAAATCTTAAGCGACTGTGACTCTGCTCCAAGATGCCCAGATTCCGAGGTAAGAAATTGTGAAGAAAAGTGGGGCGGTGAGGGGAAGAGTGGGGTATAATGACTTGCTTTTGATATTTTTGTTTGCTAATGGGGATCTCCTCTTGTCCAGATCCCCTGCTTTGGCTGTGCTCATGTAAAATCTGGCTTTTCAAATTATAGCTTGGTCTGCCTACAAAAATTCCTCTTGCAGACTTAGCACCACCATTCTTTCCTTTTAAACAAACGTGTAGGATTACTGCTAAAATGTGGCAACCCTGGCTTCCAGAGCTAGGTCTTGTTGATCTCTCTAGGTACAGGGGTGTAGAGGGAACCTGCCCGAAGAAATTCCGGGATCTGGAGGCTAAGAAAGGGGCCTTAGAAAGTGAAGATGAAGGGTGGCACCCAGATTCCCAATCTATCTATCTTTTGCATAACAAACATATACCGGGGCTGGCGGGTTCGAACTGGGTCTGTGCCTGCTAAACCAACTGCAACAACAACAAGCCGGGCGTTGCGGCGGGCACCTGTAGTCCCAGCTACTTGGGAGGCTGAGGCAAGAGAATCGCTTAAGCCCAAGAGTTTGAGGTTGCTGTGAGCTGTAACGCAACAGTACTCTACCGAGGGCAACATAGTGAGACTCTTCTCTCAAACAAACAAGCACATCCAAGTGGGACACTTATGTGTTAGGTATGTTGCCGGCCGGTGGAGAAGCAAATATCAACAGAATTCAGCCCCTGGTCTGCAGGCACTCATAATCTAGTTAGGAAAGCAGCACAAAACCATTAAGCCGCACAGCGGAGGTAGGCCCTCCATTTGTCACGGGAAAAGAGGGGAAGCTGGTGGAAGGTTTCGCAGGAGGTGATGCTGGGTACTGCACTGGTCTGCTTGAAGGGGACTACATGTGAGGCACAGATCCACTGTAACGAGGAGTGTGGAAGTAAACATTTGTTAAGTAGCCAGATACTAGAGTGTCTAAGGCACCGCAAGTTTTCACATTACCTGAATAGCAAAGGGGAGACAGGCTGGCGGTGGTGCGGAATGGAGGGGTGGCACGGGAAGCTGAGAGACCCCTTAGGTGTGTGTAGCTAACAGTTCAGGAAAGAGAAGAAACAAACTGAAACTGGGTGGGAGCAGATGTCCTGTAAAGGCCCGTGCAAGAGGACAGGACAGGCAGCACTCGCGTCTGGTAGCTCTGAAGTGAGGGTTCCTCCCTGCTTTCTGGTTTGGTAGAGCTCGTACTAAAATCCTGGATGGTACCAGTAAGCTCTCTCCTGGAGTGCTCCATTTCCGGCAACATCCCATCTACAGCTGTTCTCAAGTTTCCCGAAACCGCTTCGGCCTCCCAACTGCTCGCTGGTTGTCCACCAGTAGCATCAAGATGGCGGCCCCCTAAGACCTGATTAGTCACGTGACTCGGGTTTCCCCAGTTTGAAGCCCAGAAGTCCGTTCGGGGGCAAGGTTCACCTGCCACGAAATGGGTGTCAGCCTTCTAATCTCGCCAGCCAACCAGCATCCGAGAATGGGCCACTGCAGTGAGGCGATCGAAACATTGGTCCTTTCCAGTCGCCTACTCAGGGGCCAATCACGGGGCGTCCTATGCTTCACGGGCCCGCCTATAGGCAGAGGGAAGCTGGAATGTCGTCACAGCGTGGCGGTATTGTTACCTAAGGATTACAGGGGAGGTGGGACGTGTGTTGATTGACAGACAGACTTCCCCTACCGGGATTTGAGAATTTGGCGCAGTATCCCGCCTTGGAGGTGGGGTCTTATTTGATTGCCAAGTAATATTCTCCAATGGAATCCTAGCGCGTGGTGACGGGCAGGCTGCTTGGCTAATGAATCCTCGGCGTGGCCGGCGCAGCTCTCCAATCGCCGGGCGGCGGGCCCCAGTCTGAGCGGCGATGGCGGCGGCGGCGGCGGCGGCAGCAGCAGCGGGGGCTGCGGGCGGTCGGGGCTCCGGGCCGGGGCGGCGGCGCCATCTTGTGCCCGGGGCCGGTGGGGAGGCCGGGGAGGGGGCCCCGGGGGGCGCAGGGGACTACGGGAACGGCCTGGAGTCTGAGGAACTGGAGCCTGAGGAGCTGCTGCTGGAGCCCGAGCCAGAGCCCGAGCCCGAAGAGGAGCCGCCCCGGCCCCGCGCCCCCCCGGGAGCTCCGGGCCCTGGGCCTGGCTCGGGAGCCCCCGGCAGCCAGGAGGAGGAGGAGGAGCCGGGACTGGTCGAGGGTGACCCGGGGGACGGCGCCATTGAGGACCCGGTGAGGGAAGGAAGGCGAGCGAGCAGGCCGGCAGCTGGCCGGCGGGCCGGGTCACAGGAGGCCTGGAACTCGGGCGAGCGGGAGGCAGGCGGGGGGTGGGGTTGGGCGGGGAATAACGTGGCTGGGGCCGGGCTGTGCTCTGGTCAGCGATCTTTACAAGGGGCCTGGCCGGGTTGATTCGGGCATCATGGGTGCCTAGTGGTGTTCTAGAGAGGGTAGCTTGCTTTTCTTTTCATTACGACCCTCGCGTGGTGCGAGGGAAATGGCCGAGCATGTCTGCGGCCGCGCGTCGATTGAGAGCAGGGCACAATCCCTGCCTTGGTTTCTCTTAAGCTCTTCTCCATACCCTTCCCACTTATTGTAGGAGCTGGAAGCGATCAAAGCTCGGGTCAGGGAGATGGAGGAAGAAGCTGAGAAGCTAAAAGAGCTACAGAACGAGGTAGAGAAGCAGATGAATATGAGTCCACCTCCAGGCAATGGTGAGTAACTGGCGGTTGCCCGGGGAACCCGGGTTCTTGGGTTATGGGGAGCTGGGGAGATATGGGATTAGATGCTTGGCACCCTGGAGTTGATGATCTGAGCAGTTACCAGGCAGGTGCTGCGGTCATAGTCCATTGTGTGTTCCTCTGACCTTTGTGAGAGAGAAGCTGTGTATCGGTGGTAGTAGTCTTGTGCCTCCCTTTGTCCCTGTTATATGTATTTGTGATGTTCTTTGTTCTTAGTCTACCTTTATCTTTCTTTGTGGAGGTTGCGGCTGGCGTTTGACCTTCAAGTCTAATAGTTTTTCTTTCAGTTGCAGATTCTTCTAGTTAGTATTTCTAAGAGAAAACTGCAGGGGACTTCCTCTTTAATCTAGAGATGTTGAGTCTCAGGCCACTTAATTCTGTTTATTTTTCAGGGCATTTCAACCAAAGCAATTTGGTAGGGACTTGATTTGGGAGTGGGGCGATTTCTACACTCTTCTCTTTGATTTTTGGGGGTGTATTTTTTAATTTTTCCACTATTTAGTACTGTATACCTATGTATTAGATACTATCCTAGGTAATGGGTAAAGCAGGAAGTAGAATAGACCAAAATTTTTGCCTTCAGTGAGTTTATAGTCTAGTGCTGGTGGCTGGAGCACATATATTGGTTACGTAGAAAACAGATGTTTATGCTTTTTTTTCTTTTTCCTATTTAGCTGGCCCAGTGATCATGTCCATTGAAGAGAAGATGGAGGCTGATGCCCGTTCCATCTATGTTGGCAATGTATGTGATAGGGCTCTGATAAGGGTTGGGGGAAAATTCTTATTAGGGGAATTATTAGTTGTCTTGAAAGGAACATCTCCACGATAGGTGGTGTTTTGGGGTATAGAAGGAGGGAGTTGGGAGGAGGTAAAAGGTACTGGAGTAATTAGCAAAGGCTCTGGGGTTAGAAGGACTAGGGGTCATTTCCTTTGAGAACCAAATTTGATGTGCCTTGGTGTGTATAGATGGCCCAGACCAAAGGGTAGACAGGATACCTGTTGGGATAGGAGTTTGCCCAGTACCTGTGAGATGTCTCTTCTCTCCTCAGGTGGACTATGGTGCAACAGCAGAAGAGCTAGAAGCTCACTTTCATGGCTGCGGTTCAGTCAACCGTGTTACCATACTCTGTGACAAATTTAGTGGCCATCCCAAAGGGTAAGTAGGGGAGTAAATTGAGATCATTTTAATCACAGTGTAAAAGGAGGTAAATGTTTTATGTTGAGCAAGAAGTTAAAACAAGTGGTCTTTGTCTCTTAAGATAATGACATTAATGTTGATGTGTATTAGGATTTGCACATAGATGCTTTCAGAGGCCAGACAGGTAACAAAAATGAAGGCTAGGCTTGGCGGCAGTAGTAGCTCAGTGGTTAGGGTGTCAGCCACACGCACCAGGGCCTGCTAAAACAATAACAACAACAACAAAAATAGCCAGGTGTTGTGGTGGACCTCTGTAGGCCCAGCTACTTGGGAGGCTGAGGCAAGAGATTTGCCTCAGGGCAATTAAGCCCAAGGGTTTGAGGTTGCTGTGAGACTCTTGTCTCCAAAAAAAAAAAAAGCTAGGTGCTGGTGGGATCACAAACTAGAAGGGGAGGGGCAGCTTCTTGGCTGCAGCTTGTTAAGGCCATATGGAAATATAGGCTCTGTGTGTCCTATTTATTTTTTTTATGGTTTTCCTATATAACATGATAAGTAAGCATCCTGTTTTTTAAAATTTAAAGAATAGTTGAAAATATTGATTAGTTTCATTTATACTTTTTAAAAAATTATTAAAAATGTAAACATCGGCTCGGCGCCTATAGCTCAACTGGCTAAGGCGCCAGCCATGTACACCTAAGGTGGTGGGTTCGAATCCCCAGCCCGGACCTGCCAAACAACAATGACGGCTGCAACCAAAAAATAGCCGGGCGTTGTGGCGGGCGCCTGTGGTCCCAGCTACTTGGAAGGCGGAGGCAGGAGACTCGCTTGAGCCCAGGAGTTGGAGGTTGCTGTGAGCTGTAATGCCATGGCACTCTACCCAGGGGGACAGCTTGAGGCTCTGTCTCAAAAAAAAAAAAAAAAAAAAGTAAACATCGTACTTAACATGTCTGCAAGTTGAATTTGATCTTTGAGCTATCTGTAATTTCAGAGAGAGAAAGTGACAATTATACTTTTTAGGTTTGCATATATAGAGTTCTCAGACAAAGAGTCAGTGAGGACTTCCCTGGCCTTAGATGAGTCCCTATTTAGAGGAAGACAAATCAAGGTAAGCCTATACCCATTGCTTTTCTCATTATATGTGAACTCTCCAGGTTGACTCCAAGGGTTTCAGTTGTATGTCCTTTATTCTCAGGTGATCCCAAAACGAACCAACAGACCAGGCATCAGCACAACAGACCGGGGTTTCCCACGAGCCCGCTACCGTGCCAGGACCACCAACTACAACAGTTCCCGCTCTCGATTCTACAGTGGTTTTAACAGCAGGCCCCGGGGTCGCGTCTACAGGTCAGGATAGATGGGCTGCTCCTCTCCCCCGCCTCCCATGAGCCCTGTATGCTTCCTTCTCTCCTGATCTGAGGAACCTCCCTCCCTTCCCCTCCCTGCCCAGGGAATTGGTCTCCTGCCTGTGCAGGGTGAGGAAGGTAGTTGCAGGCCAGGCCAGGAGGCCAGTCTCTCTCATCTTTTCTGGAGCAGGAATTGGTGATAAGGGCTGGATCTCTCCATCTAGCCTGAGATACTTTCTTGGGTGTTGGTGGCAATGAAGGTGTTTACACTGAAAGCCAGGAAGAACAGGGCCTCAGGGCAGTGAAAGCACTGCTTGGAAATGGCTACTTTTCCCAGAGTAAGGGAGAGGCTGAAGTTTGACCCTCCCTTGGAAGAATACCAGAGGCTAGTTGATCCTCCCCAATAATCATGTGGGAGGATTTTGAGATATATACTCTTTGAGTCAGTCTTACAAGGTTAACTTTGTTATTGGACTAGTGTGGAGTTAATGTTTTTGCTTCACTTTACTTCTTTCTCTTTATATTTGAATAGACAGATCAGGCATATAAACCTTGGCTTCCCATAACATTACCTGTGTGCTCCCAGGAGTTGGGGAGGATCTATTGATGAGGGCCTAGGGTTTAAATGCCGTGGAGAACGGAAAACTGGATGAATAGTGGGGTCCTTTCTCTTGCCCCTGTATCTGAGATGCATTTTATTGCCTCTGTTAGGTAAAGTGTTCTGTGAAACACTCCCACCCCTAAATTCATGAGGTGTTTTGCTATATCTGGGATTGTGGGGTCAATTTTAGGATACTTGAAAACTTCTTTTCCCCCTTTCCTTCACAGTAACTGGGGCAAGGGCCCACGGGGAGGGGCTTGTACTGAACTGTCTAGTGATTATGTTAACACCTAACTCTCCTTCTTTCTTCCAGGGGCCGGGCTAGAGCGACATCATGGTATTCCCCTTACTAAAAAAAGTGTGTATTAGGAGGAGAGAGAGGAAAAAAAGAGGAAAGAAGGAAAAAAAAAAGAATAAAAAAAAAAAAAAAAGAAAAACAGAAGATGACCTTGATGGAAAAAAAAATATTTTTTAAAAAAAAGATATACTGTGGAAGGGGGGAGAATCCCATAACTAACTGCTGAGGAGGGGCCTGCTTTGGGGGAATAGGGGAAGGCCCAGGGAGTGGGGGCAGGGGGCTGCTCATTCACTCTGGGGATTCGCCATGGACACGTCTCAACTGTGCAAGCTGCTTCCCATGTTTCCCTGCCCTACTTCACCTCCTTGGGGTTGCTCAAGGGTAGGTGGGCATGGGTGGTAGGAGGGTTTTTTTTTTACCCAGGGCTCTGGAAGGACACCAAACTGTTCTGCTTGTTACATTCCCTCCGTCTTCTCCCCATCTTTCACAGTCCCCTCCCGCCTGCTCCTGTCCTGCCAGGTCTACTACCCACCCCACCCCTCTTTTCCGGCTCCCTGCCCCTCCAGATTGCCTGGTGATCTATTTTGTTTCCTTTTGTGTTTCTTTTTCTGTTTTGAGTGTCTTTCTTTGCAGGTTTCTGTAGCCGGAAGATCTCCGTTCCGCTCCCAGCGGCTCCAGTGTAAATTCCCCTTCCCCCTGGGGGAATGCACTACCTTGTTTTGGGGGGCTTTGGGGTGTTTTTGTTTTTCAGTTTTTTTGTTTTGTTTTTTTTCCTTTGCTTTTTTTTTCCCTTTTATTTGGAGGGAATGGGAGGAAGTGGGAACAGGGAGGTGGGAGGTGGATTTTGTTTATTTTTTTAGCTCATTTCCAGGGGGAGGGAATTTTTTTTTAATATGTGTCATGAATAAAGTTGTTTTTGAAAATAAAAATTGTTTGGCCTTTTGAGTGTAACGATTATTTATCTTCCTATTCTCTCTTAGACCTCAGATGGCTATTAATTATACTTTGTGGAAATAATGGTGGTGTGGAAGTGAAGCTTCCACTTAGAAATTAGAGTAGGAGTTAAATCTGGCTTTTTTTATTTTTGAGACAGAGCCTCAAGCTGTCCCCCTGGGTAGAGTCCCGTGGTATCACAGCTCACAGTAACCTCCAACTCCTGGGCTCAAGCGAGTCTCCTGCCTCCGCCTCCCAAGTAGCTGGGACCACAGGTACCTGCCACAACGCCTATTTCTTTGGTTGCAGCCTTCATTGTTTGGTGGGCCCAGGCTGGATTCGAACCTGCCACCTTAGGAGTATGTGGCTTGTACCTTAACCACTTGAGCCACAGGCACTGAGCCATAGCTGGCTTTTTCTGGATAGCGTGTAACTGGCGTTTGAGAGAGAAATGAAACTTTCAAGGCATGGGAAGGTAAAAGAATAGCCCTATTGTGTGTGCTCCTGATAGGACTTCACATGCAAATGAACTATCCACATCAACAGCTCTAGATTCATAGATGTCTGAGTGACCCATTTTTGTCAAACCTACCTCATCATGGGCTCAAAAAATACAAAATTGGGTACAGTGCCTCACACCTGTAATCCTAGTGCTTGGGAGGCTGAGTAATGTAGTGAGATTCCCTCTGCAAATAAATGAGGCATAGAGGTGTGTTCACCTGTGGTCCCAGCTGCAAGAGAGACTGAAGCAAGAGGATCCTTTGAGCTCAGTGCTTGAGGTTGCAATGATTTATCATTCCCAGTCTAAGCAACATTAAGACCCAGTACAGATGACAAAACAAAGTACATGTAGTTAACTGCAAAGCATGTGTCTACTAACAAGTTCCGGTGTTCAGCTAACATTTTGGTTCATTTTATTAAAACTTCACAACTTTTGTGTTGTTTTTTTTGTGTGTGTAATTGGCCATCTTAATCTAATTTCTTCATTTTGTATTCTAATGTCAGATTAGTCTTAAAATACTTGGGCACTACATCGCTTCCAGCTCAAACCTTCGTAGACTATTAAGGACTCTTGCCCTGACTCAGACTGGTCTTGAACCTGTGAGCTCAGGCCGTTCACCAGCCTTGACCTCCCAAGTGCTGGGACTGTAGGTATGAGCCAAC